>NW_010973002.1:6259872-6312383 GCF_000737465.1 Haliaeetus leucocephalus
CCCCCCGCCCCAATTCTCCCCCTGATTTTCTCCCCCATCCCACTGGGTGGTAGGAAAGTGAGTGAGTGGCTGTGTGGTGCTTAGTTGCTGGCTGGGGTTAAACCACGACAATCCACAAGGTTTCAGGGTGCACACGCTTATAATTTGTCTCTAGTTCTGAAGAGATAACGCTTCATAACCCATCCTTCCTAATATTTTTAATACTTTTTTTTTCTAAACCAAAACTATCTGTGAAGATTTGTTAAATGATCATTAATTCCGGAGTAGGTTGACAAATTCTTCTGTTTAGTGAAAATCTAGATGCAAGAATTTGTTGATTTCTGTAAATGGAACAACTATGTGCAACTTTTGAGCACAGAAGAATGAAATACAGATATGTAGAGGAGCAGCAGACTTGTCATCACTCTGCCTAACACTTGCATCATATTATAATCCTGAAAAAGCTTACTGCCCTATTTCCATTAATTGTGGTAACTTCTTTTGGCAGTTGCATATTCCAAATCTTGCAGAGTCCTAGCATTTAATTTTAAAATTTATGTGCTTTGAAAAATTGTATAAGGCAAGAAATATTCTTTCACTTTTATGCTGTAGCTCAGATTTACATTTTTAGAGCTTCCATCAGCTTTGGCAAAAAGAAGATTAGTTTGATCCAACTTCTGAAGCTGGGAGCTAGGCCAAGACTCTGGTAGTCAGAGATCTGTGAAAGCGTATTGCTGCTCTATTACCTGACACTTTTGGCCCTATTTTCAATATTTTTATACACTCTTTTTATTTTCTTGTGTGTACAGGGCTCATATTTTCTTTTTCTCTGAGGCTGGAATCTGATACTCGTTTCACTTAGTATCTTTTGCACATCACTAAATGCATTATGAAGCACTTCCCCAAGCCCAACTGCACTACTCTGGGGATATGTCAACAAACAAGCGGTTGAGCTGGCTTAACCGTGGACATTCCCATCTCTTATGAGTATTTCGTCTTAATTAATAAAACAAGCCTGAACTTTTCCAAAATGCTGATGCTTACAAGGAGTAGCCTTTGTTTCACCCCATCAGTTTTCTCGGCACCTGAACATTGATTCTGAATGGAAAAAAAGTTCCATATAATATGCAGACGTACACTTGAGCATTAGTAATCCAGCTATAATCAGTCAAAGTAGGAATGGTCCAATTATTCCACAAGTATAATTTACTGAATCAGTATCTGTGTATGAGTATTAAGTTTGTCACAATGTAACTAGCTCTGCTGAGACTATTAAGTAAGATGCATTGTGAAAACACGTATTGTTAAAGGAAATCTCTTACGTGCTTGTTTCCATACTTGCTCTGGAAACAATATTTAAATTAATTTATTGAGATGTTACAAGTTTCAAATCTGAAATTTGCAGACCTGAGTTCCTATTTAGATATATTTTTGAGAATTTCGTCTTAATCTTCTATATAATGAAGCATTTCAGAAATGGCTTTGAAGGCCATTGAAAAGCCTTCATAGAGAGCTTAACCACAGAAGCTGTATTATTTTTTTTTTTTCAGGTAGAGCTATCTACAGAGATAATAATACAGAGGAGACAAAGGATTTGTTTTTATTATTTCAGCTATGTGTTGTTTAGTTTTTGTCTGCAATTAACTGCAACAAAAATTGTCACGAGTTGAAATACCATTCAGTGAGATAAGATGGAACCTTTGTAAATGGAAGGTTTTCAAGGTATTTTAAGGATTCTTTTTCTCACACAGAGAAAAACCAAAATGGGGAAAGAAAATGGAGAAGTTGGCAATTGGTTGTTAAACACTTGTGGTAGTAATTAGAAAAATATCCAGAAAATAAAAAGGTTCATTATAAAACACACTGAATTAAAACAAATAAATTTGTGTTACCCTAGCTCTCCTATTCCAAATGAAATGGAATAAGAGGCAATGTTGCTAATTATAAAGTATCACGTAGTTCTTTCAGTCAAAACCATGAAAGAATTAGTGGAAAATTAGGATGCTATTGCTTTGCTTTCTGCTATAAGTTAATTTAATATCTGATACTTTAGCAGTGAATTTTCTTCCAGTGAAATACTTTGAAAATTTAATATTTTTGAGGTTTAGCATTCTGCAAAAAGGGTATTTTTTTCTTTGGAGTGGGGGAGGTTTTTTTCCTTCCCAGTTCTGAATTACCATCCACATATTCTCTGATTTGGAAGGTTTTCACCTCCTTTTGTTTTTTGGGGTTTTTTTTGTCGGTTTTTTTCTTAGTGTCAAAATACACTTTTCGAGCTCTAAACCACAGTCCCTCCCAGTTTGTTCCTCTTCCCTCATACCCCTATCAATGCTCATTTTTTGGGGAAAGAAAAAGGAAATTAGAGGTATGGGGTGTAGGGAACACGACACACTTTGCAACACAACAAGAAATAAATCGAACTCAAATGACTTCAGCAATTTGTTGCAAATGTTTTCAGCTAATTCTCCAAGGCTTTTCCCTTGACACCAGCAGAACTTCCCACCTTTTTTAGGTTCACCCTGTTGCAAGTGGCCTACATCACATGCATGTACTTCAGCTTGACAGGTCATGGAAAGTATAGACTAGCCTTTCACCTCCAGCTGCCCCTCCACTCGACTTCCTCTAAGCAATATTGGCTTCTGCAGCTAAAAACTGCTTTTCACATATAATGAAATTCACAAGTGCATTGGAGGAAATGTGATTTTTTTTTCTTTTTTTTTTTTTTTCCTCTGCCCCCACAATTTCAATAGCAGTTTATTCCTTTAAAAGGCAAATTGCAGAAGGGAATAACTTTGAAAGCAAACTGGAAATATAAAGACAGGAAATGAGTCTGTGACTGTATAACTGAGTTCATAAATGGGTCCTTTTTTGGTATGAAACTGGGCTTTTAAAGTAGAAAAATCACCTACTTAACAAAACCATTCTCTGTTTCAGCACTGCAGGAGCATGAAATAAATCCATGTTTCTTTCTAATATATCATTCAGTCTATCAAACTATTTCCAAATGACCAGAGTTCTAGCAGTGCAGCAGAAGGTTCCATACCTCTGTTAGGATGGTGAATTTTTTAATATAAGCCTTTGAATTTCCATGTTCATTCAGGTTTACAAAGATGCCTATAAAACCTCCCTTAATCTGAATGTGAGACAAGCAAATTCTTTCTCAAATTATGAGCTACAGACACCCTAACTTCCCTCAGAAACTCCTTTCAGTTCTTCTGTAGCGAGGATTTCTGTATTTTAATGCATTCAAATGTAGTCTCCTATAGAAGTCTCAGAATGTCTGTACATGTTCATTCCACATCAGCAGTTATTCAGAATCACCAGGATTGTCCCTAGTCACTGAGTTACAGTGCTATCATGTCAAATGGCATTGATGGAACACCTAAATCACTTTATTAGTGTGGCATTGAAAAACCTCTTGCCTACACCGTTTATGGCAGCATGTAACCACCATAAACTCTTACAGTTTCTCTCTAGCTTGACTCCATCTCCCAGGTGAAAAATACAAGTAATCAGTTGCTTTGTGTTTCCCCTTCCCCCCTGAATCAGTAAGTAAAAAGCATGTACACACGACATGCACATTATAAAACAGTTCTGTAGGATTTAGACTTAATTGACTAAGAGGAACATTTTCCTCAAGATTTCTAAATTTTTCTGCTTGTTGAGAAGTATTCTTGTTTCCTTTTTCTGAACTTTAAGATGAGACACTCTCAAGTATCTTTCTCTAGTCCACTGCTCCATCACAGTTTCTTACTGTTCTATGGAAACAACTTTTCTTACAATTCAGAGGTTTGAGGAGAAAGAAACAGCTTTTGCAATATTTATGCTAAACGTAAAAAAATCTGAGGGACTTTTGCAGATTTGGGTTGCCTTAGATTGTGTTGTGCATCAGGAGGTGAAAGTGCTGCACAGCAAGTGTACCTTGCAAGCAAATGGAGAATAAAGGCCAAAATCATTGTGCACATTAGAAGATTAGGGATGGGTTTTGGATATCCAAAGTCTTTAAAAAAACAGAAAGTGGTGAATGAGCTGGGGATGATGCCTATGTCCTATTCAGTCCATGTGGCTGAGGCTAGCAGCTATGATGGGTCACTGGGATCTCTGCAGATTCGGATATTGTGCTTTCAGTAGAACCAGACTTAACCATGGAGCTTTAGAATTTTTTTTTTTCTCATTAGAAAGCACCCCTGTGCTCTAAAATGTATTTTATTGCTGTATATACACTTTTTATATGCTGTATTTAAGGTATGTGAACTGTAGGGATCACACATAAGGTGACTGACGAAACAACTGAGTAGTTAGGAAGAACACCCTGTATCTCAGAAAATCTCATATTGGTCTTATTTAGTCTTTAATTAGTTTTGTATTTGGGTTTTTTTGTTTGTGTTTTTTTTAATTTTGTGAGGAGCTATGAAACAGGGAGTGATAATTAGATTTTCACTCTAGGCAGAGTAACAAAATACACTGCAATCTCAAATCGTGATTAGCTACAAAGAAAGAAGCTATAGAAGAAATATCGTGTGGGAGAGAAAGTGGAGGAGGTTGTTAATGACAGTTTTTCTTTGTATTTTTTAAAATAGTAAAGGTGGCACTGCTGAGTCTTTCTACAGTGTATCTGAAAATGGCAGATCAAAAAGCATGAGTTGTATTTGATTTGGCATTTAATTACAGTCAGCAAAACCTGTGAAACTATCATATTGCTTCCTCCTTTTAATTTTGTTTTTAAAGGCGATTTTGTCTGTCTGTCATATTAGAATGTGGGTTTTTCTCTCTCTTTTGATAGTTTATGTAGGAATGGTATTTTCATTATTCCTGTGCATGGGAACTTTGAGAAACACTATAATTGTCTTCATTGACAGATGAATTATATTTTTTTGAAGGAAAAAAGAATGGACTGGATAACATCTTAAACTTATTTAAATATAATTCTTTTTTTATGCTGTTATAGAGAAAAAATGTCTTCTTGAGTAAAATAGAATAGACTGAAAACATCTTAAACTTATTTAAATACGATATTCTTTACTATGTCTTATGGAGAGAGTTTCTTTTTTAAATTCTGAGCCAAATTCCACCATGTTACAGTCATACAGTTTATATTATTTTTAATATTAGTGTATTTAATGCAAAATATAGCCTTCAACAATACATTTTGCATTCAAAATAAAGATACACTACCTACCTCATAATTACCCCAGGGCTAAAGTAATTATTACTGTTTAAAATTAAATAGTCACTCTTCATCCAGTCTTAGACTTGTTAAAACATAAAACTTTTGAGTGGCTTGCAAAACTCCATCAACTCGAAGTTGCTTGAAATATTTTCTTTCCATAAGATGTTTGATCTTTTTTTTTAAATGTATTTTCAGTAAGTTCTTATGCTTAATTAAGTGGAAGAATTTTGGTGAGGTTTTTTTTCTGGACAGTTTTCTCTAAAGTGTATTTGAAAGATATCAACTTAAGTTCTATCCAGATGAGCATGTATGTATGGTAAGTTTTGGACGCTGGAGTAATCTGTATAAGCAGCACTGTTTTCTAAATGACTGGTTCTGTTTTCCACTTACAAGAGGATAACTTAAAGTTAGTGTACTGTCTTTCCACAAGATATTTTTATCAGATGTCTAAATTTATTTAAATGCATTCATGTGCAGAATATCACTAGAAATATTTTTGAAGTTGGATAGGGATATATACACATCTGACTACTACCTTTCATGCAACTATGTCCAACTTCTGCATCTTATCAAAACTCTCCCCTTGCCTTTCTGCCCTTCACTACACTTAATGCTGCAGGGACATTTGTCCCTAAGGCTAGGAGGTAGCCAGCTGGGGAGGTGGCCTAAGCCACCAGCCTTTCAGCTTCGAAATACTTACCAGACAAGTTCAGATACAGCTCTGCTGGTCAGATACAACCAAAGTCTCAAACAAGTTATCTATCTCCCACTGGTTCTGCTGGAGTATACTAATTCAGCAAGGTTCAGAGCACAGTTACCTCAATAGCACATCAAAGATAATCATAAGTTAATTGATTTACAGCTTTCCATGTCTGCCCATTTTTTATGTGTGCCAGAGAAGTGAGTTTAGCTACTTTTTTATTGACTACTGGTTTAACCCATGAAACATAACAAAAGGGTAATAGTGGTAATGCCCTGCTTAAATCTGTCTAGGACTTGAAAGGAAGATTCAAGCTCACCATGCTTTTCTGCTGTCGGATTTTGCCCATGGTTTTAAAATTAGGACCCCCACCGATCAGGAGAGGGCCAGAGTACCTTCTGGGGATGCTTGCACTCAAGCTCTTTTGGTTGAAGCTCTTCAATTTTGTGTCAAAATCTTCAGTATTCTATGATGAAATTGAACTCAAGGTCTGAGGGCTAAACAAAGCGATCGAGCCACCAAGTTGTACTCCTTGTTCCTCTGGTTCAATGGGCATACTGAGCATATAGAAGGTACAAGACTCTCCTCCAATTTTTACTTTAAAATTAATAACATTTTTAGGCACTCAGATCTGAGGGACAGTTCGGAGTTGAAAATATTGAAGGGTGAGAAAAAGTTTCCTTTGTTCTTACATCTTTGAGAGGCAGGTCTTAAGCCTCCTACTGAGTGGCTTAGGTGGATTGCTCCTCCATTTGCCTGTATTTATGAACTGGGTTTTGGTACTTTTAAAACTCTGTGTGTTCTTTATGGAGCCTGGACACCTCAGGCAGAATATCTGAAGGTGTATTTGCCTTCAGGTGTTTGGTTCCTAGTTCCCATTATTGTCTATGAAGGTTAGTCCTCAGCTACCTAAAAAGTAAAAATAATCTTTACAACTTTTTTTGTTTGTTTGTTTATGCGCAGACCTTGCAATTTTTAAAGTTCTCTGAGACACCAGAGAAATGTTTAGTCCCATGGCTTTATGTATTCTAAAAGTTCACTTCCTATCACTGAAGCATTGTATTCCTGGCAGGACTATGCTCCTAACTTCTAACTTGGTTAACAAAACTCCCCAAGCTAGCCTGAGTTCAAACCTGGATCCCTCACGTAAGCCTTCTTCAAGAATATTATTCCACACCTATTTGCCATCTGTTTCCTTCTGACCTTCCTGTTGCTGAAGCCTTTATCCACCCTTGAGAAAGCTTGCAGATCATCTTGCACATCTCCCTGGATATGCATTATCTCCTATGCTCCAGGCTTTCTTCCCTTCCATAGCCATCCTGGTCTCCCCACCCAGCAGCGTTATGAACTCCCGGGCTTCAGGACACATTCTCTTTCCATATGTCATTTACTTAGATGCTAGTTACATAGTTTAACATTATTAATTGATGTTATTATTGAATAGTATTTCTATGATATTTTAATTTTTTTGTTGTTTTCCTTGAAGTAAGAATCATCATTACGCTTAACCTTGCTAAGGAAAAAGAAAAAAAGTATTCTGGGTTTTTTATTACAATATTATGTGCTGAATGAGTCCATGAAGAAAGTATCTATGTAGAGAGAGAAAAGGAAGATAGAGAAATCAAAGATCCTGTTCTATAATTAGGCTTTCATGATGAAATTCAATAGAATAGATTAATTAACTTTAGCCTGATTTTTCAGGGGGGCTTCAAAACTTTTGTGCTTCACCAACACAAACAAACCATGAGTGAAAAACATTTTCTTGAATCATAGGCTAATGTTAAATGACTTAAGGCCATCTTCAAAACCTCCACACTGTTAATGAAGGTATGGTGATCATAAAGAAGGGAATATGGCCAGCATGTCTTGAACTATAGTGCTTTTTCACTGGCTGCACATATAACTTTGAGAGCAGTTGATAGGAGAATGAAGTTACTATGGCCCTGGACATTTCATTAATTACTTTTCAGGGCTGTGTGGGAAGTCCAAAGGTTAATAGTAGGTTATGGTTATTTCTGAAATTCTTAAGTGGTGAAAAATACCTATATTCAGTGTAAGAACTTTGTTAGGGACAAGAAAAATCACCTTAAATAGCTTTTTGCCCTCAAAAAAAAATCAGTTTTTGTGAAGAAAATAATTATCTCAAGAAATAGAAATGAGGGAATATGGCCTGGGAACATCCTGATAATCATTTCAGGCAGGAATCAAATGTTTCACATTAGGTAACTCTTCCTGCCGAGGTCCATTGCACTAGAGTGTCTGTTAAGCAGATGAAGAAAAGTTGCTGGAACTCATTTTTCTAGAAGAATTTTTTTACATTTCTTCACTGTAATTGGTTACCTCAGTGCACAATAACAAGAAATTGAGAAGAGTGTTCAGAAGCTGCAGTTCTTGGTCCCTTGTTACCTCTTTGAGTTGTCTCATTAAAGAGGATGGGACTACAGGCATGAGTCAGTTCAGGATTTTGCCCAGTGGAACACACTAATTTTCACAAGAGAGAAAGGGAATTTTCTCTAGTTTGCTGGTCCTTCTGGTTACTTTCCTACACTCTAAATCTGTCATCTGCTTACAGTTTTGCATGTGCTTATGTGCATCTAGCTGAATCTTAAAGAATTGCAGATGTATGTGTATTTCTGAGAAAGGCATGCCTATCATTCCTCTTTGAGTTAAATGGTCTTTCAGACATCCTTCAAATACACATTTTTCTTCATGGAAAAGCTTTCTGCTGCACGAGAGTATTTCTTCATTCAAGCTAGGTCATGATTGTAGCATTGATAATACTTAGTTAAATAGTCTTAGAAATTGTAACTAATAAAAGTTCTGAATACATGGTATCTTGGATACCACCCTATGTGGAAAAGAAAGTAGGTCTTTTTGATACACTTTTTGTTTCATATACACTCAGTTACCTGATTGCATGCTTTTGTGATCTATACACAGTTCCATTGGCTTGGCTTTCTAGTGTTAAGCATTATTAGAAAAGTTCATAACTGTGATTTAATTATTCATGGTTGTATCATTCTGTGGGTTTTTTTCTGACCTTCTGTCATGGGTGATTCCTAGTAATAACATCAAAAAAAATGCAAAGGGGGGGGGGGCAAAACAAGATGAAAGAATGAAACAGTCCTGAGAAATGAAAGCTAAAACCTAAATATATCACTTGCTTAGAACTAATCCCATTTCAACATGGTATAAAGACTTCTGTGAAATTTGACGATGGCATTATTTTTCATATTTAGAGCTGAATGCGGTTCCGAACTCTTTTATGCTTTCAGCTTTGGGGACAAAAATGCCATACCAATATCTTTAGGTATCAAACAGTATTTAACTCTGAATTCAGACTTTATCTGAACTTTAGGTTAGTATTATTTTACTCTGATTCTTAAAGAAGAAGTGAGATGAAATGGAATGAGGCTTAACCATAAAGCTTTTCAGTCACTGAGGCAGGTGTAAAGGAAGCTGAGACTTTGGCAACAAATATGTTGTGGTTTAGTATAACACCTCTGGCGTTTGGCAGTGTTGTGGTTTAACCCCAGCCAGCAACCAAGCCCCACACAGCTGCTCGCTCACTCCCCCTCTGGTGGGATGGGGGAGAGAATCAGAAGGGTAAAAGTGAGAAAACTCATGGGTTGAGATGAGGACAGTTTAATAGGTAAAGCAAAAGCCGTGCGCAGAAGCAAAGCAAAACAAGGAATTCATTCTCTGCTTCCCATCAGCAGGCAGGTGTTCAGCCATCTCCAGGAAAGCAGGGCTCCATCACGCATAATGGTTACTTGGGAAGACAAACGCCATCACTCCGAACATCCCTCCCTTCCTTCTTCTTCCCCCAGCTTTATATGCTGAGCACAATGTCATACGGTGTGGAATATCCTCCTGGTCAGCTGAGGCCAGCTGTCCATCTGCATCCCCCCCACCCTCTTGTGCACCCCCAGCCCACTCACTGGTAGGGCAGTGCGAGAAGTGGAAAAGGCCTGGACTCTGTGCAATCACTGCTCAGCAACAATGAAAATACCCCTGTATCATCAACACTGTTCACAGCACAAATCCAAAACATAGACCCATACTAGCTGCTATGAAGAAAATTAACTCTACCCCAGCCAAAACCAGCACAGGCAGGTAGCTGGTATTTTCTGTATAGCGTCTTTGTCCTCTACACTTTTTCACACAAAGTCTCTCAAATCTGATTATGGGTAAGAAAAAAAAAAAGGAAAAGGTACTATTTCTGTGATCTCACTTTCTTCTCAACCAAAACCTCTTTGCCTCGGGCAAGCCACCTTTTTTCTAGGGCATTTTATGGGATTTGCAGTTCTAAGCATTGGTAGTGCAGGAATGAGCATGTGCGCCTTACCCAGGGATATTCTCACATACCCTGGAAGCTGATCAGTTTCTTTTGGTACTTCCACAGCTAATGGTATGACCACTCTGCTTTCTACTTCCACCATTTCCATTCCCCAGATAAAGTTTACAGGATTTACTCACATTTAACGTGCAGAAGGATACATTCACTGAGAATTTCTGTGTGCATTATAATGTGTTGGCATTCTACATAAGTCATGTCTGGTGTAGATAATACAGAACAAATATATTTTGATATTATGTCAGTGCTAGTGTTTGATAATGAACACTCAAATTAACCTTTGTATTAATTTTTACATTTTTCTACTGTGTTGTATTTTATTAAGATGAGAAGTGCATCCAAAATAGCTAAAAATTAACAGTGCATACAGGAAAAGATTAAGTGATTTAAATTACATTTTGTCTTCAATAGCAAATGACCTCTTAGAACATGAAATACCTTTCTGCAAAACTGAAGGGTAAAGGACTTCTGTGAAATCTGCTACTTACAGCAGCCTATACAACATGAAAAACTGTGGTACACTTCAACTTAATTCTGAAAAGAACTCATCTGTAATATGTATCCTTTGAGTCAATATCTTTTGATATCAGTTTGTAAAGCTGCTGAGTATAAACTGTTGAATTTGAGTTTCTTTGTTTGCCAACAAGTCAACAGCACGTTTTTTAAGTTGACAGAAAAATCGTGACTTGATGGGAGAAAAATGACTTAAGTAAATTACTAGTAAAAGCAACAACTTTCTAACAAACCTTGCGTCTGTTCTTTCATGTACTTTTTTTTAATAACTCCAGAACTTCCCATGGTGTCAGATGGCAGAGTTTATAGCACAACTGATCACGATTTGAGCTGTTCAGCAATTTCTAAGTGTTAGTAAAACAAAAGCACCAGCAGATCTTTGCACAAAAATGTAACCAGACTTTCCAAAACAAAGGCGGCCCTTGATTTTTCTTTTAGTAAATCCTAATAATGCACTGGGTGAGAATGTGTGCTGTATATCCTTTGAGCACATCACAGAACTGGCAGCTGGGAGTAGGGCGGCTGTAAGTCTTTGTTAGCGCTGACTCCGGTCTGCTCCGGGAGCGGCACCGCCAGCCCTGGCATGATTTAGAAAGTCTTGAAAGGTTGGGGTTACAGAGGCCTGTCTCTAGTTATATCTACTCTGCCTTCTAGTAGTCTGTCTCTGTTTCCTTACGAGCAGGATCATGACCCGTTTCCGCGGTGCTAGCAGATTGTCCCGATATACATGTCAGTGGCCCAGCACTATCCTGAGGTAGCTGCGTGATTCTTGAAAAACAACTTAGGAGTGTATTTGTATGCATCTGCCCCTGGGAGAATAATGCTGGTTTATGCTTTTGTTATTTTATACCTGGGATGGAGAGTGGATGAAAAGCTGATCCTTTTTTAGCATTTTAAGTTTTATGTTAGTATGCAGGCAAAATATATCTGTGCCAAAGAAAAAAGCAGAGAGTCATTCTGACAGGTTCTTAATTTTTTTGTTGGGCATCCTTATATTATTTTGACTTACCTGAAATAATGGAACTAAGCTTGAATATTAAGTGATGCTAGAGGTGCATTTGCAAGCTGCTGTCCTATTATTTAATAATAGTCAACTAATTAAATTCTCTCCCTAATCCACTTTGTCACTCACTAAAATTGGGGGGGGGGAGAAGATAGCATTTTGAAAACTCAGTAGATAGAAAGCACCATAGCTCGGCTATTGTTGTATTTTGTAACTAATACTGATGGGGTAATGTATCACACCAAAGCAACTCATGTTGAATTTAAACTGTTTCGGAAAAGATAATTTAAAGACGTTCGCACAAAACCACTGATTTGTGTGGGCAACCAACTGTGCAAACCAGTGAATTGCTGCATAAATTCTGGCATTCTCAGTCATTCATGTTCAAAAGTATGACCACAAAACTGAAGTAATGGAAACCAGTGAAGGCCTTAATTCTCAGAAAAAGGTAATTAAATAGTCTACTGAATTAATATTTGGGGGACCTAATCTAGAGAAGTGACTGGTTGGTATTTGCCAACTTTGTTCTTAACAGGACCTCTAGCAGCCTGCCTGTATCACTCACTGCATGAGCTCCAGGGCAGACTGTCCATTTCCTCTTTATTCCATTATATTTTTTTAAAAGATGAAATAATTTTCTTACAGCACATCCTAATCTCTTATCAATAGAAGAAATAATTGGGTTTGATTTCAGCTTCTACAATTAAGTATTATGTTATGATTTGCCTGTCAGCAAACACATTTGTAAAGGGGGAAATACTCTAAAACTAGGCAAGAGAGAAGATGAAATCAAGCGGAAATGCATTCCTCACAGGAGATAGGCTAGTTTTTCTTTTTTCTTTTTTCTTTTCTTTCTTTTTTTCCTAAGCAGTCATTAAAATCTGTTTCTGAAATCTTTACTTTATCAACTGCAGATAGGAGGGTGGAAATATGTGTGGAGAAATTCTTTTTTGAATTAGTTCCATTTTCCCATAACTCCAGTTGGGATGCATGATAAAATTATCAATGAAACGTCCTAATTTGATCCTTAACCAAAGGGATGTTGTCCTATGAATCATCTGTGTTTGTGGGAGGCAACGCTGAAGCTAACAGAGCAGGAATGGGACCCAGATGTTTTCTGGGAAGCTGCTTGCACTGTAGGCTCTGTGTATTACCTAACGTAGGCGACCATATGGAAGAAAAGGTTGGAAACATCCCATTACAAGTCATATATCACTGAGCTGACAGCAAGGATTTCAGCTTATTTTTATTTAAATCATGAAAGCAGCTGCTCAGCTGTCCAGCTGTATTAAATTTAACCCTTTTTCTTGGCAAATGAATTTTGCTTTATGAAATGGCAGCCGAACAGTTGGTGTGCTTGCAGAAAAACCCAGGTTAGATGGTGCTGCAATAACCTTTGCCCCGTCCAGCAGGACAGCACTAATGATGGCTAAGTCTGCCGCTGGGTGACAGTGTAGCCCCTCGATATACCTGTACTTCATGAAACACCAGCAAGACTCTTGTCCTGTGAAGGCTGCAGAAGAAAGGTATACACACTATATAAAGAGAGTGTTTGTAGATTTTTTTTCCTTTTAATCTACTTATTCTTCAGTTGTTGCACACCTTTAGAACGAGTAATTACAATATTTTCTTTTCATTTCTTATGCTCTTGCATTTTCTATTTTTCTTTACTGCTATTATTGATTCTTCCTTTCCTTAATTTTCCTTACTCTTTTCTTTTTGTGTTTTTACATGGTGTTCATCTCACTCTGTCTCCTGAAGCCTCTCTTCTCAACTCTTCTCTCTCCTTTTCCTTCTCCTAGCTCTATCCTTTTTCTCTTCTGCTCTCCCCCATGTTGTTTTCTCTGTGTCACTAGTATACAAGTTTCTTTCAGGGATTCTCCCTTTGCTGCTTCTCTGTCCCCTTATATACACTGTATACTCTTTACTGTGTCTTTTAAAGAATTTCCTCTTTCCATAGTTTTGATATTTATATAAAAAAGCACTTAGTTTGCAGAAGGGCTGTTCCCATCAGTAGGAAACAATCTTTGGCCTCCAGATCAATCCTTCACCACATGTGCCTCAAGCAGTTTATTGATTTGTTATTTTTTAGCACTCTTTTGCTGAAGAAAGAGACTTTAACTGAAGCCTAACAGTTACAGTTAAGTAACAGCCATATAGTAAGTACAGACTTTAATTTCCTGTGTAGAAATCTGTAGAAGAAATATAAGGAGTATCCAGCATAACACTAAACCAGATTAGTAGTTTTGGCATGCTAAAGTGTGCTAAAGTAAGTTTGTCTCTTACTGTTTTGGAGGCTTATTCTGTGCCATGTCTACCCTGCTCACCTCCATGTCAGTCCTCTGTTCTTCTGTCAGAGCATGAAGGTTTTCTTATTTTACATCCTTCATGTTTTATATTGTAGTCATAGTCCTTTAAGACTATAGAATATTTTAGAAGGATTTCTTCCACATCTGTCAATATGAGGCTTTGGCATAATGAAATGGTATGCTTACGTTAGTATTTGTATTTGATAGAAATATTTACAGCCAGATTAATTCTCTCTTCCTTAAACACAGTGGAAACACAAGGAGCCCAGAGGCAATGGCTTCCAACCAGTGCTTTCCCTCAGTTACTGTAACAGAGCTCCTGGTGTAGACGCAGCCTATAAACCTCCACTCCAGGCACTGAGGTGTGGCTGCAGTAACAGTATCAAGGCCCAGTTAGTTTGGGGAAAGAGGTGCGATCAAGAACTGACACCTTCTGCTCCAGTTAAGAGCAGCAGAAGGTGTCCTTACAGGCCTTGCACCTACCCACAGGAAGGTTCTTCATGCCCGGGTACTGTGACAGGCAGCCAAAACACTGCCCTCTTGCAGGAGAAGTAACTTCTGTAATAATGATCTGTCGGTAATTCCACGTGATTTCTCTAGTTCCTGGAGGTTCAGCTTTCTTATTATTGAAATAACTTGATTAGTTTTTTCTCTCTTTTCCTGTTTCCATTTCCCGTTCTATCTCCGTAGGCTATTCTTCTGAAACACCCAGCTGTACCTAGGGAATTATTTTCATGCCTGTAACAGGTGGTCTGTTTTCTGCTAAAACCTACTGTTCCGACTTTCCAAGATTTTCCTCATTGTTTTATCTAGTTCACACTCATCCACTATGTAAAACATAAGGTTTAAATCTTTCTGTTCCATAAGACTAAATTTTCCCTTCCAGCCTGTTAGTCAGACCTCTGATACCACATTAACCCTCTGCACCTGTGTCCAGCTTCTGGTTAAAAAGCATTTTCTTTGCATTCAAAGTAATAATCCAATCACTAGTTGTAGTTATCTCCTGGACAATTCTGATGGGGGATTTGTCACTCATACTGATCCCCCTCCTGCTGAAGCAGCCTTTCTTCCCTGGTGCAGCGGTGTCATCTCTGTGTGTTGGGTAGCATCTGCTCTTTTCACGAATACACCATGACTTGGCTCTGTGGGGAGACTGTGATCTGCACTGATTAGCATGTATCTGCTTGACCAGCTAGACTTGCAACCGAAATATGCCTGCAGTATTGTGTTCCTTCAGGGGATAAATGGAAAAGTTTTCAAGTTTTTCTGAAAACTTTTGCTTCTTGCAAATATGGCACTTTTGGTGACAACAGTTAAGTTTGGTTCTTGCTATCACACGTTATTCTCTAACTTTCTACAGAGTCACTCTATTTGCATTATTTTAAACACATTTTGCTTTGTTCGTTATAAAGGGCTTGTCTTTATAGTCATTCAAAGTAGCATCATCTTATTTTCCTTCCCAAATATGATGTCTTACGGGTATGTTCTGGAGGTTGATATATTCCTGAAGTTCCATTTTTCCTAGGGATGCAAAATTCTTCAAATCTCTGTTGCTCAACCTGATAGCATGTTCTTCCTCGCTTGTTTCCCGGTTTTTATGTAAATCTAAGGCCTCAGACTAAGCTTTAGTTACAAAAACCTACCATTTCTTTAATATTTAATCATAAGGGGGGGTTGTTTTGTCTTTTTGAAAAACAGACCAAATTCGTGACTGAATTTTTTCCAGTTATTTGCCACAACATTAGGTAGTTCAGCTGAACTGGAGCACTTCTCTGTCTTGCCATTCATCAGCTTTCAAGGATCTGTGTTCTCTTTTTCTCAGCTTCTCATATGTGGTAACTAACTGTGAGCTAGTGTCAGACCTTTAAGATTAAGACAACTAATATAATTAGTATGTATGCTGAGATACATATATGTATATATAAGTATGTATGCTGATGTAACAATTAGTAATTCAACAAATACATGAGAAAAGACTGTGGAGAAGAGGGGAAGTTAGAGAAGTCTATCTCCTATCTACACGGATTACCATATACCTGGTTAGGTAACTAGACATCTTCCAGGCTATCTCTGGACTTTTCAGGGCTCCCTCTTGCAGGAGGCAGTGGGAAGCCACGGTGGGTCTCCTCCTGCAGCACAACAGGCTGCTTTAACACAGAATCCCACCCAAGGAATTCAACCTGATTTTGCTGTGAGGTCCTCCAGGTGGCAATGCAGACAAACTAAAAGGTCAGAGTGCCAGTTTAAAAATACTGAACTGACAACATCTAAAGTTTAGATTACTAAAGGGGTCATTTTAATTGTGTTTCATTTAAAATGTTCATCATGCAGACAGGATTGCCAAGTTCATGTAAATGAGAATTGGGCACAAAACAAGAGGGATAAATTTGGTTTATGTAATCCCATTTAACATCGTTAGCTAAGATTAAAAGATGAGATATTTTTAATGTAGAAAAAAACCAACCAAAACCCACAAATAATCACATTTGAAGGCACTAAAATGAGTCACTTTATTTTATTTTATTTTATTTTATTTTATTTTTATTATTGGTGCTTAATTCCCCACAGTCATGTATATTGGTAGTCATTTATCTCGAGGAATGCATACAAAATGTTGCTATTATGATTTTATGACATTTGTACCAATTTTACTAGATAGAAATATGTGTATAGTCATAACAAGATGAAGATGCAACTTCTAGATCACTTAAAAATTTTAAACATCAGGAAATAAAAAGCAGCTAACATGTTTAGACTAAAGGTTTTCAGACAATGAAATTCAGTGTGCGTATATTTTGCAAATTATTTTTTATGTATCAAAAAGGTCTGACTGGTGACAGGATGTTCCATGTCCTAGTTCATAAACTTTAACTTGCAAGAAAGCCAAAACCAAACTCTTAACAGTAAGAAAACAAAAACTCAACCCTAAGTTACATAAAAGAATTAAATAAGACTTTTCTCTGTACTTGCTATAGAGATGTTGCAACAGCAAACAAAAATGAAAACAAGCTCCCAGTGCCAGCCTACAGGAATTGATGACTTAAATGACTATTAATTTTTGTGATTATGTAAAAAGGTGATTAATTTTTGCAGCATGCCACAATGTCCACTCCTTAGACTACCAACTTGGCAAGATTGCTTTGTTAGGGAAAGGAACTTTACAGGGAATTTAACCCTCTCAATGAGACTTATATCCCAGATGCACCTATTTGAAGCTACCTGTAAACCTTTTTCAGAAAGTAAAGTGTTCTGGAGTTTCATGAAATGATATCTTATTTCTTAAAGAATCTTTTGCAACCTGATCTACCATCTGTTTGAACTGCAATACTAGTTTCTCCCATGAAAGGAACAAATATTTCACTTTAAATTGGCCATTCAGATGGCTAGTATCAATAAAACCCCACACAACTTTTCTGATTTGGAGATTTATGGGTTTTCTGATAAGATACAAGATTTAGGATTTACTACATGCATTTTATTTCCTTGAAATGTTGTACCTGTTTATGTCAATTCATTTGTTTTGATTTCACTTTTACTTGTAGTTCCATGCCACACTGCTATTCTATCTGTACAGAAAACTTTTAAAGGAAATGTTCCTGACATACATGTTTTGTTTTCCATCTTTTGTTCTGCATTCATTACTATGATATTGAGTGCCGCTTCAGCTAAGCATTCCACAAATAAATGTGCACAATAAATCTTTGTGATGGATTACCAGGCCGCATAATTATTTACAGAAAGTACACAAATGCTCCAAGGGGTAATTCATTAATGTGAATTAATAAATATAAAAATTAATTATATGGATTACCATAATGCCATGTAATTTAGAATATGTACCTCCTAGAAAATTCCAAAGCACTCTCTAGGCTACATTAGTCACTTCAGATACTCTGGTGTGGAAAATATATTTCTATTCTGTAGCATGTTATTAGATTTTAGCCAGAGCATGAAGAGAAAAGCTGGCTCATACAGCCAGGAATTTGAGGATCTGTAATCCCCTTCTATAAGTCTACCTTCTTAGAGTGCCACTATGGCTTCTCTGATCTTTTGTTGTATATAGCAGTTGTATATTTTGTGATTTTATTACAGACTAAAGTTCAGCAAAGCATTTAGGGAAATATTTTTAGCTTGTGTTATGTTCCATAGGTTTTTCTGGACAAAATATTTGTTTGCATGGTTTCTTATCACTGCAGGAACTGAACTTGATTCAGAAAGTTCTTCCAGTCATATGTTTCTAATACCCATATTCCATGTAACTCCTGTACATTTGTGTTTCATATTGTGGAATTGATATATGTAATGGATTTCTAGTGTATATATATATTTGTTTGTAACGTTCTCATCACTACAATACCTAAGCAGCGATAACAATCCAAGTTCCAAATTGGTGCATCATGTCCACTTCACATAGAGGTGATTTACAATACCATATTTGTCCTTTAATGCCCTAGGTAGAGAAAATTACATCCTACCTGTCAGCTCCTCATTTGCACTTCCTTGTCTGTCTGTCTTTTTTTTCTTTCTTTTTGACCAGAAGCTACTATCATTCAACCATGAGCTAAACTTGTTGAAACCTTCTGATTTTTTAGCCACAGTTTTCCTCCAGGCCTTCAGTGACATACCAATATAAATTCCTTTTTCCCTATTCAAAGCCAATATATCACTTATGAAGGAGTTTAATGATATGAGCATTTAAATCCTGAATACTGTTTCCATTAGCTAAAATTATTTCTGATCTTTTTGCCCCATAATTTATTCTGATATGTTATCACCATCCATGTATTCATAGATGGAGTCCAATGTGACCTGTCCAGGATGGGAACTGAGTATGTGAGGGGTGAGGGGCTGGTGTCCCGATCCAGTGTCGGGGAAGGTTTCGATATGATCCCAAGAGCGAGATTAAGACACAAATGAGGTCAAATGCCGTATAGTCAAAAAAGCTTTTATTATCAAAAGTGGAAAATGGTAGCAATAGGATAGAATGGAAGAAAAGGTAGAAATTAAGCAAGCAGTTGGGATAGGATTGCTAGGATAGTCACCACCACGGATCCAGCAGCGTCCCGTTGGTCCTCAGTCTTCAATTTTTTGGTGGTGAAGAAGGCCCCCGCAGCTTGTCTCTATGAGTTTTTTATAGGGCATATTTTAATGATGTCATGCGCTGCAGGTTTCGTCCATCACGCGACCTTCATGTGATCAACACCCAAAACCAGTATCTTATCAGCTCCAGCGCCCACCCCCCCCGCCCCGTTTCCTCCTCTGGATGCCTCAGTGGCCTGGTACTTGTCCTTATCGACAGGAGTGTCCTGCTTAAACAGGCCATCTTAGAGACAAAGGGCTCAAGATAAGCAGTTCACAGTTCCTTGAGATGATGGTCCAGTCCTCCACACCTGACAATCTTTGAGGCAAATGGTTCAGGATAACAATTCAGTGTCTTACAGCTGGTACATGATAAAAACAGGCACGTAGTTCCTACAAAAGGTGGGATGCCAGGCCAGGCATTGGTACACAAGTACCAGCAGAGATTGACACAGGCTGGTCTGGTTAAAGGGCAGAGTGACAAGACAGTGATTGAAGAGGCAAGAACTAAATCCAGCAGGGGTTTATTGTTTGTTTTTATTGATGTTGTTGGTGAGCTTCTTGGTGTAATAGCAGGATGGTAAGTGTAACAGTGGAAGGAAAAAAGAGACAGAACTACAAAGGGAGTTATAACTCGTTAGCGTGTGACGAGCATTTTCCTCACCAGAGCAGCAAAAACAAAGTTATGAGAGTTCTGCTGTTCTGTGGAAGAGGTAAGTGTTTATTGTGTTTTATACGTTTATTTGTAGTGTGTCCCAAGAGCCTGGGTTTTTATCTTTTTTAACTTTTGTAAGCTTAACAGGGGATATATACTGACATGCAGATGCTGCTGACCTCTTGGCTTTTTGTTATCTCTTTAACATTGAGAAGATAGTACTGACTCACTGTATGAGTAAATAGGCCTTCTTGTGCCACTCTGCATATATGAGGCAATTTTTGATTCTTTCTGAATGGTGCTTCTTCCATCATATGTTTGACCTGGCGATGGCAGATGGCAGGTCTTTTTTTTCCCCTATTATGCCTTAGGAAACCTACCATTCCCTGAATTAGGAGCCATCTTTAAGTGAGCACTGGTAGAGTGGTTTGCCTGCTTGCTATGGCTTGAGAAACAGGAATTCAAGTCTCACTCCATAGAATCATAGAATCATTTAGTTGGAATAGACCTTTAAGATCACTGAGTCCAACTGTTAACCTAACTCTGCCAAGTCCACCACTAAACCATGTCCCTAAGCGCCCTGTCTACATGTCTTTTAAATACCTCCAAGGATGGTGACTCAACTACTTCCCTGGGCAGCCTGTTCTAGTGCTTGCTTTTGGTGAAAAGATTTTTCCTAATATCCAATCTAAACCTCCCCTGCCACAACTTGAGACTGGTTTCTCTTGTCCTATCACTTGTTACCTGGGAGAGGAGGCCAACTCACACCTGGTTACAACCTCCTTTCAGGTAGTTGTAGAGAGCGATAAGGTCTCCCCTCAGCCTCCTTTTCTCCAGACTGAACAACCCCAGTTCCCTCAGCCGCTCCTCATAAGACTTGTTCTCTAGACCCTTCACCAGCTTCGTTGCCCTTCCCTGGACACGCTCCAGCACCTCAACACCTTTCTTGTAGTGAAGGGCCCAAAACTGAACACAGGATTTGAGGTGCAGCCTCATCAGTGCTGAGTACAGGGGGACAATCACCTCCCTGCTCCTGCTGGCCACACTATTTCTGATATAGGCCAGGATCCCATTGGCCTTCTTGGCAACCTGGGCACACTGTTGGCTCATATTCAGACAGCTGCCAGCCAACACCCACAGGTCCTTTTCTGCCGGACAGCTTTCCAGCCACTCTTCCCCAAGCCCATAGTGTTGCATGGGGTTGTTGTGACCAAAGTGCAAGGACCTGGCACTTAGCCTTGTTGAATCTGGTACAATTGGCTTTGGCCTATCGATCCAGCCTGTTCAGATCCCTTTGTAGAGCCCTCGAGCAGGTCAACATTCCTGCCCAACTTGGTGGTGTCTGCAAACTTACTGAGGGTGCACTCAATCCTTTTGTCCAGATCATTGATAAAGATATTAAACAAAATTGGCCCCCCTACTGAGCCCTGGGGAACACCACTTGTGACTGGCCTCCAGCTGGATTTAATTCCATTCACTGCAACTGTTTGGGCCTGGACATCCAGACAGTACAGCGAAGAGTATGCCTGTCCAGTCTATGAGTAGCCACATTCTCCAGGAGAATTCAATATTTAGGCCAAAGATTGTTCCCGGTCAATAAAGCTGTAAATTTCCATCTGATTATTTCAGCTGGAGAATCAGGGTGGTTGGATACTGTTAAACCTGTGCATGCTTTTGCGTAGTTACCAGTAGCTATAAAAACCGTTGTATTAGACTTTATGCATCAGATAGGTTCAACTGGACTCAAGACAGGAGGGACAGTTCTTGGAGGCTTCTCAGGAACTGCCTTCCCAAAAGTTGTCAAGCACCTTGTCAAGTTTGTAGAGGGCAGATACCTGGAATACAATAGGATGTCTTCATACAAGGTTAGACATATGTTTAACATAGATATAATAGAAAATTGAGTTAATAATATGATGCAGACACATCAACCATTTGTAATAAGGCATGATCTGTAGGAAAAGCAGAATCCATAAGGAAATAGCCAAATAGTTTTGATTAATAAATCTATTGTGAAGTCATTCTGTTTCCATAAAATTTGTGTATAACAGAAGGGTTGAAATGTGTTGAATAAATTGTTCTTATAAAAGTACATCTAAACATACCTTACAGAAACATAGCAAACTTTTTCATTAAGATAAATCATTTTCAACTGCATTTTTAATGCAAAAACCAAAAAAGCAACCTCAATCCACAGTTATATCTTTTGGGTTGATAAGTTCTTCCTCCCTACCCCTCATCTCTGTAAAAGGCTCCAGCCATATCAATCCTACACAAGAGCTTTAGTATGTTTTGACAGAATAATGATAGGTGTATATGTGTTTACCCTTGTTTCCTACTTCCAGATATACATGTCATACTACAAATTTTATTTCATTTTTAATCAACCACATCTTCTGCACAATGCCCTGGTTAAGGTTTTGCACCATCAGAATGGAACTCTCATTTGATTTGGTTTTTAAGTTAATATATCCCAGTACAATGCTTCATAAAAAGAACATGGGTTTATGGAGATAGAATCATTAATATAGGTCTGATTGGGATTTTTACTTTAAAATTGGTTAGCTATGTTAAAGATATATAAATAAATATTACTTCTTTCTCTCTCACATTTTCCAGACAATTGTATTTCAGTACTGAATATAAATTCACATAGGAAACAACAGACTTTGAATTCATAAGATTGACAAGCCGCTGGGCAAAATTACAAAAACATGAAAAATATATTTTTCACTTTACTATTTTTACTTGTCCTTATTATGGATGTGTGTGGGAGAAGAACTTTACAATAAGCCCCTTCAAGGCCTGTGTTGTGGTTTAACCCCAGCGAGCAACCAAGTACCATGCAGCCACTCACTCATTCCCCCCTGCCCTCAATGGGGTGAGGGACGGAATCAGAAGAAAAAAATGTAAAACTCGTGGGTTGTGATAAGAACAGTTTATCAGAACAGAAAGGAAGAAACTAAAAATTATAATAGCAATAATAAAATGACAATAATAATGAAAGGATTAGAATATGCAAAACAAGTGACACACAGTGCAATGCTCACCACTTGCTGACCGCTGCCCAGTTAGTTCCCAAGCAGAGATCTGCCCCCCCCGGTCAACTGTCCCCAGTTTATATACTGGGCATGATGTCACATGGTATGGAATACCCCGTTGGCCAGTTTGGGTCAGGTGCCCTGGCTGTGTCCTGTGCCAACTTCTTGTGCCCCTCCAGCCTTCTTGCTGGCTGGGCATGAGAAGCTGAAAAATCCTTGACTTTAGTCTAAACACTACTTAGAAACAACTGAAAACATCAGTGTGTTATCAACATTCTTCTCATACTGAATCCAAGACATAACACTATGCCAGTTACTAGAGAGGAACTCTATCCCAAAACCGAAACCGGGACAACCTGATTTGGAAACTGATTTGGATAGGGATAGCAGCCCAAAGTGGCCTTTGCCATTGCTCCACAGCAGCCTGTGGAAGATGCCAGGTCCAGCTCACCCTGAGTGGATAGAGAGATCCTCTGGGAGCCACTCCTTGTGCTACAGTTCCCCTATATTTTAGCATGGCATATAGCCTCATGAGCTGACGTAAAGCATGTTGACACAGTTCCTCTTCTGTTGATCATAATCAGCCCTGTAATAAGGTCCCACAGAAAGCTGCTAGCTACAGCTAGAACAAACCTATGCATTTAAATTCAATCACTGTGTAAGTTTGGTTAATGAAGAACTTGTGTTTGTTTATTCAAAAATACAACATTGGTGGCCAGACTTGTTTGGTGGTTCTTCATTTTTGTCTTTGTTCCTGAACGCATTTACATAATACTGTAGACTGTGATAAGCTTTCTTTAATGGATAGCTCATTCATTTCTTTTTCTCTGGTTAGCGGCAGCTAGAGCTGCTTTAAAGTCACTTTTAAAACCAGTTAGCTTCTCCTTTATTCAAAAAATCAGTTCTCTGATGGTGTTATTATATCAGTAGTAAATCCCTTTAGATACAGACTAATCTTCCTGCAGTATCTGACAATAATTTCTTTAACAATCAGGAGACTCAATGCCATACTCCAAATTGTCTGTAATATCCTCTCCTTAGGTTCTATTATCTGTCATCACTATAGACGTGCCTATAAGTCTTCTATAAGATTATCTTGTTGCTAAGCTATTTTACTCATCTGGACATCATTTGTTTTATGATGCAATATTTGTTCTCATAGCTGAAAAAATAGGCGGATTTATTTCAGGCTTTCAGGGTTAATCCTGTATTTTTTATGTGCATACTCCTATAGACTTCAATAAGATTACTTTTGTGAGTAAGGGTTGCAAGATTAGTTCTTGTATCATATATATTTGAATTTGTCAGAAATGTGTCTACGCTTCTGTAACCCTGTTCCCTTTCACTCTCCTGCTTTAATGGTTTTTTATGATACCACACTTATTTTCCATATTTTCTGTATGATTCAGTATTTAAGTATGCAAGCTTTCAACAAAAAAGAAAAGTAATCTTGTGTTTTTATAGTATTGCTGAAAGTATGATTTGGCTGATGTATATGCATAACTGCAAAAAGCTTCTATTCTGAGAGGGCTTGAAGGACGTAAAGATAGGAAATGCTTTCAATAAAAATTGAATAATTCATTATGAGTCAGTTGAAGGGTAGGTAAATAATTAAGAGATGGCATAGAAAAATATTTCAGATAACTAAACTAAAATTAGATATAAACATATACTATTACCTAGGTTAATTCTAGGTTAATTAACCATCAGCAAAACCTGTTTGATCCTTAATGAACAATTGAAAGTTATTACATTCTTATATAAATAAGTAGTGGGGGATTGATTCTTATTGTCAGAAAGGGGCACTTTATCTTGGGCAGCCATCTGACATTTTTAAAGACTTCTGTGACTTAGTTTGGAGAAAAAAGGGAGGATTGCTCACTTTTTAGCTGCTAGGGTGTCACATTCTGTGTTATAAATACTAAGACAAGAAAGCAGAAAGATCAGGCACTGGTTCTTTTGGAAGTGCAATGAATGAGTTGCAAACGAGAAAGTGAGACAGGGCAGAATCACGCTCTAGTGTATAATACAGGCAGAAAAATTCCCATAACTCTTTCCCCATTTGAACAGTTTTGGGCAAGGTGTGGCTTAAATACAGTAGTTCTTTTTCTGAATTTGTGACTTCCTTACCAGCTCAGACTCACTGGCTTCTCATGGTTTGGTCAAGTGAAACCACTTTCTTCCTCTTGTTCCATTCCTAGAAGGATTCTTATATGATCTGTCTTGCTGGTGGTTTCTACCTCTAAGAGTGGAGCAGCAGCCTGCATGGCTGAGCTATGAGAGCACCACTCAGAGCGGATCTAACTTCTTATCCTTATGGCTTAGAAATATTGTATCTACCATGCTGGACTCGACTTCACCAGCTTTAAAGCTTCTCTGGTCTGAAGGAGCACTCAGACACTCAATAAGAGAATACCTTTGTGGAAGCTGTCAAGCCAAAGCTATTGCCCTGTCTGGGGAATGTACTGGCTAGGAAAGCAGCTTAGCTCTTAGTGCAAGAACATTGGTAACACACTTTGATCATTGAGCTGAAGTAGAAATAGGTGTCTGGTGTCTAGGCAGCGATGAAGACAAAAACAACAAAAAATATTTGGGATCGAATGTAAATGAAAGGTCTTGATGAACAAAGGGGCGGACAGGGAGAGCCCTGAGGAAGACTGGTCAGTGGCTGTTCAAGTAGCCTGCTGCAAGTCTTTCAGCAAACGTCATTCAGCCATCTTGTGGGGAGAATGAATGCCTTTTTGATTGTCTGTTGGGGAGAATTACCACCTTTATAGAACTGCTCTTTCCCAAAGCTTTTTGCAGACAGCGTTGATCATCTGCTTACTTCCCCTGTTGATAGAAGTTTCTTTGTTTCGTAGGAAGAGAGGCTGTGACAGGAGGGGCAGGCACTGACTGAGCACTGCAGGTAGCAAACAGGTGCAGCTATGAATGAGACTGACAGAGCTGTCCTTAAAATACGCAAATAAACTAGTGAACTGTAAGCTTAACTGATAGTGCTCCTGTTGATTCATTGAGCAAAGAATAACCATTAAATCCAGGGGGTTTACAGTCTTGTGTATGTCCTGTTCTGCTGTTTACTTATCAGCTATAACTATCTACTATTCCATTTTTACTTACATTAATTAACTGTGCTTTAATTGGGCTAATTAAGTCCATTTAAGAAATACTTATATACTTCAAAAGGTAGAACTGGAGAAAAATGTTGAATAGTGTCAATAGAAGGGCTTCAAACCAGCTATGTAACCTGTCCAGAACAGAAGCATAGACTTTTGATCAAGTATATCTATGAAAAGATCGTTGGACATCAATATGTATAGGCAAAAAATGGTAGGTATGAATAATTACTAAACAGTTACTAAACAGTATCATAAGCCACATCCTAATGTAATGTAATTTCGATGAAATTTATGAGGTAGCTGATGTTATATATAATTCTGGGCCAAATCAATATATAATATAACTCTGCATGTGTATTTTCTTTAACTTCAGAGAGTTACATCTAGGGATAAATACAGCCCCACAATTCAAAATCAAAACCATATTATGACATTCAGCCTACAGTCTGATGGAAGAAACAAATCTTTTTAGAAAATGCATAGGGTATATGTATTTTATATATGTGCTTGAATTTCTGTGTACATATATTTATATATATATAGATACACACACACACTCTTAAGAGCGATACCTTTTCAATAGTAAGCAGTAGCATTTTTTCCCTGAAATAGTCTCTGCTTTCATAATTAAGGTCTTTATCCTGATCACTAAATTTCTGCTCAAGATGGGAAGATGGGGAGCATTAGTGCATGCTCTCACCTTTTTTATAGTTTGAAATGCAGAAAAAAATCCTTTTTCAACGTTTTTAGTGTTTAGGCAATCAGTACCTGTGCTGCCAAGGCTTATTGAAAGCAGCTGGATGCCTGCCTCTGTCCTCCCCCTTTCTCGGAACTGCTGCCAGAACAGGTAGTCAGAAACGGAAAGTAGAGAAATATTTGAGCATCTGTGCTCTCTCTCTCAGGAAAACAGCTGTGGCTTCCATAGGAAGCACTCATTTTTTCCCATCAGCCAAGACTCTGGATACTCTTGGGTCCAGTTTTGGCACAGCAAGCCAAGTAGGATGCAGTTTATGGCTTAAAACTTACGAGAGAAACCGTTCAGGCGGTCCCATCCCTGGCAGAACATTGAGAGAAATTCCCCAGGCTGCAAGCCACATGTGGGCCTCTGACCTTTTATTAGCACACCATGGGAGAGGTTAACAATTGTTGAGACTTCAGTCCTCCCTTTGACATACAAATACAACAATACCAAGTAGGCTTTCCAAGACAAGCATATTTAGGGCACAACATCCTTTTTAATCTAGGATTCAACATGGGGGGGGGGCCAAAAATCAACCCAAAAACTTATTCTAAGAAAAGGATATATTTCTATAAAACTGAAGCCTCGATTGGTGTTTTTTCCAACATTCTGCAACAGTTAATTATATAGTGATTTCTGACTTTTAAAACCAACATAATCATGAGACAGAAATAAATTCTCACACCATTTTTAGCTCTTCATGTGGTCAGTGCCATGAGTTATGGAACTAAGATTGCTCAATAGCTGGAGCGATGTAAGAAACGCTTGCAGTTATCTGATTTTTAAGGATTTCTGTTGTGTTTATCCAAGTACATAATTGTTGAGATTAAAATAAAAGAAGGCACAAATTCAGAATTTTTTTATATGAAAGAAAAAAATCGTAGAGGGCCAACTCTGTGCCTTTTTGACATGCCTTTGTCTTCTCAGCATTACTGTAGTGAATGAAACTTAGTTTTTATTAAGACAGGGTTTGGAAAGTAACTCCTTTTTGGGGAAACAGAATCATTATCTGATTTGCAGCTAAGGAGCAGTAAAGACTGAAGTGTCTTGCTATACGCTGCCTAATCTATGGGAAAGGATATAGACTGAATACCCCAGCATCCCAGGCTTTTACTGTAACTCTGATTATCCTTCAAGGCAAATTATTTTGAATATGCAGTCCCATGGTTTTGATGTTGAGAGTATGCTGAGTATAAAATAGGGCTGAGCTAGCTCATGCTTCTGCCGGTAGTCTGCAGCTATCGTCTGAAGAACGAACGCAAGCTGATCTCTAAATGTAATAATCGTATGACTGCTCTGACGGGAAGCAGGTTCAACCCTGTCCAATGCCAGAAACTGAAAAAAAAAAAAAAATTAAAGCAGCAGCAGATCCTGCTTTTTGTCCTTTTACTAAGGTGACAGCCGCATCTGAGAATGAAATTGGTGAAGTCTTGCACAAGGTTGGTTACTGCAAAAAAATAGTTGCTAAGTAATGGTTGTTCCATGTGCTAAGCAGCCTCATCTTTATTAACCACTGTTGGGAAAGTAGAACTTAGCGAATGTTAGTTAGAGGTGAGGAGTCCTTTTGTATTCATTTTGAATAAACAGAAATACCGGGCTGGTGGGGAGCCTGCACTGAAAAAGGATCAAGTACAGCTACACCATAGACACATGCCTATCTAACCATTTACATACCTTTTTCAGCTTCCTTAGATAGCTGATTCCAATGCTACACCATCCTTATAGCCAGCTATTATCTAATGAAAATTTTAGTTAAAAAATTGTTGTTGTTGTTGTTGTTTTTATTACCCTGAGCTGTAGCTTATTATCTTCTTTTGGTTTTGTATTATTCTTTTACATGTCAGAAAATTTATCTTATTGCCCCTCCTGAGGTTTTTTTTTCTTTTTTTTTTTTTCCCCTCAAGAATTCACAGTAGCATTGCTTCAAGCATTCCTACAGGTCAGCTTTTCTAAACCTTTTATCATTCTTGTTGTCTACTTCATGACTATATCCAGCTTATCTATGCTTTCCTTAAAGACTTCATCACTTTTCAGTAGGCTGGATCAATACCTGTGGGCTACATAAAATGCTTCTGTTAATATCTTCCACATTGATACTGGCATATGGTTGAGACATGTTTTGTTTTTGAACTGCTCCAACTCTCCAGTTTTTTCTGATGTACTCCTCACAGCGTATTTGTGTATTTGGTTTCTCTTCAGTCTAGTATCTTCCATTTCTATTAAGTTACACATTTTCTCCAGTATCTCCAGATTTTTTAAAAACTATTATGAAATCTCCTCCTGTTTTCTGGGAAAAGAAAGATGTTTCATAGGTTTTCTGTATTTTAGAAATGTTGTGATATACATGCCTGTTTTTTCATCTAAATTCTAATTTCCCTCTCATTTTGTGATATAATAATTGATTCTTCCTTTCTGGAGGTTTCTTCTTCCACTCAGTTCTGTACCCTCCACACAGACACTTCATTTGGACCATATTCCCCTAGTTTTCCTAGTAGAAAGTCACATGGATCACTTCCATTAATTTTATTTATTTTTTCTATGAGCTAATTAAATAATACAACTACATTGGCTTGACATAATGAGTAGGAATATCAGTGATTTAGCCCATTTGAATATATCTGTGGTTGATGTCAATAACAACAACTTTTCTATAATCGAAAGATGGTGAGTTTTGGGAATAGGAGTTTCCCTGGACAAAAATAGAAGCAACAAGCCAGAACACAGGAAGAATGTCTTGAGAGCAAGCAAGCAAGCAAGACACCAATAGCCAGAAGATCTACTTTTCCATGTAAAGGGATGGACAGAGGGCTGGACTGACCTCAGCATATTTTTCTTCTCCTTGGAACATAAAAACAGGCATAGCTTACTGCTTTTGGCCTCAAAAGAGGGTTGGCTGGCAGGATGGGTGTGTTCTGTCTATCTTTAACTTGGACATGTATCTTCTATGGCAAGATTTTTCCTTTATGGTATCAATGAATATTAACCCATTTCCTTCATTCAGAAATTGTTGTTTTTTTTTCTTTGGTTGGTTTTTTATTTGGTTGGTTTGGTTTGGCTTGGTTTTTTTATGCTGAGAACAGCCTTCTATGTTCTCCATTTTTCAATGAAAGGATTCATTTCTCCTTACAACATGTTGGCTTTAAGAGCAATCTTTGTCTCAAATGACTTTTAGCCTTGATCTTCCTCTGTCTTTCTTGAATACTTTGCTGTTGTTTGTTCACTGTGCTGGAAATCCCTTCTGCTTGTCACTCAATTGTTTTATCCCTCTCTGCACATTCTTATTCCTTTCTTTCACATTTGCCATTAGTCGCAGTAGCCAGCTTTTTCCTATCACTTCTTTTCAACATCTGCAGCAAAGTTTTTCCCGTCAGTGATCTAATGTCTGTGGGTTCTAGTTAAAGGCTGGGATTTCCGCCCCCGCCCCTCCCCCCCCCCAGTGGAAAAATTCCCATTTTGGAGCTTGTAGCTAGTCAACTTTCTCTCAAGAGGATATGTAGTATACCAGTGAGTGGAGATCTTCCACGTTGCACCCACCTTTGTCAGAGCTCTCCAGGCTGTCAGAGCGCTCTTGTTTCTGTTCACCACCCTGCCAGGGTGCTTACGCACAATAGCCACACTCTGAAATGAAACCCTCTGTGTAGAAACATACAATATTTTATCTCTGCTAATGATGGAGAGATTGGACACTGACTTACCTAACATTTTTCCTGCAATGTCAGTATAGTATTGTATTAAACTGACATAAAAAAGAAGGGATTGAAGAGATTGAATTATTATTATTTGGTGAATGTTACATAGCTAAGTAATATCCAGTCCGAATTCGGAAATGCTATGTTTAGCAATTTTTCTTCTGTGTTCAAACTACAATCATTTTTTTTTCTGTAGCTGTAATTTTCCTGTATTTTCAAGCAAGAATGCAAGCATAAAGGAGACATCCCTTCTGCATGGACTCCTTTAAATGAATTTGTACCATCTTTCACGTAAAAACTTACTTCAATGCAGGATTAAGCAGTACAGTACCTAAACTTTTCTTAAACCCATGACTGTATAAAAAGAATACCCTTACTCTTATCCCAGAAATATACATGTCTAGCCTTTCTTGCATAGAATAATTCATTTAAAGGCATTCAATTCTTTAAGCCTAAGAGAACAATTTGAATTTGATTAAATATAAGATCTCTGCAGTAAACTATAGATTAAACTAAAATGAGCTTCATATATCTTGAATAAGGGAGATTAAACTGCTCTTTACATATGATTTAAATAATATCTTATAAAGTGAAATAGTTCTTTGCAGATGTCTGTTTTACCTTCCAACTTGTTTGAGCTATAAGTGATGCAATTCGGTGTATGTAATTATGCTACAGCTGCTGACAGGCATAAAAGTAAATGAGATGTTTCATCTCAGTGGGTACATTTCCTGTTTAAATGTTTAAGAAAATAAACTCGACAGCTTTAGCCAACCTGAGACAGGACTATCTCAAATATTTAATTTCTGCAATGAACAGCTATTAATAACTCTTTCAATCTCGTTTGGCCTGTTAACCTGCAACAGATTAAACTGGTATGTTTACAGATTGAGTAAGTTTTGTCGCCTTAACTTCTATGAAAGCTTTATTTTTAATTGTTCATTTATAATATAATAATTGAGAAAATTTCCATGCCTGTTGTTTGTCAACTTTGAGGGAAAATGGAGTGTGAAAAATTGCAGAATATTTAAAATAAAAAAGGTAAAACTCAGAATTAAGATCTTCTAAAAGTGTTGATCTTTGAACTTATTTTTCAGTACTGTGTTGTCAAAAATGAAACTAAGGCAATATGAAAGAACAATAAACAGAAATTCCAAAATATTACTATGCTCTGGAATGTGTAACAAAGTGTATATCTTGTTTGCAGGTTTTATGAAATTTTTTAAGCTCAGATAACGATTGACAATTTATAATTACTAAATATATTTTTCTAAATGTATTTGCAAAACAATGAAACAGACTTGGTCCAGAAGTTATTTTTAAATGTTCATTGAACAGCTGAAGTGGCTTTTTTTGTTTAACAGGGTTTAACTTTGGGGACAACTTGAAATGGCTAAACATTTTAGAATGATCTAGGAATTTATAGATGGCATTAGGTAACACTGTGGGAAGTATTCTCAGATGTTTCAGTAAAATATTGTAAACCAAATTCATACTGAAGAGATGCAGAGAGTTGATGTATATGTTAATGAGTATAACGTTGATACTGTTTCCAGCTTGCATTAGCTCATCGCAAGGTGAAGATTTAGTAATCATTAACATGCCTTGGAGTTCCTATTCACATGACTGACAGCAAAGCTTCCGACTTTAGTGGGGTTTTTTGTCTTTTGGGGAATGAGGTAAAACCTTCCTAATCCTAGTGCTTAGGTTGTGGATTATGCTGTGACCCAAGAGAGAAGGAATTTCATAGGTAACAGTTCAATAGGATACATATATCTACACAAGTGATTTGAGAGGTAGTGGGCTGGTTTCTCCAGAGTGGAGGATGTGATGCAAGATACCATGCTGGATGCACATAAGCCATTTTAGGTCTAAATATAACTGTAATAGTGCTGCCTGTGTAAAAATCCCCATGTATTTATCTGAGGGATGTGACTTACTAGCTTGTGTGCAATGCCAGGAAAGACAGAGTCAACCTGGTGCTGTGCTGAGAGAGATTTAGCAGCTTATGTCCTTGCTAGCTCAGGCATCTCTGCAGTGCACTTGATTTCATAGTGGGGATGTGCCCAGCTGTGAAAGCAACTGAGGACTATATATCCTTTCTCCAGATCTTTCTTTGTATTTCCTGGATAGGTAATATAAGCCTTTTAAGGTATGGGGGCTTTTGCAGCCTATGTTTTCATACATTATCTAGCTTTAGAGTCTCAGACCATATTTTAATAAAAGAAGGAATGTTTAAAGCATTTAACAGAATAGGAAGGAGATGTATATATCACTTCTCTATTATTTTCTCATTATCTATTAATAATGAAGTATAAAACTAATGAGGTATATCATGGTAGCAAGAAACCAGTCTATGAGTGAACTATCAATATGCTTTGTGGGGGTTGAAGATACTTGGCTTAATCCTGTGTGCCAACAGTCTCTTAATACACACCTTGTTCTAGGTCAGGGACATGCTGAATCTGTGAGGTATGTGCTGCACCAATAGTCTGAATGTGTGTCATGAACCATTATGGAGAATTTTCAAACATCCTGCTACTTTTACAGAAATCTTGGGCAAATGCTGTGAAGCCACTACTATCGTAGTTGTCCCTGTTCCCTTCTATCCACAGTTCCGTCACAAAAAAAAAAACCCAAAAAAAAATCAGCTTCCCACTACCTTCTCCGTATATTTCCAACTATATGGAAAGCATCACACAGAGAAGGAACCTTCTTGTTTCTTGGTTTCCCTTTCCAGGTATTGTTATTGCAGCTTTTTTGCTAGTGCAATCTTCTTGATCCCTGCACTGTACAAGATTAGTGATTCCTGGATCTGCTGTTAATGCCATGGCATTTCTCTACTAGCCTCAGACTGCTCATCTCCAAACATTGTACTAAGAATGAAGATCCATGCACTTATTACCCAAATCCTGACTTCCAGAAATAGCGAACTTCTTTCCCCATTTCTGAGACATGTATTTTCTATCTCTGTGTAGTTCAGCACCTGAAGCAGTCCTGTGTAGAGAAGTCGGAAAACAGTGATGGTATTAATGAAAACTGCACCACGTAGGTACTTGTGAAACCTGGAGTAGTTTATTCAACCATTTTGCTACTAATATTAGTATTTTTTATTAACTGTTACATCAGTTCATTATCTCCATCTTTACTAGAAAAGGATAATTACATTACCCAGACACAGCCTTCTCAGCTAAAGTCTAAAAATTACTCTATCATTAATATTGATAGTATGAAATGATTTCTGGTGGATTTGAAGAAGCTGTGTCCAGATTTGTAGATAAAGAATATAAAAAGAACCTTAATCATGTTTGATTTGCAGTATCAATTAAACAATACTCAGCATCACATTGAGAGGGCTCATTGTTTATCACATTTGCCAGTACCAAGTCCACTTTATGATGTGAAGAGCCAGCCTAATGAAGTATGTGGATGTGCTGATCTTCCCAAGCCCTCTCCAGAGCTAGGAATACATTGCCCAGCACAGAGGTGTTCAGAGAAGTCACTATCATAAACACACCCATTCCTATGGTGTTGTACCCCAGACATAGCCAATTTGTTGCACAGTTGCAGACTGTCTCTGCAGTGAAATTTGGAGTGAACATGTCTGGGCAGAATCTGAGAAACATCAGAGAATCATTGAATGATTTAAGTTGGAAAGGATCTGAGGTGTTGTGGTTTGAGCTTTCCCCCCACTTAAAGCAGGGCTATCATTGGATGGTGGTCTGCATTTCTGCACCAATATCTAAAGCCTTCTAATTCTATCCAGATGAAATCTGCAAGAGGAAAGACACTATGTCTAGGCAACTCAGATATAGAAAGCCATTACAAAAGAGAAAATGGCAGAAAATAACATTAGTGATCAGCAACAAAGTTAATCATGCAGAAGTGGGTACCTGAATTTAGCTAATGATTTTAAAGTTCTCTACAGCCTAATAAACTTTGATCACTCCAGTGGGAGTTTCCTGTGAAGAGCAGACTCAGTCCTGCAGTCAATCCGTTACTTAAGCTGTCTTTGTTCTTGTGAATAACGTTATTTACATTTCTGTAGGCTTATTCAGAGAGAGAATACAGGTTGTATGGAAGTAGAAAGGCTGTATGAAAGGAGGTAATGTAAATATTTGGAAGAGGACTGTCCTCTTCCAGCAGTCTAAAGGACAGTGTATAATTAATCTGCAGTTACTTCAACAGGTAAATGTAACAAGTGCTTATATTAAGGTGGCAAAATTTTGCATTTAACTTTGTTGGATATATGGTTGTGAGAAATTCTGCTTTTGGGCCTAGCTGTTCTATATATGACCACTATCCAGAGTAATTTTTCATTTGAAGACAGAAGTGAAACTATTGTTCTTATGTAATATTCTTTGTGGGGGAACTTTTCTTGGTGTAAAAATAGAAAATGTGTACTATTTAACTCTATCTTTTTATTTCAAAACTGGCTGAATTAGGAAACTGTGAATATTTTTATTAAAGGTCAAATATTAGTTGGTTTGGACAATACAACAAGGAATGAGAATTTCTGTGATGATAATTTAGAAACTGCAAAGGGGAAAAAAAAAAAAAACCACACAAAGCCAAAACCCAACCTGTTAGGGTGCGAGGGAGTTGAACGGGAAATACAAAATATCTGCACATAGGATTCAGGAAATATGTTTTCCCGAGGGCATTAGGAAAATACTGGTCAACTGTAGTTCAGGTTGCCTGGTGGAATGCTCTTCTGCTGCTTCCTGCTGCCCACACTATTGTCTGCTCAAAATTCTGTCACGTATCGTCTCGACTTTCCATTGCTGACATCACCTGATCGCACCATTTGTTCAAGTGGGTCAAGCCCTGCAACTCCAAAGTGTGCAGTAGCAATCAAAAGAAACTGAACTCCAACCTACACAGCAAGTTTCTGCTTGGTAGCCCCGTACAGCTGGCTCTGTTCAGAGTAGGTCAGCATTCTAACAGCAGAGCCAGCCAGAATGGCTGTCATGCAAGGGAGGATGTGGCCCCTTAATTTTTTTCCCTGATGTTTGGGTTTTTCTCAAACCCCACCCCTCACAACCTTGCAGCCTTATTGCTTCATGAATACGTTATTTCCATCGAGTACTGGCAGTCCTGACATTGATAGGCAGTGAATCAATACTTTTATAGAATCATGAAGCCAAACTAGTTCTGCAGATCCACAATGTGCAGTATGTAGGTTTTCATTCTGGATGTAATAACTGCAATTTGAAATAAGCCCCCACAAGTATTGAGCATGCTTTAAGAAATTCACAATAAAGAATTTAATTAAGAAAGAAAAAACTGCACCACTCCATTTTAAAAGAAAAATTCACCTGAGATGTTTTTTTCATTTTGGGGCTATAATAGCAATAACCATCTTTAGCTGAGGACATTTCCTGGGGCTTAATGGCCCATGGCTGTGCTTCTTCAGGTGATCATCATCTCCCAGCAGTCATTAATCCCCTACAAATGCCCTGCACTTCAGTCATTAAATGTGCTTAAACGTGCTTCTTCTGAAAATGAAATACTTCTATATTTAATGCATCTTCCAGGAATAGGAGTGATCTTTCTGAGGTGAGGAATGAAAGGAGTTTAGTAACGTGTCAGAGACGTACTAATTATGACAAGTGGATAAGATCTGTTTCCGGAGATAGCTCGACAAAGAATTTTTCCACAGTAAGAGCATGTTATATGTAAGTCATCATTTTATGTATGTCACAATTCACACTCATCCCAATTACATAACAGCCAAATCAGAAATACAGATAGTTATTTGTGGTTGATTTTCTTCTATGGGTCATCTCAGCATAGAAATAAAACATTTCACAAAACACAGACAGTGTGTGCCTGCAGCACTGCTTAAAAAGTCTTTCCATTCCATAGCTGTAAAATAGAGCTATGCAGTTTTACAAAGTGTTTGTGATAATGCAAGGGAAAAAAAAAAAAAGAAGTTAAATCTTTCATACCTAAAAGTCTGAAACTCTTGTAGGTAAGTCTTCTGGTGAGAATTTTATGAGGCTTTCTTACAAATGGGACTACAATTACAGCACCAACAGTGCCATCAGAAGTTTTAAACACAGTAGACAGCATACCCTTGCTCAAGTAGAATTAAAGCCTTCAATGAAAATAGTTAAATAGAATTTGTCTTGATACTGGTCGAATGGGGACTGGATTTTTTTTTTCTTTGGAATTGTACTTATTGATACATTGTGTTATTTCCATCTTGTGCTGCAAAGTATGTTAATGTATAGATTACATGAAGCCTGTACATGTCCCAAATAGGTTGTGAGAGGGATCACACCTGATCCCATTACATTCCCTTCAGTGAGTGCAAAATGAGTACCTTTGAGGTATTATGGTCATTTATTATTTATATTGGACACTCAGCTCTCATGTACTTCAGTGAGTGACTGTGTAGATGAGGACAGAAGTAGATTTTTGGGCCATGCATTGTTAAATGTTGAATGTTAAATGACGTTAATGTTAAAATTGGAGCTCTCCTGGTCAGTACCTTTTGATTGCAGATTAACCTGAAAGAAGAATTATTATAACCTGACCCCCAAATTAATTTTCTTTTCAATTTTCTCTGTCCCTTCAAATCAACAAAAAGTCACGTGAACAAAATATCTTTCAGTATAAATGGAAAGTTTTGTTTAACTCACAGTAAAAAAATTCACTTACTTCAGTAACCCATAACAACTGCCCTAATTTTGCAATTTTCTAATTTAGAGAAAATTTTCTACATGAAAGACATAGGTTTCTTTCAGAAAATTTAAAATACAAAATTTCACATACACACATGTGCACACACTTTTTGTCTTTCTTTCTTGTTTTTTTGGACAAAGCTATTACCTGAATTAGACTTCACTCTGCAAGTATTCCTGCTCATCTCAAAGCAGTTTCCAGCAAATAAACTAATTAAAAATAAAAAATTAGATATCTCATTAAAATTCACTGACTAAAAAAAAAAAAAAAGATGCACAGAGCCAAGAACAAGATAAAGAGTATTACATCTTTAAGTTGTCTGTAGTCTGGTTTATATCTCATCATAAATAGCAGGTTGGGGAATAAGTACTGATCCATTGTACTGCAGCCAGAACACTTCTTTTGCCATAGATTCTCTTTAAGTCTACTTTGGGTATTTGTACCCTACCATGCAATTTACAATGTCAGCATTCTTCAGATCATTTGTCAAAAAAACAGTTAACTTTTTTGCACGTACCTTCTGTCACAGCTGGTGTCATTATTGTCCTGTCTTCTTATATATGACTTTGAGTACTCCAAATCCAAACTCAATTACAAAGTAAGGAAGGTCATGCAGACTTTGCCAGTTACCTTGTTTTGGTACCATTCAGAAAGAACAAATTCAAACAAGAATGTACACAATAAAGAGTAATAGAAAAAAGAAAGCATACATTCCTAAAGTGAACTTATCAGTATGCCTAGAATTCTTGTATAGTTTTCTATTTGGGAGCTCTTGGTTTTCACCCATTCATTATATTTGCAGACAAGTATAATTTAAAAAATCTTATCTTATGTTTCTCATTTTAAATTCTGTGTTGTAGGTCTTGTTTTCCCTCTGCGCTGCATTCTGGGGAATCCAAATTATGAAGCGGATCACTTCATCCAAAGATAAACATCACTGAAAGAGCAGTTCTAACATCACTAATTATGGAAGCAGCACTTTGGAATAACCTTCTAAGTTCCTTGGAATTAATCAGCCATGAATCTTACTGAATCGCAATCATTTTACTTATGATAGGAGAGGTTTGTGATTTCATATGAAAATTTGAAAGATTCATTAGGACATGTATTCATTTTTATTTGATTTTTAAAAAAATATTTAATTTCCTTCCAATTTAAATAAAATGTTTGTTCACAACATATATTTTTACATTCAAAGGATTACAAAGTCTTAGAAACCATGTAAAACAAATTGCATTTTTGCAGTGATTTTGGTAGCAATCATAGGTGAAAAGTATTTTTCACAAGAGGAATAATTAAAATCATATTTGTTGTAACCTGGTATAAAGTGACTGACTGTCTTCCTATTGAGGCTAAACATAAACATATGTGAATGTCAGTTTTTCCATAATGATTGCATTACACTAGAATCTCAATGTCATGCCCAATTCGGTGTTCATAACATACAGCTACATGAGGATGAGTAGTGGAGGCAAGAAAATTATTAAAAACAGCATGATAAAATAACTCGAACTAGTATGAGTTGAAACATCTTCAATAAAATTGGCTGATGTATATGTTGTATAATGCAGACTTACAGTTTAGACTGAATTATTTAAGGAGTACACCTGTAGCTGCCAACTTTAGATACTGATCAGGCCAGCACTTACATATGGGTATCCCATTGACTAATGTTACTCACGTGACAAAATATTTGCAAGGCTGGGCCCTTAATTTCTGGTAATTTCCTGCTGGGGTGATCTCAGGGGAGATGCACGTCTTGTCTTTCAGGAGCTGTTGGAAAGATGGTTTGTACTAAGATAGGAAAATTAAATACAAATGGTAAAGGGAGTCTCCAAACAGCAGGACTGGCAAAAATACTAGAGCTAGGTTGTTTTTCTTTCCTCACACTCTTCCAACTTTTTATTTGGCTCCAAGACTTTTAGAAGTGCTTAAAGTCAAGTAGCTAAAAAATGTAAGCTGTCTTGCATGCCTCAAACTAGTAATAATACCTGGATTAAAAAATGGATTTAAGTTTGGGTTGTTTTTTTTTTCCCATTCCATTTTCCTTTAAGGTGTTAATGACATGCTAACAGACATCTCAGATTTAGACAGATAGCCTACTGTTAATTAACCCATATTTTCAGCCTCTAACTGTAACAGATGCCACTGTCTACATAATTGGATATTTCCAATAAATTGTCAGAAACACAATAATGTTATAGAAATAAAATTGATCCAATATTTAGTGATAGTATCACCTTAACTTTATATAAATTTTTATTTTGAAACCCAAGTTTTAAGTTACTCCATTTGTGTATCAGATGCCTTGTGCCTATCATTTTCTGTTCGAAGACCTTGAAATATTTGACTGAGAAAGTGGGTGTTAGTTTGATTAGAGGTACTAATACCTGGGATGCAAAGTAAGGATAATACCTTCCTAAACTGAAGGTGTGTTTAAATAGAGGACTTGTGGATCTTCTTCACTTTACATAATGAGAATGAAAAATAATGAAAAAACTGGCCCATGAAAAACCTAGAAGAAATAAGATTTTAGATACTTGCTGAGAAGTTTAATTCAAACTTTTATTCACAACAAGGTAGGCTTCCAATGTCTTTTTAAGAAATGGATAAATACAGTTACATGCCTCTGAGTTCCAGAGTGGAAATATAATCTCATGACTGACACACCGGTGTGACAGCCAGGAGCTTTCTCTGGTACTACCAGTTCTGACCAAAACTTGTCATCTCTTTGCCTGAATTTCCCCATCTGTGGAATGGGGATGATGGCAATACTGATGGTGTCTCTCACCATAATCAAATTATTGCTTTTGGGATCTTTTCCTTATGAAGCGATTCTAGGATATTTAAGAAAATGACAGAATCTGATTCCAGAAGTACAACACAGTCTACAAACTTCTTATGTGACTTATGTGACACTTAAGTTAGTGTACCTATATTTTCAAAATTTGTAATAGTGACATCAACCTCACAGGAATATTCTGAGGTCAGTTTAATATAATGACTAAGTAACATAACAAAGAGTCATATTGAAGGTCAGTTTCCTTATCAAAATAAATCCTTCAAAGAGACAGAACAGGATAAAAAATTAACATTTTCTGCATTTAAAAATCTGCAGTCTTGGAAGGACAATAATGAAGATCTGAATTAAATTAGTTTTAAAGATATCCTAATGAATGTCATTTATTTACATGAAGTAATGAAAGGAATGTGATTTCAAAAGTAAATTCAGATTAAGATGTTCTATGTAAATCACCAGTTTCTCATTCTAGTCACTATCAGTTGCCTACAAATAAATTAAAAAATACAGATAAACTAGTGACAAAAACAAAAGGCACAGTAGTTTAACTAAGATCTTATCCAAAAGAAAACAGTTGTACTCATGAGGTCAATTCTAATAAATGAAATATGCAAAAACCAAGCACAAAGTATAATCCAAATATACCCCTGCTACAGCCTACTGACTTAGAGATCCTGAACTCTACAGAAACCGTACTTTCCTACCTTAAAAGTGTCTCATTTCTCAGCTTGATGGGAATCTGGAAATGAAGCATGGCTTAGTTTCAATTTGGCAGCCCCAGTCTGGCCAAGTGAGGGGGCGCTCTACCATTGGGAACATCTAACATGTCTAACAGAACTGCGTCCCTTATAAAAAGTGGCTGATGAAGGCAACCTAGTCATTAAAGCAGAGGCCAAATAAATTTCCTCTTTCCCAAGGGTTTTCAGATCCCAATTTCCTACTTCCAAGGATTTGCTATTGTGTATAGGTTGTTTTAAAGTAAGGTGTAGGAGAGGAACAACGTTCTTCCCATTGTATAAGGAGCAACACAGAGCCTGAGAATGACTCCTCTGGCTGAATGCTTGAACAGACTCATCATGGGTGTCCGAGACTCTTGTATTTTACAATAACATCCACTGGGTATGTATAAGCAATTCTTTGGATACAGACTGGAAGCTAGGGTTTGCCTTTCCCAGAGAAGGGAGAGTTTCAAGGACAAGCTCATGGAAACACCCTTGACTGCATCATTCTTCCATTAGCTATGTGGTAGGTAGCTATATCCCTGTCAACTTTCTTGTCATGATTTTTTTTTAATATAAACTATTTCAATATTTTAGGCACCTAACAACAGTACTGGATCTAGTACATACTGTCTTTATAGCCACTGCATAGAATGAAACAGTCATCTCAAAGATCTCTGGGTTTGAGTAATCAAGAGTCTCTGGAGACTAGATGGCCAATGAATTGAATTATGTGCAGTTAATGTATTACATACAGTTAATTGAATTAATTAACTGCTAACTGCAAACATTGCTTGTTGCTAGGATATATTGGTGATATTTTGGTAAGCCACCCCTTCTCCCCTCACCTTTTTAATAATCCATTGCTTATTTCTTTAGAATTTGACCATGTTGTGTGGTTTGAACAACTGTATGGGATCAAGTGAAATCAGGTGAATTACGTGAGGAAATTAGTGAACAAAATATTGATGCAAAACTAATAGATTTTGTGCAAGTAACTTTTTTTTCTTTTAGAGAGCCACTGTTTCATGTCTCTGGAAACAAAAATATTCTGCAGCCTAAAACCCCAGTGTCACATGTCTAAGGGAAAAACCTCATAAATAAATTTTGTAACATTTGCAGTATTGCTTAAGACTTCCTTTTGGTTTTGTTTGTCATTAAACTCCCTAGTGGCACACCTTGGGGGAAAAATGTAGATAAACAGAACTTATTTTCAGCAGAAGTGTTAAAAAAAGTGACTTCCCCTGCTCTTCCCAGCTGTTGTAGTCACATCCCTACACATGGCCTTTCCCGGACTCTGTACACAGCAATATCAAGTTACTGAAAACCCAGAAGTAAGCAGCTGATCTGTGTTCGCTTGAGACCTGACCCTGCACCATTCACATCACTGAAAAACTTGCTTCTGACCTCACGATCAGGGCAGAGCATTACCCGTATGGAAACAAGAATGATGCAATATTTACTGCAACTCAAGCTTTGGTACAGTGCATTAATTAAGAGTAACGCAGTTGCACAATTACTTGTTCCCGTAAGTGGCTAACATGGTGTTCTTTGTGTTATATTAAAATTAGAGTCCTTTGATGGATAAATGGTAACAGTTAAAGCTGTAAACTATGCGTACCAGATCCAAAGGGCTCAGGTGCTTTCTCTTGTCTTTCCTATCTCCAGTTTTCTCTCAAGGCTGTGGGGTTAGGGACGTTGTTACCTAAACCATTATCTAAGAGGAGGTGGTTGATCTGATATTTTAAAACTTCCTTTTTACAGACAAATTTCTGTGAGCTTTCAGGATTTTATGTCATGTGATTAGGCACTACTAAGCTGAATGGCACTGAAGGTAACAGTTGTTCGGAGTTTTCTTCTTTGCTCTTTAATTTGTGATAAAAAGAGCTATGGCTCAGCAATGGAGTTCATCAAGAAGAGCAATAGCTCTCAGAGAATGCTCAAAGCAAAGCATTGCCACATCTTGCAATACTATGCAAAATATGTTGCCTATAGTTGAAGATTTTCTTAAAACTCTGGCTCCCGGAATCCTGTGACTGCTGCTTTTTTTTTTTTTTAATACACTTATATGCTTTCTTTAATAAATGTTTCTGACTGCTGAAAACAAGAGCTATAGAAGGTTCAAAATCTAAGAGGCAAAAAGAAGATTTTAATGGGTGACATTTTCAAATATTTTCCCTTTTAAACCACCCTAGTGATTACACGAGGCTTGACTCATGATTTTTAAACACTTGGGATTGCTAATGCTGAATGGGAAAAAACTGTTCTTGGTCTATCCTTTTTCCATAAAACCTGTGGTTCCATCATAGGCATATACAATGGCCACGAGGCAGTGTTTTGCTGGGTTTCCTGGTTCCCTGCTGGTGTTTGACCTGTTCAGTTTGGAATTAAAACAAAGTGGGCCACAGAGCTGGCTCTCTGAGGGCCCACAACCCTCAGTAACTCTCAGCACGCTCAGACCTCAGCCACAGTACGTCGTCTTACCTGTCACTCCAGCAGTTCTGGGCAAAGCAAACAGGAGATGTACTGTGGACTTCAGGATTTTCTATTTCTACAGAGGAAACAAGCGTAGAAACACTGAGTTTGCAACTCAGATACAAACCACAAGGGAAAGCAAAAATAAGATATCTCACATACTGGAGAAGCACTTCCATATTAATATCAGGGCCAATGGAAAACTTGGCTTGGTCCTTTGTCATTTTTGCCCCACCTATGGAAAACAGCAGAAAAATGTGGAAACATTGAGTAAGAATGAACTGCTGAGTGTCCTTGTGTTTATGGTTTGGCAAAGAAAAGTGATACAAAATGAATCCTTCCCCTCCCCCTCTGCCCCTTGCTATATTTTTAATGCTTCCTCCTTCATTCTTTCTTCCCATTTTTCTGTCACTCTCTCTCTTTCTCGTATGTGTTTACCTTTGAAAAAAAATCCTCTCCTGTCTTGCTTTAGGTTTGTTATGTGTGGAGGTACATAATGGCATATTTCATATCCACAAATACGTTATTTTATTTTAATAGATGAGAGCTGAACATACTTACCTAAAGGTGACTACTTTCTTTACTGTTCCTACAAGTCAACAGGCTCTTCTAGTATTCAAAACACACAATACACTGCTCATACATTGTTAATGTTATCTTTATGTATTTCATATATGTCTGCCCAGTGTCCTCTAATGATTCATTTTCTATTTCCATTTCAGTAACATAGCACTGTCCTTTTCCCAGTTTCTACTCCCTCTCCTGTTTCTGTGCTATTAATTCCTTCTAGTTACTTATCCCTTCAGTGCTGTGCTTTAGCTGTCACTGTCTCTCTCTGTCTCGGGATGTACTATTACAGTTTTTATGCACTGTTTTCTAACCTGCTGATTTTAGTGTGGCAGAGGCAGGCAGCCCAGTAGTAATAATGTTTGATTAAAAAGAGATTAAATAAATAAATAAAATCATGGAACATTTTAAACACTATGGAATTTGTGGTGTTTCTGCTACTTACATTTTTCCACAAACCTTGAATGTAGGTACTTATCAGCACATAAATTACAATTATAGAAATGTTTGCCAGGAAGACAGTTGACCTACAATTTTTAGATCGAAAAATAGCCAATTAACTTACTGAGTGTGATCATGTCTTTTGTTGGTGTCTGTCTGCATTGAGGTCATGAGCCTGTTATTTGAAGATAATAGCATTACTCCTTTGCTTCAAGTAGCAGCATTTGTGATTTCTGTTCTAACAGCCCTTTACCTTCTCTTCACTCATGACTCACGGCTGACTCATTACCTTTAATCATTCTGAAAGCACAGATTTTATTTTTGCTCTTCTTTTAATCACAGTGCAAAAAAAAAAAAAAGCTTTGAGGGAGGGTAAGGCGTTATACACTGCAGCAGTGTAGGTATGTATCAACATGCTTATTTTCGGAAAACCTCAAGTACTCCCAGTTTCCTATCCATCGCCACAAACTGGATTTCACAGCGATGTCTAACAGAGGAAAGCCTGATGATCAGGGATCGGTGGGAGAAATGAAAGGGATGTTTCTGAGATTTTTGACAGCAAAGTTTGCCCTTGAAGGTCAGATCACCTTTGGTTTTATTTTATATATGACTTATTTTCCCTGAAATAAAGCTGTAAAAGAGGAGTAATGTATTCATGCCTTCATAGCCAGTAATAAGATATATACTTGAATATATTTTTTTCTTTGACAGCAATATTCCTATTATTCATGGGAAAATCTAAGAATGTCTCATGCCTATGGTTAATTATGGTCAATTATGCATGATAATTGGACTACAGTATGCCTGTAAATGGCCTTATTAATGAAGAACAACGAATAACAGTTTGTGCTACAGAAGCAGAATTGTTGCTCAGTATTTTTGTTCCCCAGGATTTATCCTTGCAAGAAAGCCCTGTGGTAGCATTGGAATTTAGTTAGCATAGCATGGAAACTTGCTGTACACTACTCGTGGCTTCCTCTTTGCACCTCTTTATGGAAGCCCGTAATATTTTCCCTGAGGAATCAACCAGGTCTTAAGATGTTACATGAAAAACAATTCATCTCTGAGTATGGCTGAGAGATATCTGAGCATTGGCAGAGGTGTGTGTTGTACCGTATCAAGCAGCCTAAGCAAGATGAGATGATCTGTCTCCCCTCCCCAGCGTTTCCAGGTGGGGAAGCGGAGATTGACTTGAGCAGCAAAAGTTGCAGAGTGAGAGAGGAGCACAGGTTATAGCAGACCCCGTTGGGGCAGGGGGGCGTATGCCCTGGCAGGGGGACTCAGCAGGAGCTTGCCAGTTACAAGTCTATTGGGCACAGAAGTGAATAGCACAAAGTCCCTCTCGTTCAAAATAGGAGGTTAGTAAGAACAGATACGACAGAGAAGATGGTCCACAAACAGTGCCTGTGGCCTATTCGTGGGTGGTGGTGGTGGTTGTTATTATTCTTTGGGTTTCTCCTGTTCAGGAAGTTCTCCGTCACACTACGCCTTGGGTAAGTGCAAAGCACATGGGTCTTCTGATATATAGCAGGGATTTTTCTACCAATACTTTAATCAAGAAGATGAAATGGTATGCTGGTGGGTTTGAGCATTTGACATGTATTCACAATACATGTCTTTATGGTCCTGTCAGATTCTATTGCACTTATATGCAAGATAATGAAAACAGGCAAGATGTAGCACTGGCCATTGAAGCTGGTTTAAATACATCCACTGATGTGCATAGTTTAGTACATTTCCTACTCTAATTTTCTCATTTAACAGGATGAGTGTACAGGGTTGTATACAATGCTTATGAATCACCAGCAGAAACCAATTCTGGTTAGTGGATGCAGAGGTCCAGTATTGTAAAAAATGTTTTTCTTTTGAATTTTCAGAATGAACAAAAGTTCAGATAATATTTCCTCTAGATAGTATTTCACAAAAAATATAGTTGTAGGCAGCATACACAGAGTAGTTGCTATGAAGTTAATTTTTATCAGTGTGTTGAAGAAATTATCAGAGATGTCTCGCAGACAGATTTTACTGGGAAACTGCAGTAGTGACCAATATTACTGTTGATAAGAGTTAGAAAATATTGGTCACTGCATTATTAATATTAGTAAAAGTAACTCAACATTTCAAGTTCAGTTGCACAGTCTGAGATCAGTCAAATTTGCCAAAAATGTGCACTGGGATGTTTTTGTTTTTTCTGGAAGATTTTCTGGAACTTATGGAAAATGTAGTTATGTAGTCTAAATATATTCTGTGGAAAATACTCAACTGTAAGGCCCGTTTTCCTGTTAAGGAGATCTCAGAGCAACAGAATTAATAGTGCCTGAGTCCTTGAGCTTGTCTGGTTGGAAGATATGCATTTGGTTTCTAAGATGCAGAGATTTATGTCTGAATTCTCACAGAATAGGATATGTAGATATACTTTCATGTTTTACAGAAGGCATATTTCTCAACTGCTCTGTAGTATTTCTGGGTAACTGTAGTCATAACCTCTATGTTTATACTGACTACATATGCATCAGATGCTGAGGTTAAAGAGGTGAAAAAGAATAACACTACATGGCTTTGTTCTTACATTTGGTTCCTCTGGGGAACAGCTTCTGATTAGGGACAAGTGAGCTAAAATTATGTAGAAATATATTTTTCTTTCATGGTTTCTGCATCTTATTTCCTTGTCTGGAGAAAATATGTTAATTTTTTCAACTATGCATTGGAAGTCCTACCAACCTTTTCCTTTTTGGCTTTTTATAGCTGTGGTCATTGCTTACTTCACATTTCATTTTCTTTATCCCTATAGCAAATATGGAATTATAGGCTAGATAAAATCCTGCACTTTTTAGATGTTTGAGAAAATCTGATTAATAAAATCCCATTAATGATTTTGCTGTGCTGTGGCAATTGCTATTGGAGGCCACTGCTTTTGACTTTTTCTCACTGGATTGTTTGAAAGGTCTCAGTGCCTTTCTTACACCTTCTACAGGGAAACTACAGAAATGGGGAAAGCCAGCTAGGCTGAGGATATCATCTCCTGTGTATGGATTACTCATGCAAGATATTTTTAGAGTCAAGAAGAGTGATGCTGTGCAGTTTCAAGTCTGCTTTCTGGATGCCCATTATACCAAACCTCTGGAGGTGGTCACCCAAGTAAACTGCTTAGACCCAATGTGTGAGGACCTGGGGGTCTACTTTTCTCTGATTCCAAGATGAAGAGAGTCTTGCAGATAAGGTTCCTGCTATCAGCAGCACATCAGAAAAGATTAGTGAGAGATGAAATAGACACCCTTCTTCTAACACGAAACAGCAGGTAAAAAGCAAATGAAAAAGCCCCTTGCTGTGTTCCCTAAGAACTAATTCTAGACTCTATGTGCTCAGGTGCTGTCATTTCTGGTGGGAAGAAACCCTGTGACCTGTAGTGTGTGCTCATACATAGTGGTCTCCAGCATGCACTGATGCTTATACCTTTTGGAGTTTCCCATCATCCCAAAGCAAAGCTGGTCTTGGGGAGAAAAAAACCCCCAAACATATTTTTAGGCAGATGAGACAGAAGCAGCAGCTTGGTCCTATTTCCACAGTGTTTTACTAAGAAGAGCCTGATCCTTGACTGACATAAATTGGGTAGCTGTGCTGACCTTTGTGTTTGGTTGTTTTTTCTTTTTGGCTCATTGAATTTCCTCACATCCTAAGCTCATTAAACTGTGGCTCAGCCAAATTCCCTGTAAGAAATGGTTTAAAAGGTAAGTGCAGTAGCACATTGTAAATTCTGTAGCTTAGGGCAGAAATTTTTTACAAAGGCATTTGCACTATAATACAAAGATTCTCTAGACTGGGAGCCACAGACTTGTCATTAGCAGAACCCTGCAAGTGTCTGTGTCTTCAAATTAATGCACGGGTCCAGGATTCTAGACAGAGCAAGAAGACTTCCTACATAAGCAACAGGGCTCTAGGCCGGACAGGTCATTTGCAACAAATTATTCGACTCCTCTTGTCTCTTTGGTCCTTCAGCTAGTTGCTGGTAAATAGACTAGCAACCTTTTGGACATATTTGTTACTCAAAATAACTCCAAACTGGAACAAGATTCACAAGCAGATCATAAGGAGCCATGAACATGGGAGCTGTTTGCGTTGGATACTGACATCTTGTGGTACAATTTAGTTTGGGGATGGATCCTGATGCAGTTTTTGCAAAACTTGCACTGGCGAAAATGCTCTACTACTTGATCAAGATGACATTCAACATATGGGCTTACAGAGATTTATAGAAAGTCACTAGGTTTTCTAAAGGTAGAAAGCCTCACATTCCTAGGTGTGTTCCCAAGAATTAGGGGGTACAAACTGTTTTTTATTTTTTAAAAAGTAGCTTGTTTTCCAAGGCAGTAGAGCTGGTAGAATCATCTCACCATCATGTGGTAGTAGAGTGACACAGTAGCTACATAGGATTTTGCTACTCTATTCCAAGCAGTATAAAAAAGACATTCAGAACAATGAAAGATTCCAATATTCACAGAGAAAATATGCTTTTTTCCAAAGATTTAGGGGCTAGACAAAAAGAACAAAGTATCTGCTTGGTCAGTACAAAAGCTGAAAGATTTCTGTAGCATGGGCAAATAGCTCTGGAATCATTTTACTCATAAGCTTTACTTATCCATTTCAAGAAGTGCTGTCATGTTTTGACAAGTCATTCCAAAAGCAGTAGTAAAGCTTCAGAGCAGACTCAGTCCAGATACAATTCAAAACAACAGGAAAAATGAGTATTTGTAAAACACAGCACAGTAATGTGAAAAGTGAGCTAAAGAAAAGATATGCCATTTTTTGTAGTTGAATCAGGAGAGAGTGAAAAGCAACAGGAAAGTGCTTATTAGCCCAGAGACTCAGTAGGTTCAGTCTTACTCTCATATTCACTGAAACTATTAGATATTTTTGATCTAATAGAAAGGGCTTAAAGAATGAAAAGACATTCACTGTTTGGCTGGCAGCTGCTCGCTTCAATGTCTAGCTTAATGAATTGTGCTGTCCTGCTGGGATTTGAAGCAGTCCAGTGAGTAAGGCTTCCCTGCTGCCTTTCTCTTTGCATTACACAACCAGCTCTCTTTTATATTTTGATAGTGACATCTATTGGAGCTTTGAAGAATAATCTTTTGAAAAAAATCCAAATGTATATTAGTAAAAGAAAAATTGTTTGATGAAGAAAAATTTCAGTTAAAACAAAAGCACATATATACCTGTTATCAAAACGTATACAAGAATGAAAATACCAATGCGAAAAGAAAAATGTGGCAAGAGTTCAAATCAGATTCAGGAAAAAAATGTGCCTTTCTCTCTTGTGATGATGGGGGAGCTTAGGAACTTACTCAGATGTCTGAAGTTTGTTTAGAAGAAACCCATCAACCAAAGCTGCAACCTCAAAGTGAAACAAATACAGGATTTGACTGAATCCCCTATAGATATAGGCAAGACTTTGACAAGTATTGACAAGACCAAATCTAAAGAGTGGGTACAGTAGCAGTTAGCCAGTCAGCAAAGCCTTGACAAGCCTTCCTTGTAAGCAACTGAAGTCTATGCTGTCAAAGGGACACAAGCATTCAGATTATTTAGAATGAAATTTGCTCTGGCTTTTCTAAGCAAGCCATCTTCACACCTCTGAATTATATTGTGAATATGGTTTATGTCTGTTTAGAGCTTACGGCAAGGGTCCTTGACTTGTCCAGAGATGTAAGACTGGTACACAATGAATAAGTGTGGCCAATAAATTTACATTACAATAAATTAGCCAATGTATTTACAGTTTTTAAATGTTTATGTACTATGAGAAGACTCTAGCATTCAATCCCTGGTGTCAGCTGTAGGCAGTACTGAGTAATGCTACCTCACAAAATCTCCAGGAGAAATTAGGAGATCTGAAATGCATGAGGAGAGCGTGCTGTGGCAAGCACGGTCCCCAGAACAGCCCCTTTCCCTTCTGTTCCTCATTCTCCTGAGGACTCCCAGAGTCCCTTCATGGGTACCAGAGATGTGCCTTATTTTCCTCAACCCCCGTCTTTCCATAACATCTGGCCCATGCTGAATATCCTCATGTGAAAGTTTCATGTTTATTTGCTAGAGGTTGTGACTTTGGGGCCTTTTTCCTGGCTTCTTCTTTTCTACAGGGATATGATAAAGAATCCCCCAATATTTCAGATGATGAAAGAAGCAGGAGGCTTCTTTGTTGCCTCAGATTATAGATTTTGGTAGGGTTTTATTTTGGTTTGGGCTTTTTTGCATATGATTTGATTTCAGTTAATTCTGATTTTTAAAGGAAATTTATTTTCTCAAACAACCAAAGGTTTTAATTACATTTTACTTCTTAGTATTATTTCACATATCTTAAGATCTGCTTTTGCTTTTATTTATTCTGGTATATCTTCACCAGTAGCAACAGGGCTGATACCCTATTGACTCCATTATGGTAATAAAAACACAACTCAGTCAGGGAGCTAGTCACACAGGGATCTTACTATGAAATGAAGAGGTGAAGTATGATCTTAGAATAGCAAGCATAATTGTCTCAAACAATCTGAGTGCAAAAGTACTTGATAAAGCCTTGAATAACTTGACTGTTTTCTGAACTGCATGTTTTGCAAATCTCTATGCATAAACCCCTTCATATACCATATAAAACAATTGATAGTGTCTTCAGTTATTGTTCTCATACAAATAATATATCCATTTCTCCTGCTGCTGGGTGAGAAATATTCAATTTTTACAGCCAGCGTTATGTTCTTCATTCTTACTCAGCATTTACAGAGCCTGAGGGAGAAATAAAATGTTAATGATGTTGTAAAGACACTTTTTATAATGAAAATATATCCAAATTTATCTCACCTTTCATTTATTTAACAGGAATTCTATCACATTATTTGGTGCTTTAAGAGTGTCTGTAAAAGGATAAAATAGGAAAGAATCAAGTAGTTTAGTGTATTGTTACTTGTCTGAGCAAATATTGCTACAGAAGAATAATCCTGGTTTGGTACTGTATCCATTTGGCTTGTATTAGCAGTTTCGGTGACATCAGTTCAAGTGAGCAAACACCGTAGAGTCACTTTTCTCTGTCTAATTGTGCCTTCAAGATCATTGATTGCTCACGTGAATATAAGGAGAGAATACTAGAAGCAGCAGATGAAAGCTTCTTTCTCTAGGCTTGAAGATAGATATTAAGGGAGAGATTTATTTAACTGAAATGAGTAAAACTCACTAAAAGCTCTGCTGGTTACTTAGCAAATAAGATCACAAAAAACAGAGGGTAGGGACACCGCAGAGGTCTTTTATGTAGGTACCTAGTTCTGGTATAGCCAGTCAATTCTAATACACCTGACCATCCTCAAGCAGACTCTGAAAAGGTTTTAGGCCTCTCTGTGCTGCTCTTCTATCATACAATTGGGTGCATTAAGCTCAGAAAGGCTCCAGCCTATATTGTACGATGCTGTGCTAATAAGCCTGTTGGAACATCGTGTCCTGAGAGCACAGGACAGAGACATCCTGCCTGCGCCTGTCCTGTCGTATTAAAATCCACCTTCATCTCAGCTGTGGCAGACCACAACTGGTCAGAGCCACCTGGATGCCTACTACAGCACTTTCTCCAGCATTTGGGCTGCAGAGATAGCGTGTTGGTTCAGGCACAGCACCAGATCCATGTTGATGGAAGGTAGTAGAAAGGGACTGCATTGAAGTAATGATCCCTCCCAATGACACCTAAACAGGTCACACAACCAGAGCTGCAAAGATGAAAGAATTATTTGAAGACTGCAGGAGGAACATAAATAGGTAGCAAAAGTTCTAAGCCTAACTAGATGAATAGTCATGTTAAAAATGTATTAGGAGTAAATCTAAAAGGAATGGAAAAAAAAGAACTCATCAGCAAAGAAAACTTTATCTAGGAAGTCAGACACTAGTAAGGATCAATTGAGAGCTGCAAAATGTTGAGCTCAGAAGTTGGAAAAGGAATGGAAAAATAAATTCAAAAAGTGTGTCTACAAATCCAAATGAATGCCTTGTTTCAATTTTAAATTAAGAGGAAGATATAGAACATGAAAGCAAAATGAGGACAGTTCAAGAGTTTGCATGTATAAAAAAGGAAATAACTATTGGAAACAAAACTAAGTAAGCTTAGTGAGTTCAACTTTGGGCACTCGTTATTCACTGTTCTGAAATAATGAAAAAATAAAGACTCTTTAATTTGGAGAACAAATACTACACTTCTATTAGATAAAAGGAGACAATTATTGAAGTAATTTGATGCTCATTAGCCCGACCTCAATAGATTTCAAAAGTGTTTGAAAAATAAATGAAAGAAAAGTTAAAAATGTGCAGGTAAATAGGAAACAGCATAAAATGCAGCATGGGTTAACCAAAGCAAGGTGTTGTGGTTTAACCCCAGCCAGCAACTAAGCACCAGGCAGCCATTCACTCACTTCCCCCCCCCCCCCCCCCCTGTGGGGG
>NW_010973002.1:6312393-6319515 GCF_000737465.1 Haliaeetus leucocephalus
GGGCACCTCTTCCCCCCCCCCCCCCCCCCCCCCCCAGTAGGATGGGGGAGAGAATCAGGGAAAAAAAAGTAAAACTTGTGGGTTGAGATAAGAATGGTTGAATAGAACAAAAAAGAAGAAACTAATAATGATAATGATAACACTAATAAAATGACAACAGTAATAATAAAAGGATTGGAATGTACAAAGGATGCACAGTGCAATTGCTCACCACCTGCCGATCGACACCCAGTGAGTCCCCGAGCAGCGATTCCTCCCACCCCCACTCCCCCCAGTTTATATACTAGACATGACATCACACGGTATGGAATATCCCTTTGGCCAGTTTGGGTCAGCTGCCCTGGCTGTGTCCCCTCCCAACTTCTTGTGCCCCTCCAGCCTTCTTGCTGGCTGGGCAGAAGCTGAAAAATCCTTGAGTTTAGACTAAACATTACTTAGCAACAACTGAAAACATCAGTGTGTTACCAACGTTCTTCTCATACCTAGCTCAAAAACATAGCACTGTACCAGCTACTAGGAAGACAACTCTAACCCAGCTGAAACCTGGACACAAGGTCATACCAGACTAAATTGCTGCTATTTCTACATGGTGTAACTGGTTTTTTAGACAACAGTATAATATGTCATCTATCAATACTTTAACAAATAGTTTTATATGATGCTGTGTAAGAAATTATTAGCAAAGCTGGGAGAGATTATGATAAATGCAGAAATTGTAAGGCAGGTAAGGAAACAGACAGAATGGATGACTAAATACACTAGGTCTTTTCATCCTCAGTAAAAGCCTGCTGAAAGGGAATATGATTGTGGTCGATAAAATCACAAGTAGAAAGGGTATCAGTAGGGGATGCTTATTAACTTTCTTTAATACTGGAAAATCTAGGTAACATCAAATGGAGTTATAGGCTGTTAGGTTGAAAAGAAAATGGAATACTATTTCACATGTCACATAATGAAGCTGTGAAGTTTACAGCTATAGAATGTTATAAAAAGTGTTTATGGACTTCAAAAATACTTAGATGGATTTATGGAATAAAAAAAAAATCTATCATGGGCTACTCAGCACAAAAACTTGTACTTTCCCTAAGCAATGAGGTAGAAGGGAGATTTTTGGTCTCACACAGTTCACCTGTTCTAATTTCCTTAGGAGGAGCTGATAAAAAGCACCCTGGGAGTTAATATACTAGAACTCTTTAAGACTCAGTCTTGGGGTTATTATTATTTAACTTTTCTCTAATTACCTTGGCACAGAATGTTTGAGTGCAGAAATGAAAATTAGCTGATAAAACTGAAAGATGTCAGGACAGACAGATCTGGATATAGTATGATCTTAAGGAATAGAATAACAGAAATTTAATGAACTTCAGTAATATGAATGGCAGTGTCATTCACTGAAGGGCTAATGACAAAAACCTGCTGTTAACTCAAAACACAAGTGACCAAGAGTAATGGAGAAGGAAGAGCTGGGTTTGCTAGTCAGTTCCAGGGGTCTCTAAAGGGCTGTGGTTGAGAAAGGAGGTGTTCAGTGAGAAATTCCTTGTTAAGATGGAAAAGCCCCAACACTATTTTTACAAGATGCTGATCAGATCCTGTCCATAATACCATACCATACTATTAGATACAGTTCCAATGTCCTATATGCAGAAGGCAGCAACAAGGCTATTTAGAGACTGCAAAAGGACTCATCTTTCAAAGATATAAAACAAAAGCTGAGAGAAAGTATGATTGCTTTTCCTAGGCTGGCTGTAGATTGCATGGTAGCTGGAATTAACAGGGAATTCCTCTTGTTCAAATTGAGGACACAACAAATGCTGCTTTCAGACTGACATAACTGGCTGTCTGCACCATAGGGATGGAAGAAGAGTGGAAAGCCTTGCCATGTGCCAGCAGGTAGTCAGAACGCAACTAGGAGTAAAGATCAAAAAAGAGGAGCTGGTAAACTAGTTGGCAAAGAAGCCTTAAAATAGAATGGATAAAATAATCAACAATAAATTTAGAATAAAAAAATTGAAAATAGATGTTTTGGAATTGCTTGCTAATACAACTGGTTGTCTGTAGTATCCGAGTTTCTTGCCCTTCCTGTCCTAAACAGAGTAATATGTGCATTTTTACAACATAAAGTGAGAGAAAGAAATTAAATAGGTATTTCCTTTCTTAGCATCTCTTGCAAACAGAAAAGCAGAATTATTCAACTGACTAAAAACTCACTCAGATTGGGTGTCATTAAGTGCAGACACCTTGAAAGACTTATTCCATATTGGAAGAAAGCAAAGCTGAGGGACAACAGAGAACTTTTAGTCCAATTGTGCGGATGGGTGGCTGGGGAGGGGGAGCACTAGTGGAGACACTAAAGATAATAGTGGGAAATTAAGATTTCAGATTTTGAGTCTCTTCCAACTTCTGTAGTAGCCGCTATTAAGAAGTAACCATTTCCATATATGTATTATTGTATCCAAAGCAATGCAAAGATTTATATAGGAAATAGTATTGCTAAATTAGACTTTTTAATGTCACTTGTATACACTCATATACAAGCTTAGACCTTGATATTTAACAACAAATGTGGTCAAGGTAAAATCTTTTGCAGATGTAATTTGGTGCTTGCAGCAAGGAGATACTACTGAAGGATGATGTATTTACTGAGTGCAAGTGATTCTGTCATCCTGACACCTAGCATGCTCTTCATTCACAACGGGCTTATTCTTGGGTAAGTTTATATTTAAATGAGGCTTTATCGTGACTATTTAGACTTTGTGATATTGTAACAGATTCTCTTCAACTTACATCACAGGCTGTGAGCTTTATTTGTGTGGTGTAATGCTTCCAGATACACTATACTTTATATATATCCTCTGACTTGATTGATATTGATAAACTTACTGCAATGCATTCTTTTCACGAACATATCAAACTGTGTTTTCTAAACTGAAATCAGAGGGCTTGCTTACCAGCATGAGTCACTGTTTTTCTTTTTTTTTCCCTGCAGTACAGGCTAGATGAATTATTTGGTTTTCTGGGAATCTTAAACAGTACTTCATTATATCCTGTAACTGTTCTACGTTTTGTTTAAATATATTAGGATAACACTATTTATAAACATCAGAGTTCTTGTCAGTTGTTTAGGAAAGACACCAACAAAATATTTCATTAAATAAGGAATAGAAATTTATTTTAATTCTTATTAACTGAGGTAAAGCTTTGCTAGCATTTTTTGCCCCTCCTCTCTGTTTATATTGCTCTAAGATGTGTGAGTCCTTTGCAATTCATTCACTATTTCATACTGTTAAGAAACTGAACACCCTATTCTCATTCTTGTCACTGCATTTCATTTTATTTACTACTTTGATCTCTTTCAAGATGTTGCTTGATGCTGTGTTAATCCTTTGGTTTATTGCTATTACAGTATTTCACAGCTCTCCTTTGTTGCTAAGCTCCTAGATAAATGAATCATACGACCTTGGCAGTTTCTCTCTATTAACACTGCTGTTGTTTTTCCTTGAAATTTCGTTCTTCGAATTGTAACAAACAGTAGGTTTAACTAGGGCTCTACAGCTGGATGCTTGTGGTTAATTGGGGCTGTTAATACGCTAGGTGGAGAAATTTGGCTAAACCAAGAACACCCGGGGAACCTGCTGCCCTCAGCATAGATGATTGCACTGGTTCAAGGGTAAATTGTGAGGGTTTTTTTTTCAGTCTTCCTCAGACTTTTCACTGGTATAATGAAAAGAGGTATTCTGCGCTGGAGGTAGGTTTTATGACGTGCTATTACAGTAGTATTAATAGAGAACAACTTTGGCTTTTACAGTCTTTTTACTATAAAAGCAAAATTATTTTGGTGTCTCTAATGGTGGTTTTGGGGTTGGCTTTTTTTGTGAACTAGAGCTAAGGACCTTTGCCTTTAGCTTGCTTGCAGGTTTGTTTTGTTCTTGATTTTGTTGTGGTTGTTTCATTTTTTCCCCTTTCTTCTACATCTTACTGGCTTTCTCCTTGCTTTATTCTCAGACCTTTTTTCTTATGCAGCCTCTATGAAAGAGGGTTGGAGGTCTGCTTTTAGAGGTTGGGGTTTTTTGTTTACTGGGTTTTTTTTGTATCCTCTTAGAAATGGGCATTTAATTTTTTGAGTATTATTCAGATAGTTGATAATATAACATTGCTCTTTTCATATCTGAGGACTTATGTTTTCAAAGATTATTTGTGTAATTTTTAAGTATTCTTCTGAGCCTTGTTAATGACTGACTGGTGCAGAGGGCTGTAGCTCTCCTGTCTGGAGTGTGTTGGTAAACACCTTGTCTTACTGTGTTAAATGACAGTGTGTTATTTTGTCTGTGCTAATCTACTATCTCTTTAGGACAGGGGCCATGTCTTCCTATTATCATTTAAAACTATGAATGTGAATGGCAATGGGAGTATAACTTGTAACTTTCTCTCTCTTTGCATGTTAATTAACTTAGTATAATTGAAGTTGTAAGTGTCTCGGTATGTGTCCTGGGCATTATTTTTACTGAAGTGTGTCACTTTTCATTACATTAAATGAATACTCATTTAATTTCCTATCTCACCTCTAAGCCCATTTTGTTAATGTCAGGATTATTCTTACATCCCTCTGAGTCTTAAATACTCCCCCTATTTTAGTATCATCTGCAAATTTAATGATCTGACTTATTACAGCTTTATCTAGACCATTGAATAAAATATGAAAATCTGCTGCTGTTAATCTACAGCCCTGTGGGACGTCACTTCTCAGCCACTGCCTTTCCATTTTCCCTCCAATCTGCTGTTTTTCTGTGTACTGATTGGTACCTTGGTACTGCTGATCCCTGAAGGCAGGCAAATGCATCAGATCTGGAGTCAATTGAAGTTATTACAGTTTTACAGGAAAAGCAGGTGCCCCCCAAAACCCAAACTAAAGATTAAGGATGGAAAAGAGTCAGACTTTGGGATACTGACCTTCAGATATGAATGCTGGGTCACAAGTGCTTGATATTGGAGAAAAGTTTAAAGTCCATTTTTAATAAAGATTTACTCCATCCACAACAGAAGTTTCTTAATGCTAACAATGATCCATCATTTTGAATTTCCTCTGAACCTTTTTAAAAACCCAGCTGTGTCAAGCCTCTTGGTTTATCTAGGCTAATAACATTTTTCATTTTTTAAAAGTAACTAGATTTCTTTAACATGATTTACTCTTTCCATATCCACAATGACTCATAATGATTAAATTGTGCTTATATAATTACATCCTTTAAAATTATCTATAAATGTAACATCTCTTAAAGATCAATCTGAGGCATAAAACTTCCTTGATTTGTCCCTACAGACAAAAAAAAACCTGCTAAAAATGTTCATCGCAGGATTAGGCAAGAGACTGACAGCTCTGGAAAAGACATTTGAAAATTAGTACTGGAAGGGATTTCCATTGTTTTCACTGGAGTAATGGGGAGAATGACACTTACGGACCTAAAAGCAGAAAGGCTGAGGCTCAGCTTGATTTGAGAGTGTGCAAACAAACTGAGAGAAGGAACTATGTGAAGTATTTGTGTGTGAAGATTAGAGACTTGTGAACGCGGACAAATAAAAGAAAGGCAGCATGCCTTGGAGCTGGACTGGCCTCCAGCTTGGTGAGCAGGAAGAGGACAAAGCTAGGGAAGCCTGGGTATTCATGTAAATAAACTATATCATCATGTCAAGAAAGAAGGAAGCTGAAAGTTTGAATGCTTTTTGTGAGTAAATTAATGTATTAAGGTGTGTGTGGGGGGGTTGTTGTTTTTTTTTCCTTGAAATAGTCAATACCTATGGTCAGGGCTTATAGAATGCTTCCATTTTTGAAACAAAATAATAATAATTAAATATTGTAAAGTATGACCACTGTAAGTTCAATTGTACATCTGGCTATTAGGCGTAATAAATCATATTCTTCCTAAGAGTTAGAACAATAGTGCACAAAAAGATGCATAATTTCTAAAATTATCATGAACCCTGGTCTGGATGTGGTGGGGATGGTTTGTTGTTTGTTTTGGGGTTTTTCAGTACTATCCTTTTGCCTTTGAATTATGTGTCTGAGTTATCTTCTGTTACAAATAGTAAAAATCTAGAGAGCTGAATTTATCAACCAAGAGGCTGAAGGAAAGAAGACAACTGAGAGGAGACTTGACAGTAGTACATTAGTAGCACAGGGAGCATGAGCAGAAAACTGCTGCCATATTTCTCCATTCTAGGAGTGGGGGAACCAAAAAACAACAGAAATCAACCAGTAGGCATTAAGTAGTCAGAGCCAGGCTCAAAACAAACTAAAGGACATGGTCCTTAATGTACATAGCTGATCTGTAGAACCTCTTGTCAAAGAATAAGGTGTGTGCTAAAAACTCATATTAGTCTCTAACAATGGATGTCTCCTCCATGAGCTTGTTAGTGACTAAAATAAAGGAACCAAGTGCAGCTCAGGAGGGCCTTAAAATGAAGCACTGAGGGGGTTGTAGGCTAGTAGAAAGCTAGTGCCCTGTTCTTATATTTCCTCCTTTATTTGACTTTGGCTTTTTTCCCCCTCAGCCAGAGTAGTTGCTTTTGTATTGTGTTGAGCTGCAAAAAGCCACAGAATACCCGTTTTCTTGGCTGTGGGGAGAACAGAGATCCAGTGAGTTCATATTTTGATCTATTTCCCTTTCTCCTCTGACATGATCTGCAAGATGAGCTATTAAGACCCTGTAGCTGAACATTTTATAGTGATGGTGTTGGCAATTGCCAATATTAGATGATGGTTACTAGCTGTAGAGTCTTGTAAATTCTGTTGTAGTGAGGTTGGTAAGTGGAAACATTTTAAAGGGAGAAGGTACCTGGGCTGCACATATCTAAAATGGTTGCAGCTGCTGTCCTTGTCTTCCCCGTGGGCCTTTCACAAATGCATCTTGATAGAGTAGACATACTGTGCACCATGCAGAGGAAACACAAGTAATGTTGCGGGTGGTGTTGACAGTGGGATCCAGCCTTGTTAGGGAGTCAGTAGCTGCAGTATTTGCTTTGCAGGTGCCTATGGAACCACCACCACGCCACCCACGCTCTCCTTCTGTTATATCCTCTATCTTGCAGGATGATGGCAGCGGGGGGGGGGGGGGGGGGGGCGGCCGC
>NW_010973002.1:6319699-6370344 GCF_000737465.1 Haliaeetus leucocephalus
CAGTTTATATACCTTATTAACACCGACGGCTAGGCTTTTATAGAGCCACCACATCCAGAGTCTCTTTCATAGACAAGCTGTTCATACTCTGCAGGACCACAGCACGTGGTGAAGGAGGCTGAGCAATCTTTATTGAGGCAGCAGTGTGACCTCATACCCCACTGTTAACAGAGGCATAACAGCAATGGAAGATTAATTTTATATTTCTTTCCCCAGAGTGTGAAAGTGTATCGCTTTTAGGTTCAGCCTCAAATCAAAGAATTAGATGGAAAAATTCCGTTCTGTTTTCACTGTTCCTCATTTATTAGGTTGACAAACAGTTCTTCTATTAAGTCAGATGTTACATTCAATCTTACATTTTTATCAATTTATGAACATTTTTAAGTCACAATGGGGAAAAGAAAGTATGAGAATCCTAAAGAAGAGGAGAAAAATAAGTTCTGAGGTTTCATTTCTTTATACATTCACACTTGGTACTAATACCTCCTGGTTAGAAAATGCACTGTATTTTTTTCATAATTCCCTTTTCCAGTCTTGGGAGGGACCATCCGGATAAAACCATGAGATCTGGATGAAAGAACTGTGTAGTACACTTCTTGGACTTAATTTAACCTCGACTTAGTTGATAGACTGGTAGAATAGTTGTAGCTGATGAAAACAGCAAGAACAGAATAGCACATCAAAATGCAGTGGTTTAAAACCACATCGGCACAATTCAAGAGTGCTGGGTTCATAATAGTAGAAAGTAGGATCTGATCTTTGAGAATTACAACGGTGACATAGATTAATGAGCCATCTACTGTAGTGCTCTAAGATCAGTCTATATTTGATGCTGTGGAAGCTGATAGCTTAAATTTGTACTTTCAGAAACAATAATGCAATGCTCCTAATTTGACTCATTTCATTCATGTCAGTGAACATGCAATTGTTTTTTTTCTGGAAAAAAAGCTAGAAGCACAGAAATTTCTAGACAGAGCTTTTCAATGAAGGGGGGAAAGTTTGTAAAGATGTTGCTGTTTATTCTTCAGAGAGGAGGTCCATAGATGCATTACATTGTTTGTAGATCTCTGAGGCACTGGACTCATCAGCCACAGCATTGTAAGAGCAGCCATGCTCCTAAGCCTTCAGCCATTCATGACAGTTTCAGCAAATGCTGGGAGATGTTTCCAAACCTTTTCAAGCAACAAGAAAACAAAATGCTCTGTCAGAAGATGGGTTAATTTTGGGTTACTAGTCTCCTTAGCCTTGGGAACTCTGAGGGAGAAAATCATTGTAATGCTTTTCAACTGAAATCCAAATTCAGTATTTTTGGTGAAAGAAGTTACAAAACTTTAGAGACCATTTTCCTTACCTGATTCACTCCTTGACAACTTGATTCAGACTTGCAAAATGAACAACTATTACTATGAAGTACCATGTTTAAATTTTCTGGGAGCTAGCATGAACTGAATGTTAGTTCTCTTCAGATGCTTAGCTGAGGGAATAGGTAGAACAGATGACATACTTGAAGATTGGCATTAAAAACACTTTTTACCATCAAAGAAGAATTCTGCAGTTCCTCCTCTGCTTTCTCTGGTAAAATTGCAAAACAATCTTTTTTGCTGACTTGTTCAAGAACTTCATGCAATCTTTGTGGGTTTAATTATTATTATAATTTATTATTATTATTAAAAAAATTCTTTAGAGCCTGAAGGTGGCAGCCATCCTGGACTCCCTGTTTTCTCTGTGCCTCTCGCAATCAGAAGTTTGTCAAGGAAAAATATTCTTATATGAACTGATTTGGAAATAGCTATTGTTCTATAATGAGTGGTCATTATGGGGCTATCTTTAGCTCTCATTCCTTGCTTCCTGTTTATGTGATGGGAATTGCACCCCTTGGTTTAATTGCATCAGCAATATACGTGTCATTAAGGTGATGCAACGTGTGCTGCTAAGGATGAAGAGGTCACTTTGGTTTAGCTGGTGTGAGCAGCATCTTTACAAATGTTCCTTTCCCAAATGGCTGTACTTATCAGTGAGCAATTAACATCAAACAATTGTGTCTGGCCTCAAGTTACATCTGATGTAACTGATGATTCTTATGATCAGCTCCCTATATAGCTGGTGCTAAACCTTGGCACTTAGAACAATAGGATGTTTCAATAAAATAGCATGACATAGTTAGCTTTAGTTTATGCCTTTAACATGAAATGTAATTCCAAAGCTATACATGCTGACATCTGCTTTCTCCTGTCAAACAGAATGGAGAGCACAATGCCTGCAAACAGAACATTTGCTTCAATCTGGGCAAATGTGGCTCTTCAGAAAACAAAACTTATGACCTGCCTTCTGCTTGAACCAGCACATTTTCAAAGATGTTTTATTCTAGTCTAAGGTTATTGGTCAGATCCCTCTTGAAACCCTGTTGACAGCTGGAAAGTAAATTCCAGCACTGCAGAGATTTCCAAAAAGGAGAACTTCATTTAGTTTGATTGGGGGGGGTTGTTTTTAAGAGTGCCAATTTGTGCAAGCATTGGACTTATGCAAAAGATATTTCTGTTTCACATGCTACAGATAATACTATTGTTATATTATGTTTTGGTCTATTTGCCTTTTCCTGCATGGTCATCTTAAAATGCATTATATTTTCTTTAGTTACTAAAAGTTTCTCACGTACTTGGAACAGTCATTTTAGAAAAGGTAGATTAAACCACTGTAGTTTGAGAAAGTGTTGACCTAACTGCTGTAGTTGTGCAACTGAAATAATGGTTTAGAGTGAAACTGATAAGAAGCTGGATAATAGGCCAGCAAGCAGGATGTCTGTAGTCCATCAAGGACTAAATGAGATCTATATAAAGCACCAGTGTAATTGTAAAATCAAGACGCGTAGACTGGAAAAGATCCAAAAATAACATTTGAAGATATGTCATAAACAGACCATGTGGTTCTGATAAAAGACTAGAACAACACTGTGTATTTAGCATATAGGTAAAGCAGATAAACCAATTCAAAAGTCTTAATAATTGCCTGATGATATCCAGTAAAAAACATTAGTCAACATGTAAGGAACTGTTCACTGTGTATGAAATAGAGTTGTGGCTTTGGTACTTTTTATTCAAGCTGTAGGAGAGGTAGATCCTTGTAGTGTTTGGACCCAGTGCACAGGGCTATGCTTATTACTTGGCATGTTGTCTGAAGAAGGAACCCACCTGATAAAGGTCAAACCTTAAGGATAGCTGAACGAATATGGTCTCTGGTTGGTGCAGAAACAGTTTCTTCTCTAAGTCACTGGAGTGGCTCAGTAGTGGTTGGATTGTTGACATGGTGGCTGCAGACATTTGAAGAGGCAGACCCAAGCGGTAAGAAGTAATCAAAGTGGAGCACCCTTTCTGGGAACCAGTTCCAGGACACTGGCTTCATCAAGAGCTTTGACAGATTAATTACTCCATACTTGGATACCAAACTCTGCCACAGGAAGAATTCCGAAGCCACCAGACAGAATGTCACATGCTCTCCAGGAATTAATACCTGTTAGGGCTCTGGCATCTCTGTTCCACAGAATTGTCTGTCTCACTATGGCGAGAGATATGTCTCCAGACACAACAGTTCCTCAGCAGATAGGTGTCTTCTAATGTCTTGGATCTATCATCTCAGTCTTACAGTTATCAAAGGGCAGCTAGAAGGCAACGATATGTCAGAATTCCAGGAAGTGTGGGTTTAAAAAAACAACCAACCACAAAACCAAATAAACAAAACAAAAAAACCCAACCCAAACCCCAAACTCATACCAATTTTAAAAGCATGGAGTTGTCCAGGATGGTTTTCAGATGGTCAGAAAAGAAATACCAACAAAGTCTTGCAACACCATGTCATCTGCTCTTGGCAACAAGAGAGTTACTAATTCCTCAGATAAGTTGTGCCCTTCTAATCATCTCAGCTCCTGTCTGAAGGTGCAGAAAGTAGTAGATTCTGTACTGTACAAACAGCACATACAGAGAAAATAGAATGGAAACATATAATCTAGTTGAGTATTGTCTGTTCCTCAAGACTTTTAAATGAAGAATGAGTCTGTCCTTCTTTTAGTTAACCTTAGTAGTAAATACGGTTCTGAATGATTTATTCTTCAGTTAAAAAAAATGATCTAGCAAACAATGTATGAAAGTTATAATTTCAAACTTTTTTTGCAATGTGTAGGGACCACATGTTAGCTCCAAGAAAGTATTTTGTTAATGATGTCTCTGAAGGTGGTCCATGACTTATGCTAAGCATTCAGACTCCTACCAAAGAGGCAAGACGTTTTGAGTGGAGGAAGGAGAAGGTTTACAGAAGTCTTCATCTGAGCCTCAGTTCTGACTTTAAAGCATGAGAAATAGCTATATCCAGTTCATTAGATACAGCAAATAATCACAGGATTATCATTCTATCCAGGTATAAGTTTTCTTAGGGTAGCTTCACTTCTCATCTTCACTGCAAAGAGAGGAGAGGCCTCTTGCATGCTAACTGCCTTGAGAAGGAATCAAAAAGAGATTAAAATTCAGAAGTATCCTTTGAATTGCTATTTTTAGGGTGTGTAATCTGTATTGTAACTGCTTTAGCAAAGAGAATGTCAGAAGGTCAAGGTCTATTCAGGAAGCATCAGAGCTACAATCCTCATGGGACAAAACATGACAGTTCTTCCAAAAATAAACCCAGTTACAAGAAATCACTTTTTTATTTAAGGCTTTTTAAAGCCCATCTATTAAATAAAAATCTGGCATGTTCTCTATCTTCCCAAAGCTCTAAAAATTGTCAGGGAATGCATATTCTCCCTAACTGGTTATTTAAATTTCTTTGCTTTTGTGAGGTCTGTGAAGTACAATGCTTTCCCATTAACCTTAGAATGTGGAGATAAAATTTAAATCACAAGCCAAGTGTGATCCAGTCTTCCCAAAACCCACTTAGGCACTAAGAATTTTACGCATAAAACATAAATCCCAGGCAGAAATCCAGATAGTTAATCCTTCATATATGAAGTCATTAGGCACTATTTGGAATGAAAATTCCCCGGCTATGCAAATTTAGTTGTTGGGGGGGGGGGTTGTTTGGTTGGGGGTTTTTTGTTTGTTTTTTAATGCTTGTTTAGGAAGACAGACACGTACAGCCTGTTCTGATCCAAATTTAGGCAGATAGATGTAGTTCAAATGTTTAAATTTCATGGAAAACAGACTTTTTTAAGGCTTCAGTCAGTCATTAGGAAGAAGATCACCTGCTAATCTAATTCCTTTTAATCTGACAGGATTGCAAAGGCTAGATTACAGGCCCTGGTTGGAAATCCTTGTCTTTCCTCTAGCTAATATAACTGTTTGAGGCTAGCAATTCCATCTGTTCTACTCTCACCTTAGACCAACCAAGACGTTGCTGCCTTTTGGGGGAGCCTGAGGGAGTGGTTATGTTGCATTCAAAGTGAGCCACACAGATATAGATGAACCCCAGAGTGATTTACAGCAAACTGCCTGGAGAGGTTGAACTCTGTGCCTGTCAACGGAAGAACGACATGCCTAATTTAGTCATACAGGACTTTCTTTCAAAGGTCTTCAGAGACATTTTACTCTCTCATTGACTGTGTATAAAACATTAGGCGTACCAGACAGGCCTGTTTACTTGATCCCAGAAGGAACTCTTGCATTTCTTCTCCCTGGAATATTCAATTTCCAGGTTTGCTGGGGCTGCTGAGCACTGTGAAAGTGTAACCCATTTGCTTCTGGTAGCGTAGCAAATGTGGAATATTTTTTGTTATAATAAAAGTTTAAAAGCCAATGGAGAAGTGTTGATTCTGTTTGTGGCAAAAGCTGCTTTGTAGATAAAGGAGCACTATACAATTAAGAAGCTTATGTAATAGTGTCTAAATTATATAAAAGTATTATTATTTAAATCTAGTATTAAAAATACTTGACATGCCATCAGTTAAGCTTTAGGACCTGTAGTCAGTGTTGCTAAATTGAATTTTATTGGCTTAAGATTTGTCAAAGAATATGGAAAAAAAAGAGAATTTACTACTAATACAGGATGCAAAAATGAGTTGAATCTAATGTGATGGAAGGAAAAATATTTCAAATAATCTTTTTTCAAAAATTGGTAGTCAGTATACTCTTGATGCAGAAAGTTATTGGTAGCTGCACACAGGGAGTAGTTGTAAAAACCTTCTTATTTATTCCTTGAACCTTGCTTTCTATGGAAAAAAATTACACTAAAATAATCCATAGAAAGCGTATTTCCACCCCCCCACCCCCCAGTATTTTACAGATAGGTAATTCATCAACCAGTTCTCAAAATAAGGAGAAAGATTTTCTTCCTTTTAATTATAATGTACCTCTTACAGTAGCTCCTATTTAGGACCAATTTAAAACTTGAAAAGGTGCAAGAACAAAAGTTCTTTTCTTCTTCCCTTTCCCCCTTCTAATCACAGTGAAAATGGTTTCTGGAGGAGCTTCTAGAAACTATTCCAAGATAAGCAATTGCCACAAGAATGTTAAAAGTTTGGAGGAGTTTTAAAAAGAGGGGTGGGTGAAAACTCTAAACTTTGCTTTGGGGACAAATCTTACTGTATCAGAGTCTCTTTATGTAACTTAGCAGCATGAGTTGTCATATAAAGCAATTAGTCATCAGTCACAAAAAAGGAAAGAAAGGTAGAGACTGGTGTTTTAGAAATCTGTGCTGTGTTAGCTACTTTTCATCTAGTGCTTTTCCAGTTGTAGTGGATCGCTATGTGGTGATTTAAAGCAGAAACATTTCACAGCCCTAGTGGGTCTTAATGTTGAAATATTAATGTCTTCTTCCTTTCTACCTTCTCTCATGGTGCTGTTTCAGTTGTACGATATATTTGACACAAAAGGCTTTCACGTTTAGGAAAAGCAAAGGATTCAGCAAGACACCTGGCTAAACAAATAAAATATGAATTTATTTTTTGTGGTTCACTCCAACCCATGTGAGTAAATTCATCTGTGTTTTATCTTAGTTGATCTGTCCTCATTCAACTCTTGACCTAGTCATGTACTGACAACCAACTTTGTATTCAAATACAGGCACTGAGCTGACTTCATAAACCTACTGAAAGTACAATAGCCAAATGTGCCTACATTAAACAAGACAGTGATGGAGTCTTGTAATGACTCATGCACAAAACCAAATAGGCCAGGTGAGAACCTGTCCAGTACTTTTCTCTAGATTTTGAGGGGGAGGAGGGAGGAAGAAAAGAGCGGAGCCATGTGAAACTGGCTCAGCTGCCAGGGCCTGCAGCTGTGTCAACACCACATCCTATAACTGCCAAATGTCTCTGTGACTGCAGAGAGCAGCTCTTATTCCATCTGGGAATAAGGAGCTATTTTTCACAAAACATTGCCTTCCTTTTAATAAATGAGATATGTTAGGATCTGCTTTAATGGTCTAATGGACTTAAGATTACTCTTTACAGCCAAATTATGATCCTGTTTTGAAGTCTGCTGGGGTCAATGCAGACACATTGCACACATAAATGAAATGACACTTCCGAGCAATGAAGCATCTGGAGGAGACACCACTGTCACTGCACTCATACCAGATTTGGTTTGTCGTATCTAGTCCTTGTTTCATGCCTTCTCCATATATCTCATGGGTTATTCACTAAAGTTAAATAACATGCAGCAAAGAAACTTCTATTAACCTTTTACCAGATCGCTTACTAACAGAATTAATCATAGAATCATAGAACAGCCCAGGTTGGAAGTGACCTCAAAAGATCACATGGTCCAACCTTTCAGAGGAAAGGGGCTCTAAATGAGATTATCTAGCACCCTGTCCAATTGCATCTTGAAAACCTCCAGTGACAGGGACTCTACCACATCCCTAAGGAGGTTGGTCTAGTGATCAATTGTTGTCACTGTAAAAAATTTCTTTCTTATATAAGGATGAATTAGGTGGACTTCTTTAGCCAAATTCATGTAGTTACTTTAACAGATGAATCGGAAGGGAATTAGGCTAAAGGCTCGCTATTATTCTTGAGTCAGTAAAATCAAGAACGACCTAATCATCCAGATCGCTGTCCCTATAACTTCCACTCCCACAACATTTAGCAATAGTTGTCAGATAATTAGGCATATCAGACAGTGTGTGAATTCAGGCATAACTTTAGACAAGCCTTCATTGTGATCCCTTTGTTACTTTCTCAGAGAGGTCAAAAATTTCCTTTAAATCAAACTTCCTATCAGAAAGAGCCCTAGTATCATGTATATCTTTCTTCAGCTGTCAATGACAGTTGTGTTTGGGAGCATATGCATTCCCTGCGTAAAATATCAATCTGTTCTGTTGTTGATCAAATACTTGTCTTTAGACAATTGCAAATAGAAAACTTCAGCTACCGGTTATTGTTACTAAATACTTCAGTAGAAGAATACCTGCCATTCTTAATAGTTTATTGATTGCTAACAATCTTTAATGGTAGCAGAGCATGTGATAAAGAGTCTTAGATTCAACTTTTTTTTGAATGATGACTTTTCTGACTATAGATATAAAAGAACATAAATAAATGAGGCCGCTATTTATGGTTAAGGTAGTAGGAGTTTTTTATCTTAATGCTGTGGGAGATCTGTAATGTAGTCTATGCTTCTGCACAGACCTGTGGCATTTTATGGACTCTGTATGGCCTTCCTCATTTGTCAGATTAAGCTAGTGCATAGGTTTGTGTATGTTCCCACAAAAATTAACAGACAGCATTTGAAAGAACTTTTGCTGGCCTTAGTGAGAACCTAGTTTGGGTTTTGGTTTGGTTTTGTTCAGTTGTCAGTTTCTTGAAGAAAGATATTTGTGCAATACTGCAATGGGATCAACACAAGCAATTTCTATCCTTTCATCTACCACATCCATGCAAAGAAGAAGTCACACTCCAGCCCTATGTCCTTTTTTCATTCGGATGGAGTGTCAACTCTTTGACTGCTAAAAAGAAAGTCTACTTGTTGTCTCCCTTTCTTTAGAAAGAAGCACAAATAGCACCACTTTGACATAGTTTTCATACCAGTACTGGTATCCAGTTTTGGGGATCTGCGGTATAGACCATATTTCCAGGCTTTTTAGTGAGCTATTCAGGCAGCAATGAAAGGAGTCGCATAATAAGCTGCATGTGGAGCACTGCACCTCAGAGTAAGAGGAGAGGGTTTGAGCATTGGTTTATACTACAGCGGCAGCTCACTTCTTAGTGCCTTAGAAGTCATCTAGTTCAAAGAATCACACCTTGAGAACCACAGATGTAGACCACAGAAATAGCTGTATATATCTATATGTAAAAGCTTTTTAAAAATCTTTTAAGAAAAGAAATACCTCGAAGTTTGTTTTTCCTTTGTTTTTCATGGGCATTTGATATCAGTTTAGAATGGATAGAGTATCTAGATAGATAGAATAGGTATTTTCATTTGATGAAAATTTGTTCTTTGAATTGAAAGGGAATGGATTTGGAGGAGTGCTAAAAATGGTTCCATCATGAAGATCCAAATGGAATTATTTTTTTTTTAAAGTGATATAAAAGTTTTCAATGATAGAAAAATTAGATAAATTCAACCAAAGTTCAGATTTTTCTGTCTTAAAACGAACAAGCAAACAAAAACCATAAAACCAAAACAAAACCTAACAACCTATCTTTCCTGAGTTTCTTATTGCCAGTGTACAGATATTGGTACTGACTTAAAAAAAAAAACAACACATAGTTTAATTTCAAAACAATGCTTTCTTAAATTAAAGAAAGCATGCAACTATATTGGCTCAAATTACCTAATAACAAAGAATTGTCTTTGCACAATAACAACTATAAAAAACTCTTGAAATAAATGTTACTGATTTAATCTTTCACTTGTAATATTCTGAAGTTAATTTATAGTAATACATTACTAAATATTAAAACACCTAAATCAGCAAGTCAGAAATTTAGCTTTAACAATGGACTAAATTTCCTCTGTTACATGCAGCAAAGAATTGGTAATGAAGCACAGAGTGTTTCACAAATACATACATACTTCATAGGATTGTGTGTCCGTGCATGTGGAAGAGATAAAAGTATTCTGGAAGAAGTTCAAAGGAAATATCCTAGTAGCTATGGAAACAAAAGCCCTTCTGCGCTATGTTGAGAAGAAAAAAGATTAAGTTAGCGTAAATGAACATCTTCCTTTTAGTACCAGTTTGGCCAAGACAGATTTGTCCTCCAGACTTGATGAGGCTTTGAAAGAGATAATGATGAGATATCTCCATAAAACTCCAAATGCTTTTCTTATGACCTGGGGACAGACTTGAAATGAGTGCCTTACAACATCGTTCACTCACATATGATTGAAATCAAGGTCCATTTCAGAAAAGCTCTTCCTTACATTTGGCTGGAGTTCCAGTTTTTGTGCCAAATATGGGAATTGGCCATTTCAGTTTTAGTATGGCTCAGACTCTGGACTTCTTAGTAATAAATAAATAAATAAACTTCATAAGTTCAGTATTGCAGAAATTTCAACTTTGAATCAACAAATGAGAAACATGAGCTTCTATATTCCAGTCCTTACATAAACCTTTGGATAACATTTTATTATATTAAACATAACCTAATCATAGTTACATAAAGATGGCAATATAAGAAAATGTGTTACAAAAGGACTGGAGTCATACAAGATGGAATTTATACAAGAATTGTGGTTCATCTAACATTCTTCAATTGTTTCACCATGTAATAGGGGTGGGCAGCAAAAGCATAGGTGTAAAAGTTATGTAGTACAACATTATGTATCCCATGCTACTCTGAAAAATCTTTTTTCTTTTTTTATTTTCTTTGTTAAATACAAAAATACAGGGTTTCATTATACTTTTGTCTCACTTATCTGTCCTAGGTTCATCCCAATTTTTTATTTATTTTTCTTTTATTCTGAAAAAGCTGGGGGGGACACGACCTTGTCTACTTTGGTTTAAGCTACACCAGTGTCAGAGTGTGGCAACTGGGAAATATTACTTGTCCAAGATCTGGAAAAATGTAGATATATTTTTTAATTTTGTTAATTTTCTGAAGACAGTTCTTGAAGTGCATCTGTCCTGTATGGCTTCTGTCATTTCCTGAAAGGCTCATTTGCCCATTTGTGAATTTTTTTCCTTCAACTTAACTAATGAAAACAGAAAGTAATGAAAAGCTATCAACTGAGGTTATATATCATATTATAAGGAGGATTACTCACTTTTGTATCTACCAAATGTAAATGACATGAAGTTCTGAGTAGTACTTTTGCTCTGTATTAATAGTGTTGTTTAAAAAGTATACTGGACTCAATGTGAATTGGAAGATACTTCTGTAGACTCATTTATACTGTATTTTAAAATGACAATAACTGGTTTTGAAACTTGAAGGATTTACTCTGAATTTTGAGCATTTACTTCCCATGCTAATGAGACACCAAGTATTATGAGTAAGTTCTCTACAGGTAAAATTTTACAGTCAAGTTTTAGAGAGATTTGTGCCTTTCTGCCATCTCTTCAGGATTCTTACAAAGCCCATAGGGCCTTAAAGCTCTGTGAGGGTTGAAATGACTGCAGAAAAGCGATATTACCCATTCCAACAGCCTCATCCCTGAGGCAGTTCAGGACGCAGTTTTGCAAGAGAGGACTAAAGTCACACTTGCATTTTTTGATTCTGCATTATGACTTACAACATACCAGCTGTAGTCTCTCTCAGAATGAATGAAGTTTACTGTAGGAAACATATAAAAGTAGGACTTACTTATCAGAAAAGCTTTTAATTTAGCTAACAACAATGCCTTACCAGGGGAAGCACCTCAATGCACTTTTCTCAGATTTCAGGAAATAACTAATGAGGCTTGGTTACTAACATCTTTTCTGTATGTCAAGAATAGAACTTAAGATAGCAATGAAATCGTTAGACTGCTGCACTCAAAAGTGCAATCAAAGGTGTTATTGTATTCTGTTTTCTTCATGTGTAGTTAATTATGTGAATGCTTAACCTGTGCCCACAAAAACTAAGCAAAGTAAAAAAACCTCCACAATATACCTTTCTGGTCTTATTCTCTGTCCTTAGCTTTCCCTGTGTAAAATGAGAATTGTTACAATTACCACCCTTCTGCAGAAGACTTGGCAATTGATAACTCAGCAGACATAATGAATAGCTTTTTCCAATTTGGGTCTGTGGCCTTAGGCAGAGATAAAGCTCTAAGATCATCCCATTATCCTTTTCTACTACATAATTATTTCTGCTACAGCAGCACCTTGGAGCCATAATCAAGCCTGAGATTCCTTGATGCTACAGAGCATACAATTACAGAATAAAAAGAGGTCTCTGCCTCACTGCACTGGTGCACAGAGTAGTAAAAAGAGAGACATGAGATGGGTAGAGACTGATGCAGGAACAGAATGAAAAGAGAAGTGATATTAGACAACCCATGGCAGTCAGAGGTCTCTCTGTGTATGTGGTCAGGTTTTTGCACTGCAGAGGTTAAGTTTTGCAGGCTGGCTTGCAGACAAAAAAAGAAGTAACTTTACAGTCCTTTATGGGGACCTCCTCTCCGATGGCTGCGGGTACTGAGGCTGTGATTGCACTTGCAGGTCTCTGGCAGAGCAAAGCACTTGTAGGTGTTCTAAAATCCTCAGCCACTCTGCTTCAATGGTTGGTTTCCTCAGCAAAGGGTGCTTGAAAACCAGAGCTGTTGGTAATGTATTTCCTGCACTGCAGGGCTTGAAGAAAGAAATCTCTCCATTTACAATTTACTTTACATTTAAAAAGTGAATTTACTACACTTTTGAACTGTCCTTAAGCAGATTAGTATCATAACACAAACAGAGCACTGGCTTTGTTGCACACAAGTTGGTGCCTAAAGGAACAAGCAATGTATTTCAAACTTGCTCAAACCTAATTAGCAATGAGAAATTCTGCTTTCTCATCTATACTTTTCTTGTAAGTATATCTCTGCATTCATAAACTGTGAGAGCTTGTGAATATTATTCTCTTCATAATTATTCTTCCATGCAATTCCCTAATTACAGGAGGTGAACTTCTTAAATGATAATTCAATTTTTAAATTGGCAAAAGAGCCCCTCTGATAAAGTTAAGGTTATTTTTTGAATATGTAACAGGATCACAATACTTCTTGTGAGGTTCTAAAGGCAAATGGACTGAAGAGGATGAGAAGGATCTTTTGATATTGCTACTGTGCTTTCAGAGAACCCACAGGGTATCCTCATCCATACTGTGCCATGAATCTCTACTTTAGTTGAGTAATCTCAATTATCCAACAGCAGTGCACTGGGGCAGGCAGCAAACTAGTCTTCAATTCCAAAACAGAGGATAAAAATAACCTGTTCTTTTTCCAGAGTTATTTCATACCCTTTATTTCAGCTGACTGCTTCTATTTTCATTTATAACCTTAGTGTCAGCTGTGTTATTTCTATGTGAAGAAATAGCCATGGAAAACTAGACTTGATATTTCCACTTTTTAAAAAGAGATCTAATAGTCTTATTCTACTATTTCTTTTAGGTTACATTCTAAGCCATAGTACTTAAAAATTGTACCATACAACCTGGTGACCTAGCTGTAACTTGGAGTACTTTTCTGCACCATGTTCTCTCACTAGTGTATTTTCTTTATGCTATTCTGGAATCTATTATAATGATGATATCTGGGTGCTAAGCAGGATGTGCTTCTCCCTTTCCAAATCAGTATAAAGTTAGAAAAAGGTCTTATGGCTTTTCAACTTCTCTGCCAACTACTGCCAACACTATGCTGTGTCCCGATCTAATGTCGGGGAAGGTTTCGATATGATCCCAAGAGCGAGATTAAGACACAAATGAGGTCAAATGCCGTATAGTCAAAAAAGCTTTTATTATCAAAAGTATCAAAAGTGGAAAATGGTGGCGATAGGATAGAATGGAAGAAAAGGTAGAAATTAAGCAAGCAGTTGGGATAGGATTGCTAGGATGGTCACCACCATGGATCCAGCGGCATCCCGTTGGTCCTCAATCTTCAATTGAGGAAGGTGAAGAATTGAGGTGGTGAAGAAGGCCGCCACAGCTTGCCTCTATGGGTTTTTATAGGGCATATTTCGATGATGTCATGCGCTGCAGGTTTCATCTATCACATGACCTTCGCATGATCAACACCAGATCAGCTCCAGCCAGTTTCCTCCCCTGGATGCCTCAATGGCCTGGTACTCGTCCTTATGGACAGAGGAGTGTCCTGCTTAAACAGGCCATCTTAGAGACAAAGGGCTCGAGATAAGCAGTTCACAGTTCCTTGAGATGATGGTCCAGTCCCCCACACCTGACAATCTTTGAGGCAAATGGTTCAAGATAACAATTCAGTCTCTTACATGCTGTTCCAAATTAAACTTATTTTTATATCCCAATGAGGGAGCTAACATTGATAGGGAAGTTAAACATACACAGTGAGATGTCATTGTAATGAATAAGTTATATCATACTGCTTCTTCTTTAACCCCTCTCATTGTCTAAGGGGTTTCCAAGTTAGGGAAACAGGTGCTTTAAGGTGGGTGCAAAGCTGATGGTGTAACTTTACCAAGAGAGTAGGAATCAGTTGCTAGCTGACCCACTGGAAGGATGTGTTCATTTAGGGTTTTCATTGATCATCTTTGGTTCTGGTACTGTTCCGTATTTCAGCAAGGACCAACAGAATAAATAGTATGTTCACTGAACTGTCCAGCAGTTTCAAGTGAAGACTAGCTACAACTTTTGGAAGACAGGCTTGTAATTCAAAGTATCTCGGTAAACTGGAGAAATAATAATAATTATAAATAATAGTATAAATAATATAATATTATAATAATTATAAAATATTTTAAATAAATTTGTTATTATTGTTATTGAAATTTCCTTGTATTTTGTGTTCTAAATATGTGCAAATTTCTGTCCTTGGTAGAAATCATCAGATGTGGAAAGAAACGTTGGGGTTTTGCTGTATAGTAGTACTAGTTCCTGAGAAAAGGATCTTGTTTACCATGACGTACAAACTGAATGTGAACCAACAATTTCAGACTGCTATTAAACCAAACATTTTAGGAATTGGATAAAGGAACATCATTGTAATGCATTCAGTATAGCATCTCTGGTTTACCTAGTACTAGTAGTACAGGTAATACTGTACTTACCTAGTACAGTATTAGTAGCAGCTGGAGTTTTTTGTCCCCTTTTGGATATCACATTGAGGAAATGCCATTGGAAATTGTACAGAGGAGAGCAATGAAACTTACTGGAAATTTTGAAAACATGACTTATGAGGAACAGCTGAAAGAAGTGGTTGTTCAGTTTAGAGAATAAAATACTATAGGGTGATGGAAGTCTTCCAACATCTCAGTGTTATCTACAAATAGGAAAGGAGCACATTTTCTCTCCATTGTGGTTATGATGAGGAATAAACAGTAGGCAGCACAATACTACAATAAGGCAGATTTAAACAGTTTATCTAAGCATCGAATACAACAGTAAGAACAGTGAAGAATGGGAACAACCCAAAAGTTCAACTGACAGTTTAAACCAATTGGACAAACATACTGGGAATGACTTAGAAGTAATTAATTCTGCCACGGACCAGGAGGTTGGACTAGATAAGCTTACACGGTGCCTTTCACCCTTATTTTTTTGTATTCTATTAAAAATTCCTATGACTCTTTAGCATAATATCTAAAGTTACTTACATAAGACTAGCCAAAAGAGACTAGAAGGTAAAGTTAGGAGAGGGTAACTTTTTTTTCTTTTTAAACAGCAAGTATAGTTTGAGGAAAATCTGTTTAATTGAACAGTAATTAGGAAAACTCATATAATTGAGAAATTTCAGTGTCAAGGAAGAAAAAAAATATACATCCACAACTGTTGTAGTGCAGATAGCATGTGTTTGCCCTGTGTGAAAAGGCTAATTGTAATTCCTTCCTTTGGCAAAGACCCAAAGTGCATTTTTGCAGTTTGATATTTCTAATCACATCACAATTGCAACTAAATCCAACATACTGTATCAACACCTGCCAAAGTCTCATGTTTGCTGTAACACGCTTTATAGCAGTTCTGTTCCGGTCTATTTCAGCTCAAAGAGGTAGCCCCTAAAGTAATTGGAATATATGGTAAATATACAAGAAATAAAACTTCAGATTTTAAGAAATGGAGTAAAAAGACATGAGCTCTCTACAAAAATTTAAGGGATGGGGAATTTACAGTAGCAACATAGGAACTCAGTACAGAATAGCTGTTGCATATTAAATGTAGTGTATCTTTCTCTACTTTTAAAACACGTTGGGAGTGTCATCGTGCTGTACAGGTATAATGCAAGGCTTGGTCTAATCCACATTGCTGCACAATCCTTTAAGGATAAACATAAGAAAAACTGCTTGAAATTGGGAGCTAACTAGCAGAAGGGAGAAGAACATAGAATTACATCAAATATGCCAGTGAAAAATCGCAGAAAATGTGGTGAAAAGAATTATATTGCAATGTCTGTCTGTTCTAAAAATATATGATATTGAGGTGCTGAAAAAACAGCCTGTGTGTACTTACCAACCAGAAGTAAAATCTGTTCTCAAATGCATGGCTTGCTGATATATTGCCATATTTCATCCTTTTTTTCCTTTACTAGTGATATATAGGTGTGTCAGTGAGCTAATGTTTTGTTAAAAGATGGAGAAGTTTTTCTCTTTTAATGAAATATATGAATGAAACAAATTCAACTGCAAAAAATACACCAACCTGAAAATTATTACAAAATCAAATAAAGGCCACAAATAAATTATCTTCAGTTATTCTTTTGACTGCACTTTAAAATATTTGTAGAAAGTAAGCAATTATCCTCCAAAGCCCAGATGGAAGAGGCAAGCTGGTACACACATGGGCAGAATCCATCCTTGCAAATTCCCCAGCTGAGGTTTGTGAATGTTCAGGAGGAAACCATACATCTTTTCAGCACTACTCAGAGTGAGGAAAAAGGGGAAAAGAGACTAGCTTTAAACCAATTTGTACAACTGATCCTTTGGTTTCTCTGGAGGGCCAGAGAAAGAGAAAGCCTTTTTCAGTTTGTTTATTGACAGTAGAACTCCCCAGTGGCTTTCCACCAACCCATTCCCAGTTTGCTCCTTCTACAGCAGCTACCTCAGATGGTGGCCTTGGAAAGGGGGTGGGAAGAAAAATAAATGCTTGGGGGATTGTGGGCTGCTGTCCAATTTTGAATCTGAACAGGGTCTTAATGGGTTTTTGGATGCCTTTCCAGTTCCTTTACCGTAGGAATAGACAAAATCACTTGACACAGGTTTACTGATGCTTAATTAAATAAAATTAGAAGTCTTGGGGTTTTCTTGGTTTTGTTGTTTTGTTGTGGTTTTCGGTTTGTTTTTTTTTTTGCATGCTACTTTTTATTTCCTAAAGAGTTGCAGATAGAAACTAACAGTTCCACTGGTTATGCCAAGGGGGAAGGAAGAAAAAAATAATCTCTGCAGTAAGCTCAGAGAGTCAGAAAATTTTACTCTAATGGAATAAATTGTATTCAAATAAGACATACCTGTGCTCTTAGAGAATGGGATGTGTTTTGTGTTTCGAAGTGCTGAGTAAAACATATGCAGGTAATACATAGGTAAGGGAAGAGGTTAAAAGGGAAAGCGATATTGACTTTTATTTCCTTTAGAGCCTGCCTAGCATCAGATTTTCTTGGTCAAGTGGATTTGCTCTCAGAATAACATAGGCAATCCTAGAGGGTGAAAAAATTCTACTCAAATATTTCTTCTCCATAAAGCGACTTGGTACCAATCCTATCTCTTATTCAGGAAATCAGGTCCACATGGTTTTAGCTGAATCTGCTCCCTTTCAGTAATAAGGTCACCAAAGCAATGTCTGTCCTGAATACTACATCTTCACGTGCATCGCTAAAGGAATCACAAGGCATAATCATTTGTTATGGTGATGTTTCAGGAATGGCGACAGCACTTTATTAAGGACACCAGAATGGAATCAAAGAACAAGGGGATTATAGCATGCCAGATATGAATTTCTTTTTTGTCATCATTGTTAATCCAAAAGAAGAAACTGCATATCTTGGGTTTTAGATTTTAAAATTTGATTGTTTAGAAATGCACTTATTACAATTATCATTAAATTTGTTAAGAAATCCAATGAGAAAAAATACAGAAATGTCTTTAAGAAAGCATTATGCTTACCTGATCTGTTCTTCATTATGAAACACAAGAAAAATGAAATAGAACAAAAAAACCCCAACATATATTTTCAAGCAGTAATTTTTGACACACGCCCAGAACTTCTGTCTAAGAGAAAAGATAATTTTTTAAAAACTCAATCTTTAATTAAAGATTTCAAGTTATCACCTTGGGTAAACTGTTGAAAACTTCATTGCTTCTTCTTATATTGATACCCCTGTTTCTAATAGAACATCAAGTTTCAGCCTTTGGCTTTTTTAACTTTTCTGCTTTTTAAAGACCCTTTTGCTGTTGATAATCCACTCAGAAATATATTGATAGGTGGTTTCTTTCTTAACCCAGGAAATTTAATACAGCTTGAGCATTTGAAATACCATTTCTGTGAAATCAGTTTTAACTGCTTAATTTCAATGTATCTTCAATATTCAGTAGTAGATCTGTTGGGTTTTTTCCTCTTGCTTGTGCTTAAGAACCTATTTACATGACTGTTCCTAGGCTTCTGGAATGTTATTCAAATATCTAAAGCTAACCATGCACACAAGTGCATTGACTTTCTGATAGCTGGACTCTGTGTGGAACGCAAAGATTTTCAGAGAGCATATTGATAGCAGTTGTACACTTAATCATGAATGATCTGATTTGCACACTTCAAAAATTATTTAATTGTCAGAATTAAAACCAATGCTATGAAGTGTTATTTTCAGACATAGGACAGCTGAATGTTGTCAGGCAAAATTTAAAAAGAAAATCTCTCTAAATTTTTTTTGCTCTGCTGATTCCTGCTTCAATTTTCAACTAATTTAAACATGACCAGTGGTTATAAAACAGTATGGCAATAAGGCACTAAGGAAGTGACTCACAAAAAAGTAAGGGAAATTAAACAATGAAAACCACTATGATGGGTTTTGTCTCAGAGAGAAGGAACCAGAATACAATGGAATTGCATTAATCATTACATTTGCCAGCATGTGTGAAATAAGTGCATAACAAGTAATACCACCAAGGTAGTAAGGTATGTGTTGTAAGTCTCTTACTTGCTAGAAACAAGGGACCTTTCCTTTTCTCCTGGTCAGGCATTTATACTTGTATCAAGCTAGAATGATAGCACAGAAGTAGAGACAGAAATTCCAGAGCTGTCTAAAATTATACCAAGAAGTGCAGTAATAAAATGCTGAAAGCAGTGCTCTCCTGGCCAGACCTGTGCACAGAGGAGCTAGGAAGGAATCCCCCTGCCTATGGGCAGTCAGGCTTATGGTAGGTGTAAGGCTGCTGCTCAGGCCTCTATGGCAATAGGGCAGAGTGGAGTTGGTGGCATGAAAAAAGACCTTTACCGTAGTGTGGCAATTCTGCCACCCTCTGTAACTCTCCAGTTTACACTGGGAGCCCATCTGTTTTTTCAGAGGAATATGAAGGAAGGAACAGACGAAAGAGCACCTATTCCTCTCCACCGTCTTAGGCACCAGGCCTTGGCCAGCTCTCTGGACCACAGGCAATGTTCTCTACAAGGCAATGAATCCTACAATTCAGGGAGATATATATATCTTCCTGATTATTGCCCTGACCCAGAAAGCCACCAAATTACACCCTTACTGCAGTTGTGGTATAGTGTATAAATATGATTAAGACAAGGTTCAAAGGAAATTAACATGAAATGAAAGTACATTAGAGACAAATAAGAAATCCTGATCATTAACTACAGTTTCCTTAAGTGTTATTCACTAAGGCATAAGTGAACAAGGAGAAAAACTGTGCAGAAGAAGGATGAATGAAATTGTGGCATTGGCATAGTCGTAACGGAATTTCTTTCTTTCTGTTTAACAAATATGCTCCGTAGGATCAAAAGAGCTACTGTTTTTCAATGATAAACACAAGGCTGGATTATAAATCGTTAGAAGTGACAGATAACCTCAGTATTTATTTAAGAAACGTCTCAAGAAATGCAGTCTAGATCCAGCTAAAGATATATGAGGATGGCTGGGGAGGAGAGTTAAGAAGTGAATATAATGCTGTAACAGTATTAAAATCAGGTTTTTTTCAATTTTGTTTCCAGAAGAATTTCATGTTTCAAACCATGTAACTGATAAATCATTATAAAGAGCAGGAACTTTGAGAAAATAGTGACTTGGATGCAGTATTTATTGTAATAGAGATCTGTACCTTTGTTTGTAGAACAAATAGTCAATTTTACCAGCAGGGTGAGCAATTTAACTGTTTCAAGCCCTGCATGCTCTAGAAATACAAATCAATGATGGAGAACATAGTAATTCAGGACCCTATTCCATTTAAAGGCATGCAAGAACTACAAAGCCTTAAGGTACTATGCAATAATTAGTATTTGAATAGCAATTGAAAGACAAACTGTATCTATGTTTTTTAAATGAAATGGATCAAATTTAATGTTTTCTGAAAGTAAAAGACTGAAGCCCTAAGGGTGCTCTCTGATTGCTTTCTTGAACAGCATAAAACATCTGGACTTTACTTGTCTGGAATATTAGAAGAAAAAATGCTGGATGAAAGAGAAAATCAGAGACCAGAATTTCCAGGCATGTAGCCAATTTTGTATTATACTCAAAGATTGTGTAGCTGATTCAAAGATTGGTATGCCTCCAGGATATTTTTCCAAACAGAGACACTAGGGAAATTAGGAGGAATTAGCTGAAGGTGTGAAGTTAGACTGCACTGCATTACATCTGCATGGACATTCTCTTTCAGAAGAGTGGCCTTAAGTTACTTTAGTCAAGTCAACCTCTGTATGAAATAAACAGCAGCGCAAGAGTTGGATGATGCAGTTCAGTTCACACCTTCAGTTAATTCATTTTAACTTCCCTGAGTGTCCTTTTGCAGACAGGTCCAAATTCTTGTTCAGTGATATCATAATGTCATGCAGGAGAGCAAAGAAGAAAAGGCAACAAATCCAGCTGAAGTGTTCAAGGTTTAGTAGGGAACAGCCTGAAGTTTCTAAAGGTGTTGAAGATTTGGCAGTATAAGTGGGTTTCCCCACTTTATGCATTTAAAAAAAAAATTAAAAAAATTCTGAAACTCCCACATAATTACTAAGTGTATAAGAATTTATTGCCTCTCAGGGCTTTAGTGTCCTTTACTAAAGAAACTAAAACACAATATTGCAAAACACATCCTAAGTCATCGACTGAGTTGTGGCATACTCCTATTGTTTCTTCTCCCGGCGTGCTGGACTCACATCCTCACATGTCTCTTAACAACCACTCCTATTTCATATATTTGCAAGTGTCAGATTATCTCATCTCTAGCAGTCAGTTCACAGAGCTCAGTTAATTTAATTCCAAAGAAGTGACTACAATCACTCGTTCACTGAGCATCAAAATATCATACATGATATAAGAATATTTTTTATTTCAAGGAAATATATATGTTTTCTACTGCCTAATCTCCTTCAGCTCTTTTCCAAATCAACACCAAATTGATTTTTTTTATAGTTACTATAAAGCCAGTTATTTTATACTATCTTTTTTTAGCAGAAAAGAGAAACCATTTGCAATAGTAGACTTATAACAGTGTTTGGGTTTTGCCTCTTCAAGAACATGCTACACCATACTGAAGAAGCTATGAGCCAATTAGGCAACATCCATGTTTTCTTCATTTGTTTTCCATTGATTTGCTGAGCTGTTAGCTGACCTTAACTATGGTGTTAAGACCAGTTTAAACATCCTGGATTTATATTATGATTTCACCTGTTAAAAGTGGTAACAGAATGCAAGGACACTGTCAGACAGATGTATGGGAAATGCCTTGAAATGAGAGCGAACGGGATTAAAGTATCTTTATGGATATCTTTTGGGGGTTTTTTAATGATGGAGAATGAAATTGTATTGTTAAAAATGAACAGGAAAGAAGGCAAAGTTTCTAAGTAAACTGACATGACCCATGTTTGTAAAAGCTTATTAATTACTCTTATTTTTCTGAATTTGCACTCTGGATACGGAACACATGATGTTTCTTAAACATCTAACCATTGCATTCATGCAGACAGGGGCTGAGCCAATGGTCAGTAGCCCAAAGCTAGACACCTGATTAAATATGTGTCTCTTCACCAGACTTATTCTTCAGGTGGGAGACCAACAAGACCTTTATAAATCATGCCCCAGATTATTGAATAGATATTGCTACTGAGAAATATTATGCTTCAGTTTCTGCTTTGGGAGATGGTTCATGCTTTTTCAGGTTTCTTAGCTCCTGTAAGGAAGAGGAGATCCCTTATCTTTACTGGCTGATCAGTAGCAGTTGTCAGAGGAGAGCTGTTGATGTTCCCATCCTCCTGCTGCAAAAGTGGATATTTGGGGAAGAACTGGGTACAGCTATGGCCCCGTCATCCTGCCCTGGCATTGCTTGGCAGAGCTATGAGAGCAGTACCTATAGATGGGTGTAGGTTGCTAGCCCAGGAGGGAGAGCTGAGCGGGAGAGCCACAGTGTTTGATCCACTTCCCAAAGTATTGATAGACTGCTTCTCATCAGGGCAAGAATACTGGTGAGGAGGCCACAATCGAGCCTGCAGAGACCAGGAAAATGAGCTGAACTTAAGTTTAAGTCTTTATTTTGAATCCATTTTATTATTTCACATGTCTTTTCCTTTCTTTTTTGTTATCCTTTTCTTAAGGAGCTTAAGATCACATTGTTTATGTCTTAATGCATTTTCTTTACTATAAACTTCACCCTATCGTATTTTTTCCTGGAAGTGGTGAAGCACTCATTTTGTTTAGTGAGTCACTTGTTATACAGGTAAATAAAAGTTCATGGGATGAATTCAACATTTTAAAAAAATCAACTTTTTTCAAAATACTTAAATAAACAATAATTTTCTAAGCAGCACTAAGCTGTCAGTACAGTCATCACCATGGAAAAGTTATTGTTTGGGTCCCTTAAGAACAGACGTTTAAAACTGCTCTTTGAAATCCTTTCCTGTCTCTCCTCTATATTGCAGCTTTTATATTTTTAAGTTTCCCTAAATGTATGGATATATTTCAGCTCTTATAAAGTCACATATAGTGGTATTTCAGCAGCTTTTGTTTTTTCATCTGGATATCAGAAAATGACAGAGCACCCTTGGCTCTTAATAACCATACTTCTAGAAATTCTTCATATTGCTGTCTTTTTTTTTTAATTCTTCCATCATATCTGAAAGGCCTTGTGCCTTTCACATTACAAAATCAATTTCCTGCACTTTTTAAGTGTAAGGAGAGAAAGAATGAGAGTGAGTGAGAAGGATGAGTACAATAAAGTGAACGTGTTCTCTCTGTCTTCATTTGTGCTGTTATAAACTGTTCAGAAAAGCATCCAGATATTTTTCTTAACAGGTGGACTACTCCTTGTTTGGTATATGACCATATCCCACCAGTCACTACCTTGGTATTTCAGTTTAGTTTAGATAGTGGGGGCATGATCATTCCAGTTCCAGAGAAGGAGAACAGTCCCTAGAGAAACTGGAAGGAAGATGTATACAAACAATAGATGCTTTGGTTCGGTGGTTGAGCCAAAAACATTGCAAAGTGAAGAAGGAAAATATTGCAGTTATATTTGAGGTTGTTTTTCAGCTTGAGTGGGAATATTTGCTTTTATCTGGGTAATGTTCTAATGTCCTAACACTTCAGGAGTTAAAAGCAGTTTAGAAACAAAAACCAGAAGTTGAAATATTTCCTTTTGAAAATGTGAAAGGAAAAATTTTTATTATTCTGAACACTCACCTAGTTGTCTTGTTTTTCCCCCCCCCCCCCTCCCCTTTTTTAGCTATGAATTTGCTGAAACTATACCCAAACTCAGGAATTTATCTCCTTAACTTTGCACTTCTTTTAAAATTTATTCATTCCAACTGTCTTTGCTCAGGTCTATCTAAAATTTCTTCTAGAGTTAGAAGTTAGTTGGGTGAGTCATCCGCAGACTAAAGATCAGAGTGACTGTATTTCCCTCCATTATGTTGTCAAAGACATTGTAGCTGAATTCAGTGACATAGCACATAATGTTGCATATTACTGAAATGGGTGTATAGAGATGTATTCCTAAATATTTCTGACATTATGCCATTTTGAAACCTGTACTTTTTTTCCTACATTTGCACTGTAATTCTCTGTAGTCAAGAACAATAAGTCAAACTATTTTTCTCAAGTTCCCACTGTGATTTTTATCATCTACTGTCTCTTACAGCTATGAAATGCCTATGAGTAAGTGCTAAATGTTCAGCATCTCAGAAGGAAAATATTTTCATTGAAGCAGATGCTTCTCAGATTCTTCAGGAGCCTAAAACATTGCCTGAAAGTGTTGCTACTCCCCACAGGGTAAATAAAAGCTTTACAAACCAACCATTTCTTTGAAATGAATATGACCACCAGTATTATTTTGTGCAACACAGGAAAATAAAATTACTTTTTATATGAAATGAGCAATCAGTGTTCAGAAGAGATTTATTCCTTCAAATTAAATGTTCTGTTGCAATCATAAAAATTGTTCCAATGTTCATTAGCTTGTTTATGCGAACACCTGAGTAATTGCTTCCATCACATCAACCTCCCCACTATGGCTTTGATATTTATTTAATGAGTTGGGGGTTTTAATTTCTTGTGCTGAGGAAGCACTAGAATATGAGACCCTATCAGTAATATTTAGAAAATTTCAATGAAATGAAACCTATAAACTAATCATTCACTGCAATGACATTAATTGTACGTCACATTCCTGTGTCATAACTGCGATTCATCTCTGTTATGAATACTAGCTGCTTATGAGTTGCAACCCATTAAAACAACATATCTCTCACACAAAAATATAATATTTAATTAACTAAAAAACGAGTCTGCGTTTTTTTACAGCATTGAGCATAAGTGACACAAAACATAAAAAAAAAATTAAATGGAAGTTCAAATTATGAATTAGAGAGCCAAAACACATTATTGTTTAAAAAGAAAGAGGCTTAGAATATAAAGGCAATAAGGAAATAGGATAATAAGTTTTGTGACTGTTTGGTAGTTCTACTGAAGGTGTTCACTGCAATATTAGCTAGTGATCCTCTGTCAGGCACACTACATTAGTAACCTTTTTCAACCCCTTAAAAAATACTTGTAGTAAACACATTGAAACATTGAAACATCAGAAACCGCTCTCTTATAAACTGAAATTTTTACTTCAGTGTCGTCACTGTTATTTACTGGTTAGATTCAGACTCGTCCTTTCTTTATAGACACCTTACTTTAAATGAGAAAGCTTTCAGACCTTTAAAGGCAACAATCTTGAACTGTGAAGGAAAATGACTTTGTATCTACTGACATTGCATTGCTGAATGTTATGATTCTGTTGTTATATTACAGATCAGCAATAATAGCTTATTGAGAAAGGTTTGAGCATAAGCTTCTGGTTTACCCTGGAAAACCGGGGGGTTTTTTTTTTTTTTTTTCCTTTTTTTTTTTTTTTTTTTTTTTTTTTTCTTAATTAGTATTTTCTCAAAGTTACCAGTAAAAGATGCTAAAACCAATTGTAAAAGCAGAAGAGGAATTTCCTGCCTGGACGGTTCTAGGGTCAGTGTAGGTGCACATTAAGTGTAAGTTAACAATCCTAGCTAGTCCTTAGCGGCCTGGGGCCTGATCCAAAGCTTGCTGACGTCAATGGGAACCTTTCCACTGCCTCCATTTTGGCTCAGGTCCTAAATTTCTGTGGCAAAATATAATGCTGTGAACTAAGCTGTCACAAAAAAAAATGTACTGCAACTCTTCAAATCTCAAAATAGCAGAGTGTGGATAGAATTTGCCGTAAGAATTGTTTTGCTGTTGTTCCGAGATACTCAGGCAGAAAGAATACTGCTGCTTTTACCTCCAAATTAATGGTTTTCTATAGAATAAAATAACCTATCTCAGTCATGTATGTTCTGTATAGGGAGAAAAAAATTCACTTTAAAACTGTGCCATGACACTGCTTCTTAGGCAATTCTAATGAGATTAAGAACATTGAAAGGGTAGTGAAATAACTCTTGTGCTTCTCAATAGTAAATTCAGTAGAAGAATTAATGCCAAATGCTTCTCTTTTCAGTTGCCATAGAGTCATTTCACAGAAGTAAAGAGAAATTTTTCCCTTGCTGTTTCAGAGAAAAATGATTCATGCAGTCAGAGAATTTAAGGATAGCATGGATTATTAAAAGCTTAACTTTCTGAATACTGTATAGTTTTGTATAGAAATTCCTGCTTATTGCCTTTTTGTTCACTGGAACTTTTTAATGACTCATCTGGATCCGTGTTCAAAGTAACAAGGCTCAGTGTGTTAGCTTGATACATGCAATCTTAACATGCTTTTGCTGTTACATAAGTAAGCATTAATTAATAGGAATTGTTCTGTATTAAAAGATAAAACAGGAATACACTGAAAAGGTCATCAAAGATAATTACACCTCAGATAATATATATAACGATAACTTGTTAGTGTTTTGTCATGAGGCTTACAAAAATGTAACCTGCTCAGCTGACTCTATGACTGCACTTGTATATTGTACATATCTGACTCTCAGGAAAGACAGAACAGACATTAGAACTTGGAGATGAAGCATTGTGGGATGAAAAAATTTTAGGTGAGACATTCTCATCTGACATGATGGTAGTTTTGACAGACTTGTACTAAAATTGGATCTGCCAAAAGGTATGGGATTTGTCACGTTTCTTTCCACTTTGGAATTGCTGCCTTTTGGATTCAGTGAGTAACAAAAATATGATTCCTACCATAGTTAAGAAACTTGCTATCCTCTGGGCTGGTACAGAACAATTTCAAGAATATCAAGCATTGTTTTATCCACAGGAACATTATTTAATATAATTTAGCAAATTGGGGAGGGTAGCACTGAAAATGGGCAATGTTACACAATGGATTTGGGGAAAACAAAGGCTCTGTTTACTTTAAAAATAAAAAAAAAAAAGCTGGACTCTCCGAGATTTCTGTATGATTTCGGGAATCTGACATAAAGCTCACTTTTTCTACAAATAGAGGCAAGTGGAGTGCAAGGGCAAAACGCTGCACATTATAACCTCTCATCATTCTATACACAGGCTGTGAATCATGAGGTATGATATGAACCAGTTTTAATTAAAAAGTTCATTGTTCTCCACTCGCCCTACAGTGTAAGAAACCTTACTGTTTCAGAGCATGATTCACTTGCTTTCTGCATGAAGATAAACCAAAAATGCAAGGTTTGGTGAAAAGATCAATAATAACAAATAAGGAGACACAGTGCCCCTGAGAAAAAGTAAAAGAATTTCTCATATATTTCCTGTGAATGTTCCATTTTTTAAAATTTTTTTTCTATTTTAGGGAATCGGGTTTTTTGCAAGACTGTTCATTCACCGGCTGTGCGAGCTATATATCGCAGTGTTTGCTGCTACAGTAACACCTCAGCAAGCACCTTTTTCTTTGCACATCTAAGCCTGTCTAGCCCATTTTAGACTAGAAATAGCTCTGTTGCAGCTGTTGAATGTGACCAATTTGTCTCCCACACACTCTCTGCTCAGAAGTGCAAACTCTTCTCTTCCTGAAGAATTTCCCCGAGATTGCAGGCATTAGTGCATTTGAAATAGGGTCACAGTGTCTCAGAGAGGCATGCCATGGATAAAGTGGAAAAGGGATTATGGATATGAAACTTTGCTTCCACCAAATACCACAAAACAGTAACTCGCATATCTAGTTGGTAACAGGAATAATGTAAGTACAGGATTATGGCTTTCAGACAAGGTCCTGAAACACTTCAGCATCTGTGGTTTTATAGTAGATCCACAGAGGTCTATTTTCAGGTATAATATATTTCAGTGATTGTTTTCATTCTTTCAGTAAGAACTTTTTGGGGTTCAGTGTGTTGCAGTAAAAAGCAAAAAACCAAATCCTCTACAACAGTGCTCCTTTACATAAGAATGTTGAGCCTCTTGTAAAGCAAACAGAAAGCTCCCCCAAAAAACTTAGAGGAATAATCACAGTTTACACGGCAGGTATTTGGTTGGGTCAATTTAATCAAAAGACTGTATGATTAACTGATTTTTTGTTGTTGTTGTTCTCAATTTCTATGAGAAAACTAAGCTTTAAAACTAAGTTTTTTCAAATTGAAATGGAAAAGTGCTTTTTAAATGATGGCTTAATGTTACTGCAAACCCAGGATTCCCTTCCCTGCCCCCCCCCCCCCCCGAGGGAAGATAAACTCAACCTTATCCTGGGTTCACTCTGTTTCTAACCAGCACAAGTGCATTGGCTTCTGTTTGTTTAATCCTGATTTAGCTGGATATATGCAAGATTATGGTTATGTCCTTAACAAATAGAACTGCAGGTAAATCTAAAGCTTTAATTTTGAAAAGTAAACACTAACAATTCAAAGCACAGCTATAAGAATTATAGATTCTGTGATGTGGAGTAATGGTCTGTGACTATAAATAATCAAATATGACAATCCTTACCTTTTAAAGTAAAATATGCAGTATTGAAGATACAGTATATTGATATGCATTCCTAGGGCTCTGTAACTCAAACTACAGGAAAATCACAGCTGATTGTTTGAGGGCTTTTTGTTTTCAAGCTAGCTGCCAGCATACAAAATCAACTCTTGATTGCTCAGCTTGATGTTCCACTTGTTTTTAATCTTTCAATGAACAGCAGTATACATGCAAAGTAATGTGGGAAAAGTACTTCAGTGATTTTTTTCTGTATTCTGAAGCGTGATCTTAGAAAAAATTACAGAAAACATTTGCCTATTTTGTGGGATGACAGAGTGATTTCAAAATCAAATGTCTTTTGGAGAAGATGGCAATATTGTACATATCAATGTTGCTTTTATTGCCAAAGAACTAAATACAAGAATATTATTTTCCCTATAATTAATTTTATTCTTAATATCAACTCAATTTATAAACACTAATGTAAGTTTTTGCTGGACATTCTTGATGGATGAGATTGGCAGCACCTTCAACATTTCTTTTGTATGATATGGGATGAAGCGATGCAATAAAACTTAGGTAACTTCATTCTAAATTGTCAGCTTTGCAATTTTTTATTTGCATTCTGTCTAGTAGTCTGACTGAGTGTCAGAGTCAGTGCATTGGAGAGACACTTCTGCATTTGCATCCAAAACCAATAGCCCAGATATGATGGTAGTTTGGATATGCAACTGGAATGTCTGGATGGCATTTTGAGCAATATACACAAAGTTCTTCTGTCCACACATTTTAAACAAATCTCAGCCATCTCCTTAACTTTCTTTAAAAATATATTTTCAAGCCTTGGTTCACAACTGAGTTATTGGTCAAGGTCTGAAAGGATGATGTTTTAAGAAACCTTTTTTATCTAATTGAAAACTGTTAGGAAAGTTCAGGTTTCCATAAAGCAAAGTAATTCTGATATAGGAACATTTTCTTTGCTTCCCAGTGTGACTTTTCCTAATGAAATCTGAGATTCACCAGGGGATAGGAGCTCAATATGAGCTGAAGATAACTAGATAGATTTTAAAAAGAACTTCCAGAGTTAACATGAGAAGGAAAAAAAAGTAATAAAATACTGAATCTTTGTGAGCAGAAAGTAAACCTGAAGCAAGCATAAATTTAAAATACTTCTGTGGTGCAAATCAAACGTTTCACATAGCATGTTAAACACTAGGAGATAGACCATGATAGAAATGAAAGGCTCAGTATGTCCCAAGTCATCCAGTCTTCTATCAAGAACTTGAAGTGATGAAATGTGGCAACATCCGAATCCTGGCGCTCTGCAGCGCCGTGTGTTTCAGGCGCTTGTTTGTTACTGTCCATGGTGCTGTCTGACAGCTTCTGAAAAGAGGAAACGGGAGGCCTGTAATTGTCAATGTTAAGAACAGCCGTTCTCATTTTCATTAATATATTATGACATTGATCTTCAAATACGTAATCTATTCCCATCACAACATGTCATTCCCTTACTCTTAATTCTTTTCATGTCAAGCGTACTTTCAGACACAGCATTAATTTCTGTATATTCAAAACACTGTTTCTTTATGAAATTGTCTACAATGTTATTCAAGGCAACATTTTCAGGTTGAATGCTTTTGAGTGGAACTGTTACAAACGAAATGTATGACTCTAAGTAAATGTTCTGATCTGTAGAAAACATACTACATAACTCCCAAAGAAGAATCAGATGCCTCTGAAGGAGAAGGCAAGAGGAGCAGGAACATGGGGGGGTTGGAAGGGAGTTAAGTAAATGGAGACTGAAAATTAAGAGGGAGATATGCACAGGTGAAAGCACAAGGAAGAGGGAAAAGACAATAGAAAAGAAAATCTAGAGTTGACAACAAAGTAATAAAATGCTAGTTTAATAAAACAAAGAAATAAGACATTTCTGTGTCTAAGAAGTACCAGGTTCTGCTAGTTCTAATTATTTTTTTTCTGTAGCACCAATCTCATTATCTCTTTATCCATATCACCTGCTGACACTACCTCTCAGCACAATGTTTTACTTGATACTTCTGTCCCTTTTAATTGTCTTTCTAGTCCTTTCTACCACCTATTTCACTCTGACAGGTTAGCTCTTCATTAGAAGTTATTGGCATGTGACAAACATGGAGAAAAAATATAGGTTTGTAAACACTGGACTTGAACTGAGTTTGGGCATGTTAGTTGTATACACCAGTCACCATTCTCATATTAATGGAGGAGATGACAGCTCATATTCAGAAAACCCCAGAGTGAAATAAGTATGTTGTCCAGCCCGTGGGAAGGACTCACGTTGGAGAAGTTTGTGAAGGACTGTCTCCTGTGGGAGGGACCCCACACTGGAGCAGGGGAAGAGTGAGGAGTCCTGCCCCTGAGAAGGAAGGAGCGGCAGAGACAACATGTGACGAACTGACCCCAACCCCCATTCCCCATCCCCCTGTGCCACTGGGGGGGAGGAGGTAGAGAAAATTGGGAGTGGAGTTGAGCCGGGAAGGAGGGAGGGATGGGGGAAAGGTATTCTAAGATTTGGATTACTTCTCATTATCCTTGTTTTGACTTGATTGGTAGTAAATTAAATTGATTTTGGTTTTTCCCCAAGTTGAGTCTGTCTTTTACCCGTGACCATAAGTGGTGAGTGATCCCTCCCTGTTCTTGTCTCAACCCATGGGTGTTTGTTTATATTTTTTTTCCTCATCATCCCACCGGGGCCAGAGGGGGAGGAGTGAGCGAGCAGCTGCATGGTGCTCTGTTGCCAGCTGGGCTTACACCATGACACCTTCAAACACTGTGAGAAACAGACCAAACCTTACATCTGAGGGACTTTCCCAATCCCAATTAGATAATGAGACTTCAGTACAAGCTTGTGCTGGTTTGTCCAACCTACAGACAGGTTTTGTTGTGTTCATCACTGTTGGAGATTACTCACATATACATTTTTCTTTCTAAAATCTATCATTATTTCACTTCGAATTGGCTTCTTAAAATGTATCATATTGGTCTGATGGCTGAAAGTCAATTTTATACCCTTTGTGATCCTCACTGTCTGCCTGATATCACTGAACACTGTCAGTAAGAGCTTATTTCTTTTTCACAGTAGCCTAATTTTATGGTTTATGTCTTGTGGGTGCAAATCTTGCTGGCATTATGTTCTCTTAGTTTCTTAGAAGCAAGCAATTCAGAATGTGAAACATTTAGAGGCTTAAGGTTAGCTACATGACACATTTGTAAGATCTACTTTTCTTTGAAACAGCTCAATTTTTATTAGATTTCATAAAGCACTTGAAGCCATTTGTGCCCTACATAACACAGCTGCATAGTACCTATAAAATCAGAAGATAAATGGAACTGGTTCTAAATAGTGCAAATTACATTCTGATATAAAATCAATCTCTCTAAAATTCAATTATTAAAATCTTGTAACCTTTCAAATGTCTACAAGGACATGTAGAACAATAGGCTGTTTGAAAGCATTAAATTATTTAAAAACATGTTTCTACCATTCCTTTCTGGAAACCAGAGCTAAAGTCATGCCTGAAAATCACACTGGTAATAGATTTAGGGTTCTTTTTAAATATTGCTGTATATTACTGATTTGAACACTTGTAAAATGCAAGGAACATTGATATTTTTGTATCTTGTGAGAGCAGAATATTTCAGAATTTGTGGATGCTTTATGCTGCATTGGACTGTATTGCACTGTACACTATGTAATTGTGACATGAATCAAGCAGTGAAGTGTAGCGTTAATAAAAATGTGTTACTGTATTGTCCGTTTTGTATTGCAGTGTTCAGTCTCAGAGGTTCTCATTACAGAAACTGTGCAAAGGCTCTATTTTGCCTGCCATTTAGTGTTCCAAAGCTCTTTATTTTGCAAAAAGCTGCTAAACAAAAGTGAGAGTCCTTAGACTTTTTTTTTTTTTTTTTTTAGGCTAGGTAGCCCAGATGGAGAGTTCTGAGTTATGGCTGTTTCCTAAGTATCAAGGTCAAGGCCTGAAGCACAAAAAGAAAGCTGTTTGCTAAGCATTTTACATTTGTGGGAGACATTCAAAAGAGACACATCTGATGCATTTGGCAGCGTCACGGGAAGTAGCAAATGTGATGAAAAAATGCGCCTGAGAAAGCAAAGAGCCTTCATGTAGTTTACCTCCATCTCTTTGCAAGGAAACAGAATTTGTGTGCATTTTGTATAATAATTACATTGAAGAAATGCCTAGTTTCGCATTACTACTTTCTTCTCAGAACAGTTACCTACAAGGACACAAAATTTGCTGTAACTCAGCAAAGTGGTAATATTATTAAGGTCCAAATTCTGATATCTTTTTCTTTTCTGGGGTTATTTGTTGGTTCAGTGGAAATACTATGGTTTTTCACTATCCAGAAGGCAACCCACACAGTGGTTATCTGAAACTCATTTACCAAACTTTTGCCAGAGGAGGAGATAAATGCAGTACTGTGTGGTGATTCTTTCTCTGACACTGAGAAGGATGGGTTAAGAGGTGGCAAGAAAAACTGTGTAGAACAACAGAAATGGTAAAAGAATAAATATAAATGCTGTTTGAATCTGGACAAAGTAGTCTCCATTTAGGCTGAAATCATCAGATTCTTAGTTATCTTAGCTGATGAAGCTGTTCTTGCCAACATGTATGAAGTTGCTTGCAGACTGGCTTGGCATTACAATGTAGAGAGGAATATCACAGGAGAAGGGAATTTGACAAGTCCGGATAAGGCTGGGTACCATCACAAAAGATAAGAAAAGAAGGAAAAATGTGGAAAGAAAAGGGAGAGGGGAAATTGTTGAAAGAAATAATAATAGGGACTAGAAATTTGGCTAGGCTATAATTTATGGCTATTCCAAGGGAACATTAATTTTAATAATAACTGTCAGAAACCTTTAGCGTACCAATGTAGTTCAAATCTTAAATTATAGCTGAAGCTGAAGAAAAACTGAATGTGGCTTGAGTACATGTTTCAAGAGGAATGTTTTTTCCAGTTATTACAGTTAAGAAACTATCTGATCTGCACCAAGTTAGCTCTAGTTCATTTACATGAAAAGCATGCATTATTTTTACTGTCAGCCACTTGACAGCACTTCTGTGAGGCAGGAAAAAAGAAGAAAATACATTTTCAAGTGAAACTCCTTCACACTGAATTCAGCAGTAGTTTTGCATTCAATTCAGTGTGGCTAGTTGTGAATTGATCCTTCTTCCTAATTTGTGCAAAGAAAAAGAAAAGAAAAGCAAAACCAGGTTTTTGCGAGTGAAAAGAAAAAATCACTGGTACCTGGAACTTACATGAAGAATTCCAGGTGCTTTTGTGGTGACTAGGAGATTGAACATCACAGGTCTTTAATGTAATGATTGATAGTGTCATTATCCCAGAGTGCCCTTGCATGTGAAATGTTGGTAGCTGACCATCAAAAACTGTTATGACTTTACATGATCTGTTCTTCTAACTGAAGATTTTTTGTTTTCTTTCCAGTGTATTAGCCTGTTTAACATTTTATCCAGAGTGAAGTTGTGCTCTGCAGTGTTTTAGCATTGCCTCCCATAAGAGTTTATGTGCAGATACATAATTTCCATCAGTCCTACCTTGCATTTCAATCAAAATTTAACATAATTAATAAAGTTCTGCTTTAAATGTGAATTGATCCATGTTCAGAATTGAAGGATCAGAAAATTTTATCATTCCTCAAATATTAAGTCTTATAAAAGAATTACAAAGATGTTTAATGCAGAATGCCTCTGTTTAACGGAAGAATGATCAATGTCCTTTATGATTCATTGATTTTTATGTGTTGGTTTGAGCATTTCTGGGAAGCAAGGAGAGTTTCACATGCATTTTAAGGTCAAAGAGGCATTGTACTATCTCATCTGGATTCTAGAGAGAATGTATGCTAACCATTTATGTTATTCACCATATTCATACTTCATATCTGTGTTTGACAAGAAAAATGTATTCCTGCTTGACAGTAAAATGCAATATACTAATTTGGATACTTTGTATATTTTTTTAACCTTACAAAACCATGCAGTCTGTTTTCTAGCTGAGCAGATGTCCTGTGCATGTAGAATGAAACGAACAAGACAGATATGTTTTGTCTTGTTTAACTTAATCATTGTTTCTGTTGTGGAGCTTAAGTTTGATTCATGCACAGAACCAAAGGTGACATAACTATCCTTCATGTATTTTCTTTAATACACTACAAAATCATTAGATCTTCAGTTTCTAGTAAAGCAAAGTTTCACAAATATAGTTAAAAATAAGTGACCATCTAAAGACCTACAAATGTTTTTCAGTCAGGAGTTAATTTCAACCTCCTGCTAAAAATGTAACATTGTGGGCAGTAGAAAATTACTTATGAAATAACTTGATATTAAAATAATATTTTTTTATTATGTCTTGTTCCCTTGTTAGGAAGCACAGTCCTTGGAGTGTTATCAAACTGAAGATGTCTCATTAGCAAAATAGAATAGTAACAAAAGCTTTAAACACTATGTCTGCCTTATCTCCCCACTGTGAAAGGGCTCACAAGTTGACTAATTTCCAAGAGACACTTAAGCAAAATATATGTGAATAAGCAATTACTGAGCAAGTAACTGCTCCAAAACTGTGCTATTTTGTGTGGCAAGAGTGCCCTTGTTACAGCAGGAGAGAGAATAGGGCTGTAATGCAGAAGTTCTATAAAATCTCTCTGTAGCATCATATTCATGGCAAACTTTACCATGCGTGGGTAAATGATCAGCCTAATCACATTTCTTATATTCATCATAGAAGTCTTATTATTTCCTTCTGTTCCCCCATCTGTCTCTGCCCATCTGTTTTCTCTTATGGTTAGCCTGTAACATCTTTGGGGCAGGGGTTGTTTTTTATTTCTATGTACAGTATCTAATTAAGGGGATCCTGGTTTACAACTAGGAATTGTAAGCAGAAGAATAAAACAGATATTTCATAATAGAACTTGCATATGTAAGAAACTGACCTATCAGTGAGCTATAAACATTTGAAGACCTCAAGACTTCAGACTGCAACTAAATTAAGGCATCCTTTTTAGCATATACGTAACATCTGATATATGGTTAACCTGGGTGCTACTACCCTTTGTATTTTTCCTTATGTCAGAAGTGCACGATTCAGCATATAACTGTTCTATCTGCAAGTCTGCCACAGAGTCAGATTGTCACAGAATTGTATGATTGCTGGCGTTAAAGCGTTGTTCCAGAAAACATGAAACGCACATACTCCTTTGGGATCTCTCTACCTAGTCTCCTGTCTTGTCTATTTGCAGCATGCTGGGTAGGATGCATTTCCAATTGGTTGCCAATGACTCACAGACCCCTTTTTTTGTGCAGACATATAGATTCTACTCCTTGCCTCAGCAGGATGCAATCCTGCCTTGAGTCTGGAAGAATTTATCTCTCTTCTACTTTAGGATTATTGATGTTTCACTGTCCTGTAAAAATGTTAAAACAGTCTAAGGAACAATCTCCTATTCGTCCCTATAACAGTCTCATTTAAAGAAATGGTGATGTGGAATTCTTAGAGTAGTGAAGATCTCATGAATAAAATACCTGTGGAATAAAAATATGAAAATTTATAAAAATACCAAGTTGCAACTCTGTTGATGAAGACGACAGAAGGCAAGGGTATTTTTTACATATATATATTTTTCATAAAATCAAATTCTTGCTGTAATATGTATAAATTGGGTACTTAGGACTGAACTCTGCTAGCTCATTGTTTGTTGATTTTTGTGAACGCGTGATTGCATAAGGTCAAAAAATTGATCTAGGTGACACACAGAATTTTTAATTTTAGGATTTGCATCATGTGACACCTGCCTCTCTGCATGTTTGCTAATTTGTAAGCCCTATAGCAACACTCCTAACTTGTCTAGTTAGAAACTCACATTTCCCTGTGCATGAGTTTCACACACTTTTTCTTTAAAATTTCTGTAATCATAAAAGGTGCCAGAGGAAAAGGTTAAGGCTAAAAGGGTTTGTAATGGAAGCAAGAATAGTTGGAGTTTTGAGTGTATGATAGGGGCATGTCTTGTAGATATCTTCAAAGCCTGACTAATAGAAAACCAAGTTGTGGGACAGTAAACAAGAAAGCTTAGTCCATGGCAAAATAATTTTGCTTAGTTTACCCTTTAGTGAAAGTTATTTATAACAAGTTAAATTATCTCACTTTTGCTTTAGGCTGGGCATATCCATAGGAACACTTACCGTGGCTGCTTCAATAATCAAAACATATTGCATGCCTAAGCCCCTGCTATCTAGTGCTGTTGACATTTAGCGACTATTAATGGTAATCCTCTGGTTGTAGTAATCGTGCAAGTATTTATATAACTTTGTCAATTATGTAATAGCAACTATGTCTGTTATTTCTATATAACACAGTAATTTTTACATAGGCTTTTACTTTCAATTTTATGAAAACTCCAAGCCAAAATGTGTTTTATCAAATCTCTGGAAAGTTCTGATATATATATCTAATCTTAAAAATATAAGAGTTGTTCCTATAAGAAACACAGGAGTGGCTGTGTCTCCACAGTGGAGTGATGCCTTCCACAATGCACATTGGAGTCCTGATCCCCTGATATTGCAATGTATAGGACATGCCCTCTTGTATTTTCCTATCCATTCTGGCTTTCCTTCCAATGGAAACCAGCATACACACAGCTTTTCATCAACAAGCAGTCAAGACAAGGCAATGATTCAGACAGCAGGGTTTGAACTCACACGGATTTCTTGGCACTTTGTACACAGTGGCATGACCTGCCTTTCCCACTTCTGCCTTGAAAACCTTTGAGTGCCTTAGGGTATATGAAACTAAATAACTTCTCTAACCAACGAAGGATCCTAGCTAGCCATTGCTTTAAATATGGAACATAAAAGACTTCCAAGCAGTGCCCGGAAAAGACAGTGGTAGTTCCTGAAGGAGACTGAAGAAAATATTTTGCTAGTGTCCTTTAAGATTACAAGGAAAAAATTATTAGAACTTGAATCAAATCGCATAGTATAGTCAGAAAAAAAATTTGACACTTTGTCCAGCAAAAAGAATAACTTCTAGGAAACTTGAATCTGAAAATATTTTGTGTCATAGAAGAGGATTTTAGCCAGTCCCAGTTCAGTATTCATGACTAAGGTAAATAAGTGCATATAGGTATACAGCAAAAGCCCATGTGTGGAAGTGACATATCATTGTATTGAAGATAACATTGTTCGTAATAGAAAACAGGTGAAATAGATTCACAATTTATGATAAATATCTTTCACCACTGTTCACAAAGTCTTATCAGAAAATACATTTATTTTATATTTAAAACAAAGAAAGTGACCTAATACTTGAGGTATTTCTTTTTTCCTCAGGTCACACTGTTTCATGTGTTTCATTTATAGTGCATGTGGGATTCTATTGCCTTTTTTAATCCACCTGCTTTTCCATAAGTATGTAGGAAGTAAATTATGACTGGCAGGTTTTGGAAAAAAAAAAAGAAAAAAACCCCCAAACAGTAGAATAGCTGAGTTTTAATGTAATCAGAAAAAAACTTTATATTCTGTGTAAAAACAAGACATTCCCTGGTGAGCTGTAATTTCCAGAAAGAAAAATACAGCTATTTTTAGGCATCTGTATTTTTTACTTATATGTTTATAAAAAAAAAAACCCAAACATAATTTAATCCTCCTTTAAGAAAGAGAAGAAGGCAGAAATAACAATTACAATTACCTGCAATATTTTTATATTTTTTACTTATTTCAATTTAACAGTGGAAAATGGTTCATACCATTCTCATGTAGGTGAATTTTCAGTTTGTAACTAATGAAATGTAAGTGATTAAAGATAAAAAAACCAACTGAAAATTATTCTTTCCTCTTCTCACTCTCTGGAACTCTGTGATTGTCTAACAGTGCATTCTAGCCACGTTAATCATGACAGATGCTATATCTGGAGTGACTCAAAAGGAATCAAACCTGTAATAATTAATTCAAGATGCTGAAGCCATAAACTAACTCTGAATAATTTATTTCACTTCAGTGTATGACTTTTTTATGAATAATCATGAACTATCTGGAATTCATTATCTTATAAATATTTATGAACAACTATTGTCTCTGTATGTTTCATGATTCCATGTCTGTTTAGACTCCTCCAGAGGAAGAAAAAAGACATAGATACATGCAAAGAGGGAAGCTGAAGAAAGATGGATCGCAAAGATTTCTAATTACTTCCAGAATGTTATTTCAGAAGTGACAAAAAGTTAGCAGTATATCAGTTCATTTCTCTGAGGTGATTATGTGAAAAGAAATATAAATATTAGGCCATAGTAAAGCAACTGACTTACAGCTACAGAAAAACCTGGCTTAACGCTCTGATTGTTAATGTATTTGTACCTTTACAAGTTGTAATGGGATAATCTGTCATCAAAACTATATATTAATGGCAGCAACTGGAAAATTGAGAGTGGAATTTTCAAGGATGTGAAACTGAATTTCTAGAAGCCAAATTGCTTTTGATGTAAAGTATGTCTATGTGTCACTTCATTGCCTAGTACATTGTCATTCACAATCAGGGCAAGATTGTTGTTTGTTTAAAGTTGTACTACACAATTCACATCTTTTCATGTCGTATCCTTGCAAATTATTTTAAATGTTTCATTAAAAAATTCTGCAGTTTTCCCCATCAGATAAACATTCTTTTTAACTACATATAAATAGCTAAATCCCTTTAGTGGCAGTTAAGAGCGTAAAATCTGTTTACATTTCATATGTTATTTGGCTACACCTGCTCTAAGGAAATGGAAACAAGGTTTAATCCTCCAGCAATTGCAAGAATTATTTTGTTGGCTCACAAAGTGTCTATCCAGGAGGTGAAACATTAAATCACTCTGGTGAAATGTTAAATTAATTTTGTTTTCTATTTCTTAATAGCATATATGAACACATGAAAAATCAAGTTTGATACTGCAAGATTTGCAAAAAGTTGCATGTTGTATTCCTAAACCATTGGACTCTTTCCTTAAGAAGAAGGGTAGGATAGCAGCAAACTGGCTGGGGTTAATGAAGAGTTTAATGAGCTCCTGCTGTGACAAAGAGCCCCCTGGAAGCAGCTGCTGTAAAAGGAGAGGTTCTCATACCAGGTGAGGGGTACTTATGGAGCAGTCATGAAAGAGGGATTTTTGTGGGGAGGGGAATTGATTTAGGAAGGTTGTAGGGAAGAGTGAAGAATGGTTGCTAGATGTCTAATTCAGATTTTGGTCTTCCATTCCAGAGAGAGGAGATGTCTGGATTGATTCAGTTTACTTCTGAAGGGTAAGCAGTGGCAAAGGTGCCAGGAGTTAAGGCATTCTAGAGTGCTGAGTAACCTAAGGAGGGTATTATTTGTAATTTCCTGCCTCTCTGGGAGAGGAGAGATATTAAATGCAGCAAGCCAGCTGTGGCCTAGGGCCCTCTGTGCCTACTTCAGGTACTGGTATTCCCAGATGTTCCTCAGACCAGGGTACAGCTTCTCCTGCTGATGGATTTATAGACATATACCTCTTACTGTGCACATCTGATTCTTCTGGATGTGAACACCAGCTGCAGATGTGAAGATGTATGATTTGTCTTTTGCAAGGGTCACGTACTATTGCTATAGTTTAACCATGATAAATGCAAAGGTCTGCAGACACAAACTGGGCAGTGCAGAAGTGCTGTGGGTATTGACTGTCCTTTTCTGTCAGTGCACCTGAGCTGGAAGAGCTTCTTCAGACCTCTGCAGTGCGTGGTGCAGGGAGCCTTGAACAGCTGTGGGTGAGTGATAAAGTGCTCTCTGGGAACAGAGAGCTCTCTAAACCTGTTGTACGATTTCTGATTACATTAATAGCCCCTGTGTTGTGCTGGTTTAAAGTCATGCTGGTGTAATCCTTCTGGATGTGAAGGACAGACAAGCTAAGGTATGTTAGCTATGAAAGATTTCTTTGGTTTGGGGGGTTTGTTTGTTTGTTTTTCTTGTTCAATCACCCTGGATAACTGTTGTAATGAACAAATGAATTCACCAAGTCAGAAATAGCAAGTTCATTTAGGTCTGTATGCCTATTCAGTTTCACACACTACTACCCGGACGTGCTGCTGTCCTAGTCCCCTTCATAGTAATCTGAATCTTGTTTTAGACTTGTGGGGCTTTTAAACAGAATCAGAGGCCGTGGATGATAAAGTGAACAGAGCACAGCCCAGTAGACACACCATGGTTAAAAGCCCCCTGTGTTATGCAGTTTAAGCTGGGATGCTCTCTGAAAGTGGCAGGATGTACTGTCATTTAATGGTGACAGCCAGATAAAAAGTCATTGCTAGACTCAAACTAAACTGATGTATCTGAAGGGCAGGAAGCTGAACTGGGTCTTTACCTGCAATTTAGGATATTGGCTGTGTGTCAAAGAGGTAAGGTAGCTCATCTGATCTAAATCCTGAACCTGAGGATGGGGTAGGGGAAAGGAAAAGCTTCTGCTGTGTAGGAGTTATGGTAGTAAAAGTAACTAGAGGGGCCAGGTTGCCATTTATCCCTGCTTTAACTGTTGAAAATGCCTTCCAAATCATCAGAGATGTACAAATCAAATTTAATAGTAATTAAATTTTTTAAAAGTACAGATTTTTCTCTCAATTTATAATCCTGTAGATTAACCTCCTCCCATGTCTCCCATTCTCCTTTTCCACTGAGTGAAGTTAGGAATGTCTGTCCAAGAGGGCTCTTAGCAATGTCTATATTTTTCCTACTACTGTGAACAAACAATATTTATTTCCTGTGTTTCTCTAAGGACTTTTAATCTGTCCTTTCTTCAGTCCTTTCTTGTCCCAGATAACTGTGTGTAAAATCTGACTCTGGTCTTTTTAATGGTTGATCTTCAGCACTTTCCCTGTCTTAGGAGCATGCTGTCTTTCATGCTCTACTATCTGGCCTCTCTGCCAGGTGCCTTCAATACTTAACAAGATAAACTCTGAAAAGATGGATTATAATTTATTTTTTCCTCTCTCCAATATAATTTTTTCTCTTTGGTGTTAGTTGCCATTCATGGCAGGAGTGGAATTAAGACTTCAGTGACATATTTAGAACTTTCAGAATGAAGATGAATAGCCTTCAAAATTCTCCACCAGACCTTTTATTCTTTCTTTTCATGAAGAAAGATAATGTGATTATTTCTAGTTAAACATAATTTCCTGCATGTTTATAACGATCTTGTTAAGACCAGTATCTGTGCCAAAGAATGTCACTGTTAAATATGTGATTAAAATTGTACGTTACTGCTAAAGGACTCTTCACAGATAGTTGGTTAATGAAATGCATGGGAAGTACCTGTAAAGATAAATGAAAATGTTTGTTTTGGTTAACAAAAGCTAATTTTTGTTGGGAGTTACGGCATTTGTCTTCCCAAGTGACTGTTGTGCATGATGGAGCCCTGCTTTCCTGGGAACAGCTAAACACCTGCCTGCTGATGTGAAGTAGTGAATGAATCCCTCGTTTTTTCTCTGCTTTTTTGTGCAGCTTTTGTCTGAGCTGTTAAACTGCCTTTATCTCAGGCCATGGGTTTTCTCATTTTTACCCTTCTGGTTCTCTTCCCCCCATCTGACTGGGGGCAGGGGGACTGAGCAAGTAACTGTGTGGGGTTTAGCTGTCTACTGGGGTTAAAACACAACTGCAAAAATGGCTAAACTAACCTGAAAACAGAAAGATATGCAAAACTGTAGACTGACTTTCTTTCATGGTGGATGGTTGAACTTGCTGCTTAGAAGAACACAAAGCAGTATATAAGTGGCATGTTATTTTCAGTCTGTGGGCATGAAAACTACATATTGGGGAGTGGGGGAGGAAGAGACAGGCATATTTCAGACTGTGGATAACTTAAAAAAAAAACAAAAACTGAAGAAGTAGTCTTAGCTACAGAAAGTGATTTCAGACTTGCCTTCTCTGTCGGTCTTTACTCTGTCAGGACCCTTGCCCATGATTCTTCTTACTACTTTCTAAGCTGGCAAATTTCAAGACTTGATTTTTGGTTCAAGTGGTGGCTTCCTCTCTTTTTAAAACATGGCTACAAAAGAAAAATTTTAATTATAACACATTTACCTGAAGCTTTAGTCTATATCAAGCTATAATGTTGCACTACAAATTCAACAAGGCTAAGTACCAGGTCCTGCACTTGGGTCACAACAACCCCATTCAATGCTACAGGGTTGGGGAAGAGTGGCTGGAAAGCTGCCTGGTGGAAAAGGACCTGGGGGTGTTGGTTGACAGCCGGCTGAATACGAGCCAGCGGTGTGCCCAGGTGGCCAAGAAGGCCAATAACATCCTGGCTTGTATGGTGTGGCCAGCAGGACTAGGGAAGTGTTTGTCCCACTGTACTCAGCACTATTGAGGCTGCACTTTGAATCCTGTTCAGTTTTGGGCTCTTCACTACTGAGGTGCTGGAGCGTGTCCAGAGAAGGGCAATGAAGCTGGTAAAGGGTCTAGAGCACAAGTCTTATAAGGAGCGGCTGAAGGAACTGGGGTTGTTCAATCTGGAGAAAAGGAGGCCAAGGGGAGGCCTTATCGCTTTCTACAACTACCTGAAAGGAGGTTGTAGTAAGGTGGGTGTTGGTCTCTTTTTCCCCAGTAGTAAGTGATAGGACAAGAAGAAATGACCACAAGTTGTGCCAGGGGAAGTTTAGGTTGGATGTTAAGAAAAATTTCTTTACTGAAAGGGTTGTGAGGTGTTGGAACAGGCTGCCCAGAGAAGCTGTCGAGTCACCATCCCTGGAGGTATTTAAAAGATATGTAGATGTGGCGCTTAGGGACATGGTTTAGTGGTGGACTTGGCAGTGTTAGGTTAACAGTTGGACTCAGTGATCTTAAAGGTCTATTCCAACTAAATGATTATATGATTCTATGAAATAATTTAGATTAAACTCCCATTTGTATTGCTTTAATAAATAGTTCGGTAGTGTATGTTGAGCACTTATTAACTTATCTTTTGCTGATGTCGTTAGTTAGTCTCAAAGCTGTCTTTGAGACAGCTGAAGTTTAACAATATTGTCGCGTATACCCACAAGTATATTGGTTTAGGGTTAGGGTTTTTTACAGGTGAAAATAATTCTCATTTTATAGATAGATTTTATAGCGCTAAAGAAAACCTGAGATTAATTTTGAGCTGAGAAAATGAGGACAGTACAATCTATGGGTGATTATTGCTGTTGAAAAGCCATCCAGTCATTTGACATGCTAAATATCACTTTAGGTAACTTTTGTCCAACTCAAGTTTAAGAGCCTCTGATCCTGGGCCAGAGGTTATGGGCTTGGACACTTGAGGTTGCAGTTAGAGGCTTAGGAGCTCTTCAGAATCCTACTAGGCTCTTATTTGCAGTTACCTGAAATCTGTAAGAACTCCAGCAGTCAGAATAAACTGCACCAAAGTGTTTGCATTGTTTAGCCAAACCCCTTGAGGAAAACCCCTTTGAAGAGAAAGGAAGGCTGCAGTAGGACTAAAAGAAGTCTTAGGAGGAGAGCTTCAAAGGAGTCTTTCTTTTCTTTTCCACTTTAAAAGTACCTTTGAGGTAATTATGTTATATACCAGCAGAAAAGCAGGCATACGCTGTGAAAATTGCTTGTTGCCCTGATTGTACGCACCTTTCTTCTATCCTTGACACCTTTCTTGTACTTTAGCTTTGCTGAATATGTTTGCTTCTCTTATCCTGAGGTTGCAAACTCTGTGTCACAGAACCATCTCTTTATAGTTGTATGTTCCAAATTTAATATGATTTGAGTCATACTCTAGAGGCCACTGCAGTTCAAACACATTTTGGAGAAAAGCTGTCACCTTGAGTACACAAAGTTGTTTTGTTCTCTTCCTAAAACTCAACTTTCTGGAAAATTAGTTTCAGTGTAGTTGCTCTTGAGTACAATTTGTGGCCAAAGAACTTGCTCTTTTTTTCTTGATTGATACCTTCTAGGAATTGTGGCATGTATAACTGATCAGTCATTATCATGACTTTCCCCTGTGGTTCTTTTGTCAGGCAAGAACTGGGAGCTGAGACCCAGTGGGTATAGGTCCAGGGTGAGGATCTGGGTCAGTTGAAGCCCTCTTGGTGCACTTGCGGCCTTGGCACCAGGTTCAAGTAAATCTTCATGATAATGATTGCAGGAATATTCAGGTGCTCCAAGTAGCCTGCCATGGTCATTGCCCTCACCCTCTGGTTGGCAGGGCAGCTTCTGCAGTTACCAGCTTTACCGGATAAAGTTTCCATGCTATCTCCTGCCTGTACGATAGGCCATAGATCATCCATCATCCAAGTGCTACAAACTCTGTCATAGAGGGGAAAATCCTGAAGAAGAAAGATTTGGAAAATACTTTCTTCAAGCTTTTATTATCTCCAGTCCCTCTGGATAGAAGCAGCCTGTTTAGTTTGTCTCGCTGTCTGTCTGGGACTACGAAATACAATCAGGATAAAACAAACTCGAGACAGCCGACATTCTGACCACCAGGATGACTTCAGTTATGCCAACTATAGCAGGAAGTGGGAAAGAGGGTTTGAACATGTCAGAATGCATGCCTTCATGTTTTCAAGAAGCTAATGTATACAATAAGTAATGTGCTAAGCAGTGTCTTTAGTGAGATACTGTCAGAACAGCATCTTGAGGACATGAGTGCTGTATTGAGCATCATCTGGTTCAATAATTCTTTCAGCCCAGGAGTCTGGGATCTGTGGATGGCAGAATAAAAGGGGCAGGGGAGGAATATGAGGTAGCTTTGGATTGTAGAAACTTCCAGGTAGGACTTCAACAGAAGGCTTTTTAATGAGGTAAGCATACAAAATGCAGGAAGACACATATGAGGAGCATATGTGGGGAGTATAGCCGAAAATTGTTCTTTGTGTCATAAATATAGTTCTTGCATACAGAATATCACAAAATTCTGTCTTGGTATTTTGCCTATTATTTAAACTGTTTAGGACTCTCAAGAGGTACCAGTCTGTGTCCCTAGTGCAAAAATAGCATGCTACTCATTTCATTCTGACTTGACACCCCCCCTCCCCGCTCCCAAGGATCAATAAGGCCATGTCTAGCAGAGCAGAAATATCAATGAGTAGTAGCTGGCTGGGGCTCATACTTGTCTTTATTTGCTTTAGATAAATGAATAGCATGTCTCATATTTCTTTCCGTATCTGCAGAATGCAACAGCAACTCAACACAAGCTTACTATCAAGGTACTGCTTGGTTGCTGCAGGTTGCTCACACTTCCAGCCTGGTAGTTGGAAGGAGCCTGTGGTGAGGGGAAGAAAGCAGGAAAGACACTGTCTTAATTCGAGTAAGACCTTATCTCTGTCACCTTGGCTGTCAGCAGCTGAACTTTCTCGTGAAACAGGGAAGTGTGTCCTTCTGTTTGTTTAAACTGGTACATATGTCTGCCTGCTTGTTAAAAGGAATTTCACGCTGAGAGTACATGATGCAAATGCTCATAAAATTCATTGGCTTGCTGGGTAGGGTGAAGATTTTAACTTTAACCTACCGAAAACTTCAGTACTTTGGCAGTCTAAAATCTTAGCAGAGATGATGTAACCTTAAGTGCTGTTAGGACAACTAATGTGTTAGGTTGTCTAGCTTTATTATGCATCTGTATAACTTCAACTTAGCAATACTTCTCATGAAAATCATGGACAGTTCCTCAGGACGAGACCTACAGAATGTTTTTAAGCTACTGGTTATGTTCAACATTGTGCACATAACTGGTTAGAAAGACATAAGGCTGACTGAAAAAAAGTAAATAGGTATTTTCAATGTCTCTGCCTCTGAGGAAATGTCTTAATTTTGTAGTGCTTAGCAGTCTGATTTGTGACTATTGAGGTGGGAAGTAGGCTTTGATGCAAGACTAATGAAATCAAATGTGTCCTATTGAAGCATATTAGAAGTCAGCAAATTTATAATCTAATAATTTGAGACTATATTAAAGGCTCACCAAGACTCTTAATCATTCTCTAGATTTCTAATTGGGTGAATATCTATTTAAATTCTATAGAGTGGTTAAAAAGCAAAGCCTTAAACATAGAGGCCACTATTTTCTGCAGGGATTTCTCAAAGGATAGTAAAGATCAAATCTGTTCTACTCCTTGTTTTACAGGATAATTGGTCACCTGCTGGTAACTGAAACTTCACTTGCTTTGTGAAGCCCTAGAGAAATCTTGTATTTTAACTGTGGTCCTGGTTTGGTTTTTGTTCATTTGTTTGTTTTTCCATTATTGGCAACTCTATTCCCCTTAAGTGCCCCAGAAAAATGGCTAAAAGAGAAAAATGCAAAGGCATAACGACAAAGGAAGAGATGATGGAGCATAGGGCAAATCACTGAGTATTTTCCAACACTCAAGGACTGTAAACTATGAAATATACTTTTTTTTTTTAATGCACCAAATACTACAAACACTGGATTTTTAAGTATATAAGTAGGCATGCTAACAATATAAAAGATTCTCTTGTTCACTAGATATATATGATGAAGAAATGCAGGGGGGGAAAAAGCATACAAATGAAGCTTAGCAGAGAGCAGAAAATGTTAAGGAAACATAAAAGTGAAATGTTACAAAATAGTGACTTGCTTACAGTTTTTGTCATAGATCCTCATTATTAACTTCTCAGCAATTATGCTTAGTCTACAGGCACAGAGTTAATAAACATGAAAGGTGTTATACCAGAGTGGCTTCACTGCAGCTATAAAGTTAGTTGAAAGGCTCAGACTTGCCCAATCAAAAGAGAGTTTTGAGGTTTTGTTTGTTCATTTCAATGAATATTTGGATAAAGAGGATGTTTGCTGGTTGGTTGTGGCGGGGGGGCGGTTCCCCCCCTAATGCTCCTCTATCAGAAGACATGTGATACCAGCAGAATCAGTGCTGAATTTAATTGGAAAGGAGTGAGATATGTGGCAATAAAGTAAAAAAAAAGAATCTTCATGTTTCTTTTAAGATTACTTTTAAAATAGGAATAGCCCCTTGGGAATAAGGTATTTACTAGGGGGATTGGTGTTCAAATATATTATCTGGACCCTAGAAATCTTCTTTTCCAGCTAGGTGTTGCTCCTGTAAAAAGCTGCAAGTGAGTGTAATTAGGCTGCCAACAAGAATTTATTTATGATCCTTTGTCTGTGAAAGCCCTATAAACAGGTTCATAAAAAGTAATCCTCTGTAATCACCCAGGTAAAGCAAAATACCTGTAGCAGAAATTCTAACAAGCAATTTTGCACCCCTTCCCACCCCTTACTAAGATATCGTTGCTCCTGAAAGGAGTAACTTTGCAAATTTTGTTGTTGTTTTCTGCTATGGAAAAGTAACAGTGTCTTTCCCCTATGCCTGTATTTTGAGGTTAATGCAAAGTCAAATTTTAGTTGGAAAATGGGGTCAACTTATGTCAAAAGCAAATCTGGTTTCTTAATCTTTGCTGTCAAAATCTTTCACTAGAAATGTTTCAGTTTGTTTTCTAAAGTTACTGTTGTGCCACCTCCACAAACTCCTACTCCCTAGCCCTTGCTCCTGGGGCCTAATGACGTTAATCACTGTTAAAATGGAAAGTACTGGAAAGTATAGCAAAATGACACCAATCTTGATGAAGAAAAATTGTATGGTGTGCATAGACAGTGTTTAGCTTTATAGGAAATTACAAAATAATTCCTTTGAATCCCTTTGGCCTCTAGTTTAAGGTTGCTGTTTTGATGTCAGTGTAGGGTCCCCTTTCTGGAAACTGTAAAGCAGAGGGGTTTTTTATTAATGTTTGGCTTTACTGAGGTTGCTATTAGGGGCTATCATTCTGCTGAATGTGAATTGTATGTGTAGTTACAGGCTGATAAAACTACTTTCATTCATTAGTTTACAAGTCTCTCAGATGAAATAGCACTGATATTTTCCAGCAACTACAATTCAAATAATGCTTAGTTTTTACTGGTCCAATAATACAACTTTAGCCTGAGGCTTGATTTCTGCTGGGAGTGGTGCGCTCAGGTGATTGCACAAAATAAGAAAAGTAAGAATTTGTTATCCTTTAATATGCATGACCAATAACTCTTCTGAGAGGAAGCATATTGGGAAGGGAGAATTCTATTTAGCAGAAATTACTGGGGCAGAAAGGTATGAAAAACAAATACCACTTGTGTCAAATTTGATTTACTGAAGTACTTGCTGTACAAAACTGTGTGAAACATTCAAAGCACTTTGGGTGTCAGGGAGTCCATGAAGATGAACCTTACAACTCTGCTTCAGTAGACTATAGGCAAGAACAGTATCTACTTTATCAGTTTAAACTAGAAATGTTTATTTACTGTTAAATAGGTCATAATCACAGTTAACAAGATATGAAGCAGACATTGTTTTTATATTTTGGAGATATTTTTAAATGACTTTTGCATGTCTAAATATGCATTACATTACCTAAAAGGGTAAAAGGAGGCTATGTAGTCATCCAACTGTGCTCTATTCCCCCCCACCCCCAAATAGCAGCAGCAGTTATATGTGTACTTCCATTAATGCCTTGACCTATGGACTGCATGATACAGCTTATCTCTAGACTACTGTGGATGCTGAAAACTTCATTAATTCCAAAAGCAACTAAATGAATTCACAGAAGAGAAATTTTGTATTAACTGTTTTATCAAGGGTTGCTAAATACAAACATCTCTTCCTTAAGGTGCTCCTGAATGTCAAATAATGGGAGACTGGAAGAGTTATTTAGCAATTGTTTCCTTATAAGCAGTATGCCAATATAAGTTATTGTAATAAAGGCCAAATCTCTTACTGAGCTGATGCAGAATGTTGAAATAATTAATGCTGAAAACAGTTTACTTCATTCTAGAAAGAATGGAAGATATGAAGGCATTTCAATTCACAAAGTGACAACACTCAATTCTCCTTTATAAATACAACAGCTCATAGGTTCCAGGTAATTCAGTGTACAGTTGTTGCAGAGTTCAAATCAATCTGGCAAACTGTAACTGGGTTAAATTCAAGAACAGCATATAAAATCCCCCTTCACTGTAAACTTTTGTGGCATAGGGTGAAGATAACTAATTAACTTTAATCTCATTATCATCCTTAATTATTTTTCACAAACTATTTCCATTAGGATCACCAGAAAAGGCACCCATTCCTTGAAGGTGAGCCTGGAGAATTTATTGAAAGTACCTTGCTACAGAGAAGTTAGTGTTTTATCTTTAATGTTATTTTGACAACCGTATGAGATCATAAAAGACCAGAACAAAATTCTGGTGTGATGTGGGTGTAGGAAACTTGTCATTTTGGGGTCTCCACATAATGGAAAACAAAGGCGTGGGGAATTCTGGGTTGCAGCATGTAGCAGCTAGCTTGGCTTTTGCTCAAACCAAAAGATGTGCCTATGCCTTGAACGATAGTGTGTGCACATGTGGGAATGACAGCTGCTTTGTACTGTCAAAATACGGGGATGGGCCTTTATGAACGAGCACCTACCTTCAGTGAAAATATGCATGGTAGAATCTGAGAACCAACAAACCACGAAATTGTCATGACAAAGCTACATAGGTTCTCCTACTTGGACAGTAGTTTTTCTGAGGTTTGCTGATCCTGCCTCCCAGGTATGTGCAGGCACTAACCCAAGGAAACACAGTTGAATCCCATGGATGTCTGCCATTTGAGATGCCTTCCCAGTGCTGAGAGCATGACCATTTGTGATGTTGTGTTGATACTGATACATCTACTGTGTGCTGAAGTTTGGAGTTTTAATGTAGAAATACACAACTTTAACATCCACAGTAATTTGCTGTTTAAGCTAAGTGTAGTTGCCATGGAATCCTAATGAAGAGATACATTGCTGACACTTCTTGCTCCCCTCACCTGCCTGTTCCTTTGTTTGATTCAAGTTTGATTCCTTCCATACTCTGAATTGGAGGGGAATAGATGACCATTAAAAAAATAACTCTCCTTGTGGCATTGTTATCCAGCTTAGTATGCAGTATGATTAGATAATGTTCTGACCTGAAATAGGAAAAAGAACGTATAAGTCATTTTTTTTTTTAACATTCATATATGCTAA
>NW_010973002.1:6370354-6404428 GCF_000737465.1 Haliaeetus leucocephalus
CCCGGCAAAGGCGGAGCCAATCAGCGATAGTGGTAACGCCTCTGTGATAACATACTTAAGAAGGAAAAAAGTTGGGACAGAGGGAAACGGCAGCCGGAGAGAGGGGTGAGAAGATGTAAGAGAAACAACCCTGCAGACACCCAGGTCAGTGAAGAAGGAGGGGGAGGAGATGCTCCAGGCGCCGGAGCAGAGATTCCCCTGTGGCCCGTGGTGAAGACCCTGGTGAGGCAGGCTGTCCCCCTGCAGCCCACGGAGGTCCACGGTGGAGCAGATATCCACGTGCAGCCCAGGGAGGACCCCACGCCGGAGCAGGTGGGTTCCCGAAGGAGGCTGTGACCCCGTGGGAACCCCGTGCTGGAGCAGTCTCCTGGGATGACCTGCGGATCTGTGGAGAGAGGAGCCCATGGAGCAGGTTTTCTGGCAGGACTTGTGACCCCGTGGGGGACCCATGCTGGAGCAGTGTGCTCCTGAAGGACTGCACCCCGTGGAAAGGACCCACGCTGGAGCCGTGTGCTCCTGAAGGACTGCACCCCGTGGAAAGGACCCATGCTGGAGCAGTTCGTGAAGAACTGCAGCCTGTGGGAAGGACCCATGTTGGAGAAGTTTGTGGAGGACTGTCTCCCGTGGGTGGGACCCCACGCTGCAGCAGAGGAAGAGTGTGACGAGTCCTCCCCCTGAGGAGGATGAAGCGTCAGAAAATAATGTGTGATGAACTGACCGTAAACCCCATTCCCTGTCCCCCTGTGCCTCTGGGGAGGTTGGTAGAAGTTGTGCCCAGAAAAGAAGGGAGGGGTGGAGGGAAGGTGTTCTGAGATTTGGTTTTATTTCTCATTACCCTACTCTGGTTGATTTGTAATAAATTGAGTTAATTTTCCCCAAGCTGAGTCTGTTTTGCCCGTGACGGTAATTGGTGAATGATCTCTCCTGTCCTTATCTTGACCCACAAGCTCTTTGTTATATTTTCTCTCCCCTGTCCCACTGAGGAGGGGGAGTGATAGAACAGCTTTGGTGGGCACCTGGCATCCAGCCACGGTTAACCCATCACAGCTAAATATAGGTCCTTTTTCACCATTGGAATCATTACACATAAAAGAAATGAAAAGCAACTGACATCCATTTTTGTGAAGAAGGAATGGTATTTACTGGGGAAAAAATATTACTTAAATGTACTAATTTATTGCTTCATTTTTGGATTTAATAATACTTCTGCTTATACAGAGTAGAGAATCTTATTATTTGGGCCCTGTGAGATACCTAATTTGATAAGCAGGTTTCACTGAATGTTGTAGGAGCTCTGGTTTTTGACTGCTGTGATAGTTGTCTTAGCCAACAATGATGGACACTACTACATATATTAAATGTTATATTGGGCCATGACTTTTTGTGAAATAATACCTCCAAAGGAAGTGTTGTGGTTTAACCCTAGCCGGCAACTAAGCACCACACAGCTGCTCGGTCACTATCCCTGTGGTGGGATGGGGGAGAGAATCAGAAGAGTGAAATCAGATCCATCTCCAGGAAAGCAGGGCTCCATCATGTGTAAGGGTTACTTGGGAAGACAAAATGCTATCACTCCGAATGTCCCCCTTCCTCCTTCTTCCCCCAGCTTCACATGCTGAGCATGATGTCGTATGGTCTGGGATATCCCTTTGGTCAGCTGGGGTCAGCTGTCCCGGCTGTGTCCCCTCCCATCTTCTTGTGCCCTCCCAGCCTCCTCGCTGGTGGGGTGGGGTGAGGAGCAGAAAAGGCCTTGGCTCTGTGTAAGCACTGCTCAGCAGTAACTAAAACATCCCTGTGTTATCAACACTGTTTCCAGCACAAATCCAAAACATAGCCCCATACCAGCTACTATGAAGAAAACTAACTCTATCCCAGCCAAAACCAGCACAGGCAGCATTTATTCCTATGTGCATGTAGTCATGTGGTCTTTAAAATTCTTTATAATTTTAAAATAATGGTGTCTCATATACTAAAACCATAATAAATAAAATGGCAAGGACATTTTTCTGTGGTATATCTGTAAGGAAGTCTTGGCTCCTATAAAAATGAAAGCACACTCTAAGATTATTTTATTTTATTTTATTTACTATTCCTTGGCCTGCCAAAGACTTAGGGCAAATCCTTACTAAAGAAATCTCCATGATTAAAATGAAATTCTGTCACTTGACTGGAGATTAATATGTCAAGCCCAAACCAAAGAGCAGCCAGATAAATACCTTCTCTTTTTGGTCTTTGATAGCTTTTAAGTCCAATTTACCATTTTGCTTGTGATGTAACCAAAATGGAATACTTTTAATATATTAAGTTAAAGTTGCTAGAACAGCTGATAAATGTTTCTTTACCAAAAAGGAAGGAGACAAGGATTACATTTTTAGTCTTTAGTTATGGGAGAATGGAATTGTGTTGGTTTTTTTCTTTTAAACTGACTTGCTTTATTGGCAATAAAGCTCATTTTCCTTTTAAAGTGGTTACAGGACTGGTCTTCCAAAGGCTTTAATCTCTTAATTCAATTTCCAAATTTTCTCAATAGGCTCTAAACAGCCAACCAAAATAAATTGTTGCTACCTGCTGTAGTCAGTCCACCTTCACTGTCCTTCAATTATAAATTTTTCAGCAGTATTACTGTCTAAATATTTATCTAATTCTGTCCCCTCAAGGAGAGGCTCACTCTAATGACTTTATTTATGCTGCAGGGGATTTGGTCCCATGCACTTACCATTTATTGGTCTCGTCATCATACAGGTGATGCTCTTTCCAGAGATGAGAACTTTCTGTGTCATAGAAACTTGAATCAAATTCAAGTTACTTAGTATTTGGTTTTTAGAAATGAACAGTAGGAGTCCATGTATTAAAAACCCTGACACATTTTGATTTATTTTTCCAGTTTATTAACAGCTTGGTTTATCTGTTGCCTAATGTTAATTGGCTAATGCATTAACAAGTAATTAACTGATTTTTTTGGTTGCTTCTGGCTGTATATTTTGTTCTTCACTGGAACTGTCTGTTAATTTCAGGATCGGATGCTTCTCCTGACTAAATTATCTTTCCTTCCCTCTTCCCAAACTTAAGGTTCTGTTTTCCTCTGATTTCTTCATCTATGATACTCTATTCAGTTACAGCACAGAACACTCTTTTCAGTAAAGATTTGAAGAAGCACACCTTTAAACAGCTTTTTCTTCAGAGGACAAAATACACTTTAAAAAAAAAGTGATTTATTTTTTAGAAACCTTTTCAAATGACCATTTAAACAAAATACTAAAAAAACCTAAATATTTCTGATGCGTTGCACTTCTCTGAGATGCTTCGTCTGGTCAATGGGTTAGAGAGTGAAATTCCTAATTACATTTGGCATTTTCTTTCAGAGACCTTGGCTAAGTATTTCCTGAGGAATGTATCTCTCTGTTCTCCCTGAACAGTGGTAAAGCTTCAACAGGAGGAAGAGAGAGGATATCTCTCTTCATGTACTAAAAACCCTCACCTACAACAGGTGGGCTCCTTTCTCCTTGCCCGAGAAGGAGTTGAATTTGTGAGACCCAAAACTTCCTAAAGGAAGTTATATAGCCTGGTGGACATCACTGTTTTCTCTGGTTGGGGTTAGACACCAGCTAATCTCTCCTTCAGAGACCTAGATGCTCCTTTTGAACAGTATGGATCCTGGAAGACAAGGATATCTTTTTGCCGTTGAATAGGGCACACATTTTCCAAAGGGGGTGTAGGTTTTAATGTGCAATTTTCTTCAGTATTTCTTGCCGCCTATCTTTTAATCCCAGTTGGAGATCACTTATTTGCAGAGTCTAGGTGCCCAAGGTGGAAGTTTAGGGTTCCAGTTTAGCAACCAGGGTACTAAAAATAAAAGCTCTTAAATGCTAAAGTGCTATAATAACATCTTCTTAATAGATTTATTGCTTCTTGCCTCAATTTGTATGAAGAAAGAACCTTCTCCCTCTGTGCTTTTTTTCCTTCCCTCATAGCTCAGGCATGAGTAACATACAGACCATACTTTTTAATACAGAATCTCCCATCTACTGATATATTAATATTGGCAGAAGTACCACCATAAAGGCTGTGTGGCAGGCCTTTATCTATCTAGGGCTTTAGGAAGGTGTTCCAAATGAGAATAGGTACAGACCTTTATTCCTGGTATAAACTTATGCTTTCTTATATTTAACAATTTTAATTGTAATCTTCACTGATCTCTTTCACTGCCCGTGTGACTTTCTGCAACTCTCATGTCTTTCATCCACTGGGACACCTATGAACGGCAGTACTAGATGCTTCTGGAGAATTCAGCACAGACAAAGATATTAGTCGAGCAGGCCAGCAGCTTTTCAGCCTTCCTAAGCTTATTAGATGGTTGAGGAAAAGCGTACAGAATTTCCCCTGAAAATACTGAATATTGTGAAAACATTCAGACAGCTGCATGCTGACTACTTTTTAAAATATATACAAATATATACTAATAATATTACTTCAATTACACTATGTTCTTTCCCATTGAATCTGATTTTTGTATTGTTGCTTTAGTAGTTATTCTGCTTATTCATACACAGCTAATTCTATTATAGTCCCATGCGGGGCCATTTTCAGGACCTAGCAAAATACACATACTGTCAATTTTTGTTTGGATCTTTAAATCTACCCTCTACACTTCAGTGTTATACTTTTCTGATTTGGAGCTAAGCCCATACAAAAAAAACCTGCCCCAGATAATGCTGTTTCACTGTTTTAAAAAAAACTCATTCAGGATTTATTCCATAATCTTCACAGAAATGTTATTTTTTTTAAAGCAAAATAATTTTTGCTTGGTAAAACTATAGTCTTCAACATTAATTTTTTATTTAATATTAAATTGAAAGTCCAGAGGACCACAATCTGAGAAGTGCTAGATGTTCCATTTTCATTTACTTCAGAGAGAGATCAATGATGGAGGATGACATGGTGTGGATTAACCTCAGCTTGTTGAGAACTATGAATATTCAGAGTAAGCCTGATGTGGCTCAGTGCCTCTAATATGTTTTGCCACTGAAGCCTCAAATTAAAATGCATGAAATGAGAGAAAACTATTCTTTGGCAAATTCTCCAGGTTTTTTGTTACTGTATCTGCAATAATTGTTTTAGCTATTAAATTTTTAATATCAACTGACTACTGATGCAATTAAGATCATAAAATAGCCATGACTGACAAACACCTATTGTTGTACTTTTTAACCAAGGTGAGCAAGCAACCAAGATTCAATTATGGACGGTAATGTTGAGCACACAGTTGCAGGTGGAAAGGTGATTGTGTGGGGAGTTGGGGGCTTGGAACATAAAATTCACAGGGCTTGATTTCTTCAGGCAAGGGCTCTAGATGAACCTCTCTTCAGAATGTGGAAGAAAGTAGAGTATGGAATAACATGAGAACTAAAATATGTAAATAAACAATCCATTAACTTTAGAAATCAAAAATGCTATCCACACAACTACATGGTTACTAATCTGACTTAACAGTAAGAAAGTTCAGGTAACAAACTTTGAAAGAAATAAAAACCGAACAAATAAATATAATTTAGAAATTCATGGATGCACATTGCCTTTCGGCCAAAGTTAGGTATGTCTAATTCATCTTACAGGCTTCCCTGATCATTTGGACAAAGGAAACATTGCAAATTTTACAGCAGTCTTTCTTACAGCTGATCAAAGGTTAAGCTGATTAAATTGCCCAGTACACCATGAATCTAAATTAGGAAAATAGATTCATCATGAGGTAATGGAGAGATGCTTTCAGATGGCAAAAATAGGTTGCTATCTCTTTCTGTTACTTCAAAAAAACCCCCAAAAACCCCAAAACCCAACAAAAAAACCCCAAACCCAACCTCTGGAAAATGATTTGGTGTGTCCAGAGGGAAGCAGGCTAAAGCCATGTAGTAGATAACAGCAGTTATAAAGGGGCTTCCCTTTCCAAGCCTCTTCCTTGCTTGAGTCCAAATGTGGAGCTATATTCTGAGAATGCAACAGAGATGGAAATACTTGATACTTTTTATGCAATAACCTTGGATTGTGATGTTAATGAAGCAAAGGCTCCTGTTCTAGATGTCCCTAACCTCATGGAGCTTGAACCTAGAGATGCTATAGCGCAAGAGCTGCCTTAACCACAAGGCACAATTAGGTGACATTTTTCCTTTGCTCCTGTTGAAACTAGGAGACAGTCCAGCAAGGCACACAAATTTATTTGGCTTAGTGGGAAAGCAAGCAATCTCCTCTAATCCAGCCCTCCTCACTGAATTAGTTTCAGGCCAAGGGTTCTTGTGGTTTGCGATATTTGTGTGGGGTTTATTGATTGTTTTTTCTCCCTCCCCCATCCTGACTCTAAATAAAATGCAAAAACATTTTGCACTGCAGCAAGACCAGAAGTCAAAACTGCATTAGAAACAAACTTGCTTTGAATATTCTTAGAGTACAGAGGCTCAGCTTCAACTGAAAACAAACAAACAAACAAACAAAAAAACCCCACCAAACCTAAACCATAAAAGGCGGGGAGTTGCTTTCATTCAGAATATTTCAAAGACTGGATAATAAGAAAGTCTGGGATACGAGAAATGTGTGTTTAAAATCTGCAAGTACAGCCTAGAATTCAAGACTATTTCTTGTGCAAGTCTTTAACCCTTAGCCCTGTGTATAGAAAATATGTATTGAAACTCTGTTTGATATAGTTTTAATTATGCAGGTCAGGATTTGTTCTCTTACAAATGCCAGGGGAGGGAAAAAGGATGTATGTTGCCATTATCAAATATTTACCACCAAATGTATTCTATGTCTCAGAGGTGTAAGTGAATCATGTTTGAGTCATCTGAATGAAAATTTAAGTGATAAGGCTGGTTCTCCATTGGTCTCAGCTAGTGATGATGTACAAGGGAATTCATGTCTAAACTTCCTTATGATTTTTCTCTTCCTAACATGACACCAGGATTTACTTTTTTGTGAGTGGACTTGACAGTTAAAGAAAAATAGTTTGTCATTTATGAAATTGAAAAGAAGGGTTTTAAATGTATTTGGATGTTAAATAAACCTTCTTCTCTTGTTTCTAACTACACTTAATTTTATTTCTGCCCTTCTAATTGCTTGCATATACAAATATTGGGTGCCAAATCAGCTGGGAAATGTAACACCAAGATGAAGTCAGGAAAGTGCTTTCTCACATTCATACTTATTTTGTCCAAGATGTATGTGAATGATGCTGGAGGATTAGGTTTCATGCTTCCTTTTATAATTGCATATTGAATTACTTAATACAGTACCTACTCATGTGCATATTAGTTCATTTTCCCTTTGGGAGTCAGTCCCTATACTATTCCAGTGGAGCTTACTGGTGATATATTCCTGGATGCTCGTACATTGATAGAAACGGTAGGGAGGGTGTACATTTATTTACCTTCTGCAAGTTGAGATGCCAGTGGCTCTTCTCTCTGTTTGACAGGCAATGTAAATCATTAAAAGCGATGTGCTTAACTTTCATAGCTTCAACTTCACCCTTACTTCCTGCACAAATAACTTGGCAGTAGCATCAGTAAGGAGCCAGTATACATCAAATACTCATCTCTTACAATGGCAATAATGGTATTTATGCTCATCCATTATGTGGTCTTACTGTCTGTATGTGCTTTAGAAGAAAAGTAAACATTGTTTGATTGCTAAAATGTGTAGTTCCTGAAAAAAAAAACCCACAATAAAATCCAGATTAGCAAGAATGTTTTTCTATGAGACTATGGTGCTGAGTTTTTTATGTAGCAGATGCTCTTACACCTTTGTTTTCGTAGGTACTACACTCAGTCCTTCAGAAATATTATACACACACACACACGCACGCACCCCCCCAAACCAAAACAAAACAAAAACCAGACTTCTTTCTTTAGTTAAGAAGCACATCACTATCTGGTAACAACAGTGGTCTGCTTTTAATGCTGCCAACGAATATCTTCTCAGACAAATAATGCTCAACCTGTTCTTACTAATAGGAAATTTCTTGGATAGATGCCTGCTGTGTTGAAAGGTCTGCAAGGTTTAAGACTGCTATAGAAGACAAACACAATTCCCTCTAAAACTTACGCTGTTACCAAAGCATATCACACCTCCTTTAATATGTTCCTTTTAACAAAATCTATCACAGACAGTTTTCACAAAAAGAAATTTTGCTTTTCAGAGGGCATTAGTTATTTATTGAAGAGAATATATGGAGTGATTCAGGAGAAGGTCTATATAGAAGATTCCTGTTAGAAAGCCTTTTAATGCTAGTAGGCAAAGGCATTAAAAAAGGCAATTGAACCAAGATGATCTCTTAGCAGTAGTAAGGCTATTCTGCTTTTTAAACTTTAATCAGTATAATTATGTATTTAAAATAATTTGCCAGGGATATAATAGACTTTTTATTACATAAAGCCTTTAAATCATGACCAAATATGATCAATGGTATTGCAGCTCACAAGTTTTTCTCATTATCCTGGTTTCAGCTGGGACAGAGTTAATCTTCTCTCTAGTAGCTGGTATAGAGTTATGCCTTGGATTCAGTATGAGAAGAATGTTGATAACACATGGATGTTTTCAGTTTTTTGCTAAGTAGTGTTTAGTCTAAGTAAGTCAAGGATTTTTCAGTTTCTCATGCCCAGCCAGTGAGAAGGCTGGAAGGGCACAAGAAGTTGGGAGGGGACACAGCCAGGGCAGCTGACCCAAACCGGCCAAAGGGGTATTCCATACCATGGGATGCTATGTCTAGTATATAAACTGGGGGGAGTGGGGCCTGGGGGTGGAATTGCTGCTCAGGACCTAACTGGGCACCAGTCAGTGAGTGGTGAGCAATTGCATTGTGCATCACTTATTTTGTATATTCCAATACTTTTATTACTATTATTGCCATTTTATTATTTTTATTATCATTGTTGTCATTATTGTTTTCTTCCTTTCTGTTCTATGAAGCTGTTCTTATCTCAACCCCTGAGTTTTACTTTTTTCCCCGATTCTCTCCCCCACCCCACTGGGTCAGGGGGAAGTGAGCGAGCGTCTGTGTGGTGCTTAGTTGCTGGCTGGGGATAAACCATGAGCCACTCATAATACCAGGTGGGTTGAAGAAGTGAAAGAGTGCAGTCTGCTATACAAATTGTAAAGAAACCCAAAACATGACAGCGTTAGAATTTATGTCTGGAAAGCAGAGAGACAGCACGTTAAAGTGCATGTAATCGGAAGAGTTTTGAAAATCAAGCAACCTACCCTCCTTGGTTGGGATTTAAGGTTTTGCATGGCTCTGTATCCCTGCAGGGTTTGTTTCATCTAGCTTATATTCCTACAACAAATGAGAATGCTGGCACCACATACAGTGTTTTCTAGACAGAAAATCCCCTTGATGTAAGGAAGGGGATAGGAGCTGGATTCTCTAAAGGCAGATAGAGAAAGCTGTGTGCTTTTTGTGGCAACACAGTGCCTGAGGTTGTGTGCAGCATGCCAGGTAGCTCTGGCTTTCCCAGGGTCACTTCAGTCTCTCACTGCTATCTCTAGCTCCAGTCTGGCATACTTTGGTTTTTTGGCCTGCCAAGAGAGACAAGACAATCCATTCTACCTATTTCTTCAAATCCTACCTAGACATACCAGGTAGCACTCTTAATATCTTTAGTATGCTCTTTCTGGAGATGCAGGCCTGTAGGTTTTCTGCCTATGGTTGTTCCTCCATTGATACTGGATAAACTGGGATAAATATAGTTCACAAAGAACAGATACTATAGACACTTGTCCATTTTTGGTAAAATAAAAGCAATAGAGTCCACATGCACATGAAAAACCAAAGCTTAACATGCCAAGCATTACCCTAACATTACTAGTTCATTATATCTCAGCCAACAAATATGCACTTCAAATGAATGATCTATTGAGAGGGTCAGCCTCTGCACCCGTTGAAAATTGTTGGATCAAAATGTACCCAAACTTGTGAATTTCTAAAGCCTTATTTCAAATGCTAGGTACTTTAGGAATTTGATAATAATTTTTTTTATGTATGTATAGACATGTATGAAATGTTACACAAAATCTTCCCTTTTCCATCTCCTTTTCCACTTTTTTCCTTCTTCTTCATTGCTATAGCTCATTTAACTTACTTTCCCTTTTGCTTCCTTCTTTACATTGCTTTTCCTTCTCTTCCATTACCTGAACCAGTATGAATATACAGATATATTCAGTGTAAATAACACTAATTACATGCTGCTAGACTCATAATATAGCCACAGATTTCTTTAGTATTTCAGCACTGAGTTTAAGTAATTTATATCAGTTACATAATAACCTAAACAGACCTATTCATTTAAAAATGATTCTCTGAAGAACCCAGTACCATATTGTTAAAAGTCTGAAACTCATATTGGGTTTGTACAGCAATATGTTCAGACATCTGCATAGGCAAATGCTTCATAAACTCTAAAGTACTAAAAAAATATAATACCATGAGTCACACCTAGTCAGATAAATAAGAGGCCAATCTTAAAAACTTGAGGAAAACAAGTCATAGACAGAAATAGAATTTCAGGGTGGAAGTTATAGTATGCATTTGAATCACTTATATGGCAAATCTAATGAGATTAAAATTTAATCTATATTCTACTTGGAAGCAGAGCATATTGATATAAATGAAGACTAAAACAGTTAAAAAAGATATTCTGAAAAAAGCACCAAACTTGGTGTTGGAGAATTAGGATTTAGCCTAAATGAAACAACACTGAGATGTTTTCTAGTCCACTTTCAAATTCCTTTTGAAACAACACTTTTAGGAAATTAGAATCTGACCAGACTCTGGTAGAGATGTATTGGAAGTGTTGGAATGCATTAGACAGAGGCAACACTTTTTTTACCAATCCAGACACATTCTTTGACTAAAGTCGTCTGAAGTACATTGAAATTGTCAAATGAAAACTGTTACAAAAATAGAATGCTACTTTATTTATTAAATAGCATGGCTTAACTGAATTTCTGAACTTCCTGGGAGATAATTTGTCTTATATATTTTCGTTAGATTATAAGGTCAGATCCAATAAGCATACAAGAAAGAGGAATATCTCTGCAAGAAATAGAAGCACTGAGACTTTTATGACTAAATGGAGCATTCAGTTTCATTAGTAAAACAAAAAGGGTTGCTTAATTATATTTTCCTTTTAATAGCCTCAAAAGAGTACCAAACATTTTTCTTCCCCTTAAGATTTCTAAAGTGACAATAATAATTCTGAATTGCAGTTTACTGCCTACTGGTTTTCTTTGCTTAACTCTTCTTTTTATCTTCCTATTTCTGTTTACCAAAGTTCTTGCATTCAGCTTTCTCTTTCCTCTGGAGTGATTCTTACTCTGAAATTTGATTTCAAAGAGCTGAATAAGAAAGCATGAGGTATTTGCATTGTGAGAACAATATTTGTCAGAAAGCCCAAGACACGCTAAAGCGCCCTTCACTGTGACAGAAGCATTTTTCAGTGCTGGGTGACGCAGCACAGAGACATCAACAGGAGTTCTGTTGGCAGCAAAATGAATTAAGCACGGTTTCATAAAAACCTGTCTCCTGCTTGAATTCCCTCACACTTAGTATTGTGAAAACTATCATTAAAGGGCATCCGTCTCTGTTCCTCTCCCTGCCCCATGGTTGGAGTTTTCGTACCCTTTCTGTCCTGTTTTCTAATGAGAATTGAGCTCAGTGGGAGGCATTAGTGAGTTTTTCTTCTAACAAACCATGTCTTTCACAAACCTTTTAAGATTATAATACTATTAGGATTTGTAATTCTTTGAAAAATTGGTGAAAATCAAGCCATGTACTCAGTTGGGAGTAAAGGAAAAATCTATGTATATGTATGCATTACAGTACAAACCTTACTTTCTTAGGAAACCAGGATAAAAATTGTTTCTGTTAGCATGTTACGATGCTCAGATTTGTGCACTATAGAGGCCAGGCAACAGTACACTGCTAACAGCAAGCTGTGGACTGAGCTGTAGGCAAAAGGAATGTAGTGAACAGAGGGGAACAGCATTAATAAAAGGTCCTCAGCTACATTCTTCTGCCTGCAGGCAGCTGTAACTGTTCTTCCTCTATTGACAAATTGTCTGACTCTTTTAGGATATAAACTGATTCTGCTTTGAGGTGTCATACTGCTCAGGTCCACTGCAGACTCCAGCTGAGGGGCATTTTCAGTTCTGTAATACTCTTCTCTATTTTATCAGTGCTTTTTTGGAATTAACTTTCTGAAAATAAGAGTATTTTGCTGCTATTGACAGCGTTGTGGGGGGCGGGGAGGGAAATAAAAGCATTCAGCATGCAAGTGGCATTACACTGATAGATAGAGCACAAAGCAAGGTTTCAATCCCCCCAGCTTCATCTCTGTAGCTGCTCACCGGCTTTTAACACTTCAACCAGACTAACAATGGACAGCCTTGCTGAGTGTATACATAGAAGCAGCTCCTTGACTAAGCTCATTGGAGGCAGAAAGATGGCAGGAACTCTTTGCTCTAATTTCTCTTAAAGCTGTGGAGTCTGAGTAACTGCAGTTAAGGAATGGCTTCTCATCCTTTTCAAATAAACCAGGAATCGTCTTCAACTTCTTACAACCAGAAACAGGGTATTGATGATTTTAGATAGGAAGCTGAGAAAGTGCCTGGCAAATCTTCAGTGGGTGATCTGGGCTTCAAACCAGCATGCTGTCAGTGCTCCAGGAGTGCAGGCGAACAAACATAAGTATTTTGGACACGTCTTTAATAGGATGTTGGAGCTGGAGAAATCTAGTTACTACAGTCAGAGAAAGGCAGAGAGACTGATGAAAACAAAGTGCATGATGACAGAGGAGAACAGGCATGAAGGGAAAAAGCTGTCAGAAAACATTTGTAAATTGTGCTGATGTTGAGGAAAAGAGGAAAGGAAGGGAGCATAAACCAGGCCTGTTTTGTTCCCTGTGTCATTTTAATAAGCTCTCAGATCCTAGAACTTGTGAATAAAAGGGCTGAAAATTAGGTTTGCTATATGATGGTTTTCAGAATTGCTATAACTGGCTTGAATAATGCAGTTACCTCTTTTATTTGTGTGGATGAACAACATATTTTCAAGTGAAAGCAGTAATTTCCATAGTATGAGTTTTAATACCTCTGTGCTTTATTTGCTAATGAAAAAACAAGGTGATCTGGTGGTAGGACCCAGTCTGGGCTGTAAGAAGCAAAGGCTTTGTGTTTTATTCTCTGTGGAACTGTGGGCAAGTCATTAACAAGCCCACAAAGCAATGTGTTTAGACCCTATGGGCATAATAACTATTTTGACTCCAAGGGTCTTTATCTAGACTGAGATACCACTGACTTGATTGTTCTAATTACAATTTATAACACACATATATGTACATCACAACTGAAACAAACAAAAATCAGTAGTCATTAACAACTGCTGATTTTTGTGTTCTCAAAATAGAAACCATTTAAGGTCATACTCTCAGACTTTAAAGCCTTGTTTATGTAGATAATTTTATTGTCTTCAAGTGAATTTCTTTGAGGGTATTCATAGTCTACAAAATAGTTTTTAGATATTTGGGTATGTAGCTAGACCTTAATATTTCCTTTCTTAGCTGAGAAAGCCTTCAGCATGTTTAGGTTTTTAAACACTGTTTCTTGCTGTGATTTTTGAGTACGTATAAAATATTATGACTTACGTTAAGTCTTGTGAGCTTTCGTTTTCCATTCATCTCCTCTATGTTTCTGCTTTTGACACTTCTAAGAGATGTATTCTATTGTTAATACAATTATACTTCTTCGAATGTAATATTTGTTCAACAGAACATACAAAAGGTATTGGTTTTGACAAAAATCTGGTGTATATTTTTGAAGAATGTCAGAATCATGCTAATTTCTGTTAACTTCAGCTTTATATTCCAATATACCACCAAAAATAGCCAAGGACTCATACCTGTTTTCAGCTTCTAGGTAATTCAGTTTTCATAATGGAAATACTGAACTGGCATTGCTCATTTTTTTTCTTACTTGGGAATTCCAGCATAAGGAAATATAGTAGGAATTCAGCTGGACCAAGTGCCTCATCTCATTAGTGGATCTGGGCTAAGAGTACAGTTAGCAAAACTGGTTACCTAAAACAGTGATTTTAAAATAAATAAATACAAATTTGAAGACCTCACCATATGCTTACTATGTAGGAAGGAATATAAAAAGGGCAGCAATTTTTTATAGTGTGCTTAAGGTAGTAACCCCCCCATTATGTTAGCTGGATTATCTAGTAGCTATTTCTGTTTTCATGCTAGTATGCTAAGTGTACTAGTTCAATAGTTCAGAATACCCCTGAGCTGTGGATATGCTGGAGCAAGCCTAACAGCTGCAAGGGGAAAGCAAGGGCAAGTACTTCCTTTTGGGAGTTCACCAGTTTACATATACTTTTTTTTTTTTTCCCCCAAAACAATAGGTGTTGAGAATTTTAATTTTTATATATTAGAACAAATTCTTTTTCCAGTTCAGTTTCTCTCAAAGGCTGAAACAGAACACAGCTATTACTAAACTCAAAAAGTTCTTTCTGCTTTTATTCTTAAGAAGAATTCCTCTAATATTAATAGCTTTGTATATTCCTTTAAATTCAATTATAAGTTTAATCTGTAAATTAAGCTTGTAAGAAGTGGACTCCTTTTAACTGAACATGGCAGCATTTATAATTCCTGCATGGGAAGATGGATTTGCTTAGAGGTTTTTATCAGAAGGAGGGGAAAAAACCTAATAGTAGCTGAACAAGCCTAGAAAGAGTTTCTGGAATAGAAGACTAACAGGATTCAGCTTGTACTGGACATCCCCTAGAGACTCATGGCAGATAGAAAGAGAAAAGGCAACCAAAAGAGTATTTTGCATTTCTAGGGCAGATGATAGACATTTCTGTTTAAATGGGAAATGAAAATTGTTGCAACATCTTTTTCTAGCTGGTCTTGAAACTAAAGATTTTGATATTTACAGTTCCACTAAGTGTGCAGTTCTATGGAATTGCAATAACATGATACCAGAAAGACAAAGTCTTTCATAGACAATGCTCATACACATGCCATTATGCTCTGAATAAGTCAGCAGTAGTCTTATGTCAGAGGGATTGCAATTTACATATTTCCTAGGTAGCTTCTATGAGCTTCCTAAGCTTATAGATCTGCATGAAAGGATAGTCCAGAAGTCTTGCAAGAAAGTAGAAAATTATGTCCATGCGATACTAATGTTGTCCAACTCTGCCATATATGAATTTGCCAGCCTAAACCTGTTTACTCTATGAGATTTGACAAGAACATGGCCTACTGTGGTTTGGTTACAGGCTGTGACTTTGCATCATAACATACACAAAGAAACATGGCAAGCAGCAACAAATTCAAGTAGCACTGACATATTACCACTCTTTCATCAGGCAAGATATAGCATAGACATAACCTTTCCAACTACAGTTGTGTAAAGCACATACAGTCAGAGCAACTTCTGTGGGATATAAATTAGAAAAGCCTCAGGAAAAAAATTTTCCTTCCCAATCTCTAAGGGAATTGATATTCTGTAGCTGACCAGCCAAATAATAGTCATATAAGCTACTTCATTAGGAAAAGTTTTGGTTTAACTGCTCTCTCATTTGCAATTAGAAGTGTTAATTCAATGGCTAAAGGTCAGGAATTACTCATTGCTAGCACTGTGTCTCAGAAGCATATTCAGGAAATGATCATCAGCTCAAATCAGAGGTGCTACTATGCAATTAAAGGTCACAATAGCTTTTGCTGAATAAAATTACCTGTGCCCCAGATGAACTTTTTCTGAAGGGATGGCTGCTTAGTTGAGCTGAATATGCCTTCACAGGAAAATCCCAGTTAAGCTTCTGCTTTTTAGAGGAGCCAAAGACTGTGGTGAGACACAGTTTTCATACTAACTTGGGATAGTTTAAAGTGCTTCTCCATTACCTGGATAGAGAGGAATTTAAAAAGGGAAAAAGTGAGTAAATTCACTTTCGTGGTGCTTAATGCTGAGCAGTTGAAAGAAGGTAAACTTTATATAGATCAGAAATAGAAGTAAGTAAACAAAGGTAAGCATGCTTACCTTAAGGTCTTAGCCTGTAGGTCTACTTCCACAGCATTTCATACTGATGTTCTTTAAATTACTTTCCTGTTAGTTCAAACTCTCTGTTTTACCTGGTCAATACCACAGCTGTTGAAAATATGCAGAATTACCTTATCAGTTGTTCCTTACACTGTGTCTGGGCAGAAATATATGCATTTGGAGTTGTCTTAAGCTGATTATGTTCTTTTAGACAGCTGCTTCAATTTTTTTGTGACTTTTTTGAAATCTTAAAATCATTCTGCAGCAAGTCTTAAGCCTCTTTTAGCATGGTGTTGTCTGCAAACTCAAGAAAAGGGATTTTCCTATTCTGTTAACCCAGCCATTGGGTGATGCTGAAATTCTTGTCACTATTGAATATTGCCTGTAAAAATAACGGGCAGAATGAAAGCCAGAACACCTCTGCAAGAAATTTGATTCAACAAAGCTTTCCAGCTTAAAAATGAACCTGATAAGTACCAAGATTAGTTTCCTAACCAGTTTCGAACCATTATCGATTAAATTAATTCAGACTAGACTAGACTGCATGTTCCTAAATACATAGATACATCTTCACAACAGAGATTACAACCAATTCAAATACAGTGATGGGGAGGACAGGTCTCGGGAAACTCAGTGTTTTAGTACAGCTTAGTAAATAGCCCACTCGCTGAGCTGCAGTAATCTGCTATGAGTTTATCTCATTCCATAAATGAGTCATTTTACTTTGGATTTGGCAAAGGCAGGGTAGCACGTGTAACCAGTCAGAAATTGCATTTCTGAACCTTCAGATCTATTAGGAATTTTTTGAATACTGGTAGGCTCAGCCCTATTTAACTTTATTTTTATCTTCTAGTTATCAAACATGGTTGAAAACCATCTGTAAGCTCACTCACTTTAGAGGGCACCTGCATGACTGAAATGTTTGTGTTGCTGTTGCAGCTGCTCACAAACCATGTGTTTAACTTGCATGCATATAGTGAAAAAAGTATTTTTACTCCTCAGTGCTTAGGTGTGCTAGCATCACAATTTCTGCATGAAAAAGCATGCTCTCATCAGAAATGTTACTTTGATACCAAGAACAGTCTTCAGGGTAGAACTCAATTGCATTTTTCCTCCTCAAAATACTCTTCCTTCCATATTGTACTTCTGCATCTAAAAATGTCATAATTTTTATGTTGTTCCATACTTAAGAAAGCACACAAAGGTGCCACAGTTGCTGACTTTTATTAAACTTTCTGAGCTCTGAGGGTAGTTGCCTCCCAGAAGAACAGAGTTAGACTGCTCAGCCCATCTGCTCCTGTCCACCAGCATCCTTCAGCACTCACTAGATGGCCATGTATCCTTATGTGTGTGCTTTCTTGTAAAGTTTGGGAAAGTAGTAGTAATCCCTTCACCATTTGAGGATTATTTTTTTTAAATCATGTGCATTCCAGTATATGGCTTGTTTACCTCCCCATCTAGGTCACCTTGCTTTAACCTTGGCTAAAGTGACCCCTTGTCGCGTCCCAAAGTTGGAGCGACTCAGGTTCGTGGATTTCCTTTGTCAGAATTAAGGTAAAACGACACCAGGGGAGTTCAAACAACAATCAACATTTATTCAACCTAGCTAACTCTGTCCAAGTACACATGAACTTGTTAATATGAACCTTGCAACATGTCATTAAGCCGCTGTTTGAGAAGAGGAGGAAAGTACAGAAAGAATGAAATGGAAAAAGGAACATGAAATGTATCAGAAGGAGAGCCCTCCCGTTGAGTCACGAGGTTCAGAGCAGACCCCCTTGCTTTCTGGACTCCTTCTCAAAGAGGAGCTCAGGGGCGGCTAGGTCCACTCCTAGTCTCAGACTTGGTCAACGGTTTATGTTTCAAAGGATGAGGTGTAGGGACTGTGGAAAAGAGAGAAGGAAAAGAGAGAGAGAGAGAAAAGAAAGAGAGAAGAGAAGGGTTTCACCAGTCCTGGGTCCAGCGTTGGTCCAGCCAGCGTAGAGCTCCAGTTCCGGAGGGCGCGCACTGAGGATTTGTTCTCTCCTCTTTTATAGTGTGTTAGTTGATGATCTCAACATGCGCAGTTCCCACACCTGGGGTTCACTGGAATCGGTAGCTTTGGGGGGGCGGTGTTCATTGTGGAGTTGCTTCTCTTTTCCTGCTGGTATGACCACTTAAGATAGAAGCACAGTCCCAACTTCCATGGGGCCTTCTTCCTCCAGGAAGGCATAAATTGTGTTCCTTCTCCTGGTCACTCAAGATAAGGAATTGGGGCCTTGGAGAAGTGCGTTCCCACCCTCCATGGGGCCCTCTCCTCTGTCCACATTGTCCTGTTCACAAAACTCCAGCATTTTTACAGAGGCCGTTTTGTCCACCAAAGCTCTTTTAGCGGATGTTTGAGACATTTGAATTTGTCAGACTGTCACACCCCTGAGTTAACCAAGATTCTTCTGCTATGAAAACAGGTCCATCTCTCTGTACCAAGTTTTATGATGCTTCCTCTACCAACTTTAAATATCCTCCATCAAACAGAACTGAGTACACTAGTTTCTCAGCAAGAGTATTCTCTTTGTGTATCCATTGTTTGGTAGAAAAAAATAGCTAATTATAGCTCTTTGTTCTCTAATATCTCTACTGTGGTGGTTTTATCAGCACAGTTGTGAAGAGGAACACAAAGTGAGGCAGCCTTCAAACAAACACATAACCTCTGGAAAGCAAACTGATAATGAGTTTGTAAGTTGTGTACTGAGAGAGTCCTTGAGTAAATGCGCAAGTCTGGATCATGCTCTCATTAAGTTAGTACAACCTAATGCAGTTTGGAACCATGCTTGTTAACTGAGCACCTATAGTAGCTGAAGACTTGTCATATTTGATCAGACCAAAGATAAATGCATTTCATTATTGACAGTACTGGCTACTTAAAAAGAAACTGCAAGATATTCCAAAACAGAAAATTACTTCAAGTAATTAACAGTTGAAACAAGACACTTCAGTTTTCTTCTGAATTTTTATTTTAGCTAGTGAAATATGTTTGTTCTTATTGTATATATTGATCTTTTTTTTTTTCTCTCTTGTAAGGTCTTCCCTGAAGTCATATATTGTAGCAGTGTATTCTACTTCTGAATTTAGATGGGGGGAATGAATATTTCTCCGTTTTGTTTCTTTTAAGCATCTACTCCTGTTTTATGCAACAGTAAAAGACAGCTTGCAGTCTGTCTTTTTTGTGCAATTTTATTTTATTTTAGCTGTCTTCTGTCCTGTTATGCATCATCTTTTGAAAATAAAAAGTCCAAATATATCTAGTCCTCTCCTGATATGAAAGGATTTTTTTCTGCTTTTATTAAATAATTGTAGTCTAGATGGAATAATTTTTTAGTATATTTGTTGAAAGCTAAGTCATACAAACACATTACACAGAGGGACTGAGAATTATAGCATTGACTAACAGCATATAAATCTCAGTTTTATTTTGTATTCCTCATTTTACATCTTAGTATCTAGCTTGTTTTCATGCTCACAGTAGGGTATTAAGTTGAGTTTTGGGTCTAAATATCTCCATCACTCACAGCTGTGAAGTTGTTTAAGATATTCATCATCAGTCCCGCGCACTTGACTTTGAATATACTGCCCCAAATGCTATTTGCCATCATTCTGTCCAAATACCTACGGAGGCTGAGGCTCTCTACAGATCCTTGATTATTTTTTTGTTTTAATTGGCTCCTTGATTTTCTGTTTCTGTTAAGTAATTGTATAGTGATTAGATGAATTTCCAAATGTTCATATTTTTCTGCAGAAACACAAAGTTCATTTTAAAACAAAGTTAGTTTGGGGTTAGCAGATGACAAAATATCTTGAAAATACTTTTATTTCCTCTTGTGCAGATACCTCAAAACCAGAAAATATTCATGCACTCTGCAGGTTTGCAGTAAATGACTTAACTCACTGAAAGCCAAAAAAACTTGAACTTTAGTAGATCATAACAAACTACTGTGCAGATTTGTAATATTACCAAAATTTAAGCTGTATACTGCGCACTCTTGGAAAATGTTTTAGAATCAATAATTTGGCTTCTCTTCTTGACTACAGTATAGAAAAGGGGGTGGTGACATGTTTATCTTGATAAATTATTTAAAAATGCTTAAAACTTCTAATTAATTAGAAGACCACAAAATCCTGTATCCTTGAGACAAATAGCACATCTTAGCTCTTCTAATGATATTACTATAAGAATATAGGAGATTCTCTGATGACTCATGGATGTTTTACACAGCCCAGACTGCAGTCTCTGACTGCAGCAATGGGTGGGATTGCTTGTGAAGAGGACCCAAGATGAGCCACTTTCTCCAGTGCATTTATATTCTACTTTTCCAGCTTCCATATTGTCAGAAATATTGTTTTTGTCCATGTTACTAGTAGGCTAAAAGAGGATAAAGGTTAACTATCTTGTGAAATACATTGGGAGGGAGAGAGAAATCACAAGCTAAATTTCTTTTCATTTGCACATGAAGAAAACCAGCACTGAGAATGCAAGCCTTAAAATGATAAAAACAATTAAAAGCCAAATGTCAGGTTTGAGTTTACTAAAATAAATAAATAAATAAATAAATAAATAAATAAATAAAATTCTACAGAAACAGTATAGAAAATATCTCCTGAGATAGATGAAGCCATAGAAGGTCATCAGGAAATAAAAAAGAGGTAGACTTTAAATTTAGTTCCACTTGTGCTAGTGCGTGCATTGCAATGAGCTGATTAAGGTTGGGGTTGGAGGTGAAGCTGTTGTGTACGACACACTAGAGTATAATCTAAAGGATGGAGTGATAGGTTAGAATCAGTGCTTACAGCAGGAAAAGCAATCATCAATGTGACTTGCAAATGTACTCATACTTCAAGCTTTAACAAAACAGGAGGACAACACCGCAGACTTTCTTGAGTACGCGGCATGTAAGTTTTAATTTGGAAATATATGCTTGATGGTCAGTCTGAATGCTGGCAGATCAGACTGAAAAAAGCATCCTGGATTTCAGCCATCTGCGTAGAAGATGATGCTTCAGAATGGTATCTTGTCTTAGCTGCCTGTCAGTCATGTCTCTGTCCAGTTTCTGAAGCTCCATCCACACAGCATGTATTGTCAGCATGAGCTATTGTCAGGACAATCTTTACGGTCTGAGATACCTGTCCTGAACTCTCATGTTGCCTTATCTGCAGAGTTCTTAGCAGTGTATCCATTGATCCATGAAGGGAGGCAACCAAGCTGAGAGAGCCATCACAGTTAAAGAACTGGTGCTGGACTCTGAAGTAGTCTGTCTTTGTGTAATTGAGTATTAGTTACTCAGATCTTTCACTTGATCTAGAAACGGTGGAGATAGTGAGCACTAAAGATGGTATAGCACAAAAAACAATCCAAAAGTACTAGGACTGCAAGGAATCAAAATGTTTCTCCATGATATTTTATCGCATCCCAGCAACAAAAACCTGACAAGCTCAGTCATGTAATGTCCAGATTATCATTTAAACTGAGTTACAACTAAAAACATGTTGGTTTACTCAATTCAGATATGGGCACTGAATTAAACCCAAACACTGGAAAGAGTCTGGTAACCCTGTTACTAGGCAGCAACATCAGTAATGGAAATACTTAAGTGAATACATAAGAGCATTTAGTCATTTAGAGAGACCTGGAATAGTCTGCTTTAAACCAATAGTTACTAGAAGCACCTGGGGATATCTTGGTGTAAGGGTCCCGTGGACTCGTCTCCTTCCCTACAAGATTTCTCTGTACTATTTACGTTCTATGTTGTTATAACTCTAGTTTAACATCTGACTAGAGAATTGCCTATTACCATGTACAAAACCAAATAGAATCATAGAATGGTTTGGATTGGAAGAGACCTTAAAGATCACCTAGTTCCAACCCTCCTGCTATGGTCAGGGAGAACTTCCACTAGACCAGGTTGCTCAAGGCCCCATCCAACCTGGCCTTGAACACTTCCAAGGATGGGGCATCCACAGCTTCTCTGGGAAACCAGTGCCTCACCACCCTCATAGTGAAGAAGTACACAGGAGAGATGTTGCATTCAAGTACAAGTTAGCTGTTGGTGTCAGAGACTTCTGGAAGGTAACTTAGGGATTTGAAGACACCTGTGTATCTATCTTCACTGCTTCTCTTCACTGAGCTTGAGGAAAAGATAATGTGTTTTGGGGTGGTGGTGGGGAATATTTAAAAATAAATTTAAAACTACATGTAAGTCAGCCATATTTATCATACAGTGTTGTGGTTAGAAATTCACTGCAAGGAACAGTCTGAAGCAGGTTGTGCCCCCAACATATAGAAATAATAACGCATTAGCTGTGAAGTTTACCTGTAAGTATTGTTTGTTGTAGCATGGTATCTGGAGCAACCGCTGAGAGATAATGCTTAGCACCCTTATCAACAATATCCATACAGCCTGCCATATATGAACTATTTTGCCATGGGTTAGTAAGGTGTTTCTCTAAAATAAATTAATTCTGGCTGTTCTGCATATGCCCTGACTGTTGAATTAAACTATGGTACAGTAAGAAATTTCTTTCTTTATGGAAATGTTTTGCAGTGAGCAAGAAGACAAGAGCAATTTCACCTTTTAAAAATAAAAACTTTGCCTTTGATAGCTATTATAAACCCCAAGCAGATAGCTTCTTTTCTTCAGCACACTGCCCACACTGTGTAGCACAGCAGGTTTATAATTGCAGTGGAAAATAATAATAATAATAAAGGTCATTTAAATTTAGGGTCTAAGGATTTAGATTGATGCACAGTATCAGCTTCCAATATCAGATGACTATAAATTCACAGGCATTCATAGGGATCAGTGATGTTCAATGATACCTTATCAGATTAGTGGGGAAATTCTGATGAAACAGAATTGACTTCTGTGATTTGTTCATTTGTTTTCCTCTGCCATTTCTTTCTGCCCTCTGAGATTTCTTAAGTGGAACTATTTTGATCAATTTATTTCAGATGTAACATTTGCAATAGTATCAGTTCTTTGTAAGAAGTTTTTATATGAAGTTTTATTATTAATATTTCATAAAACTTACAGAGTGATGAATAGAAGGGTTATTGGCTCAATAAAGGGCTGTGGTCAAAAAGCTCTATGTTCTCTGTCAGTTCTTTGATTATAAAGATTACGAGCATCTAGAAGGCCAAGTACATCCTCTAGCCTGATCCATTTTTCCATGTTACAGAAATCTGCCCTTTAAGTTCATATAGATATCACTGAAAAAACCTACCAAGTTTATTATTTGCAAATACAGTCACTTTTGTATAATGAAAATATATACTCATTCAGAAATGTCAGCTTATAAAACTGTGATTTTAAGCCAAAGTTTAATTAATAGCACAAAAGAAGCCTGAATTCACTTTTTAATGTGAAGATCAATTTTCTTTTTTTGTTTTCTTTTTTTTTTTTTTTTAGCTCAAGTAAACTAAAATCATGTATATTGTCATCACACATTTATTTATTGCAAAACTACACCGAGTTAGTGATCCTCAAGGGGATTTTTTTTTTTTCAGAGATTAAAATTTTAGTGATTTAAAATTAGAGGTCATAAACCTGGAATAAATATTTTTTTTTATCCCAAAAGATAATTAACAGTATCCCAAAACAGGGCTAGGAGGAGGACTGCTTTATGATTTAATTGAGAATAGGAACTCTGTTCTATGACACCTGCTTTTATTTTGGAACTTGAACATGGTCTTCAGTTAGAAGAGTGATACCCAAGCCAATCATATGGACAGAAAGACCTCCTGTGTTGAAAACTTGGGCATTTGTAGTTTTAGTGCAATTAAAGATGCCACATACATTTCTAAGCTGATGGATTTTTTTGCTTTCATGTCTTGTTTAACTAACCTGGATGCTAGGCTAAACTGTTTTATAAAGTGGGTTTTTTTCTGCATTGGTTTAGCTAAAAGGCTCACTGTCTGCAATTCCTGTTTGACTCTTTAAATTAAATTTTCCTCTGTGTTCACTAATATGATTTATTCTGAACAAATCCACTTATATGTGCTTGTTGCATAGAAAGTACGTGGTTTCAGGAGGAAGACATGATAAAGATTTAAATATTAGGGTATCAGTGAAAATTCAGGGAGCTTATGGTTTCAGTTTTCTTGTATTTTTGAAGCTTCCTTTTATTTTCATAATTGTTCTTATTACTTTGGAGAAAAATTGTTTCAAATATCACCATGGTGTTTAAAATAAGTTTATTAACATTTAAAGTGGTCAGTCACACGATTTCAGGTCAGTACTGAATCTCTGTCTTGTATTGCTCTGTGAAGGAACAACATCTTATATAGGGATATCAATGAAGAATTCAGTGTCAGATGATTAAGAGGAGCAGCTGGTAGATGTTTGTGTATGTTGGCTTTTTGGATGAGTAATGCACTAATGCAGATATCAGTTACAAAGAACAACATTAAAAATAACTTCTAAAATATTCCAATATTTATAATGCAATTAACAATATTTTGCAACTTAGGCATTTAAAAACCTGTTAAATAATAATGGTTTTCCTTTAAGCTTATTTTATAAAGAAATAAAATGTCCTTTCCTTGTTTTGAGTTGTTAATGTACCATAGACTAGAGTACTTACTCCCAACTTGCATGGTCAAATCAGTAAGGCTGGTTTTCTACTTAAAGTATACGCTCCCTATGACATAAATGCACCTGACTTTGTGCCAAGTACCAACTCACAGGACAAAGGATTGTCTCATCTATTGCTCATCCTTTATAATATAGTTCTGGTCAAACTTCTCAAAGCCTGTAATATAATCATTTAGGGATGGTTACAAAATGCCTGAGGCAGTCAGGCCTCCCATTAACTGCTGCTGATAGTGAAGAGCCCAAGTCTTGTTTATCATGTAGTACAGTAATTGCATTTCAAAATAAAAGATAGTCTTTCTGCTCAGTATAATCTCAAAATAAAATGTGGCAACCTAAGTACTGTGACTCAAATCCCTCTGTGTATCTTTATTTAGGGACTTCCTGAGAAGGAGGTTGTGGTTTGACCATCTGAGAGTAGCTGTTGATGAACCTCATTCCTTTGTGAACCAGCTCATATTCTAAGCTTCAAAACCTTTCTTTGGTTATGAAGTTCTGTTTAATATCTTTACCAACGATCTGGACGAGGGGATTGAGTGCACCCTCAGTAAGTTTGTGGAAGACACCAAGGTGGGCAGAAGTGCTGATCTGCTTGAGGGTAGGAAGGCTCTACAGAGGGATGTGGACAGGCTGGATCGATGGGCTGAGGCCAATTGTATGAGGTTCAACAAGGCCGAGTGCCGGGTACTGCACTTGGGTCACAACAACCCCTTGCAGTGCTACAGGCTTGGGGAACAGTGGCTGGAAAGCTACCCGGTAGAGAAAGACCTGGGGGTGCTGGTTGACAGCCGGCTGAATATGAGCCATCAGTGTGCCCAGGTGGCCAAGAAGGCCAACGGCATCCTGGCCTGTATCAGAAATAGTGTGGCCAGCAGGAGCAGGGAAGTGATTGTCCCCCTGTCCTCAGCACTGATGAGGCTGCACCTCAAATCCTGTGGTCAGTTTTGGGCGCCTCACTACAGGAAAGACATTGAGGTGCTGGAGCGTGTCCAGAGAAGGGCAACGAAGTTGGTGAGGGGCCTGGAGCACAAGTCTTATGAGGAGCGGCTGAGGGAACTGGGGTTGTTTAGTCTGGAGAAAAGGAGGCCGAGGGGAGACCTTATTGCTCTCTACAACTACCTGAAAGGAGGTTGTAGTGAGGTGGGTGCTGGTCTCTTCTATCAAGTAACTAGTGATAGGACGAGAGGAAATGGCCTCAAGTTGTGGCAGAGGAGGTTTAGATTGGATTTTAGGAAAAATTTCTCTACTGAAAGGGTTGTGAGGTATTGGAACAGGCTGCCCAGGGAAGTTGTTGAGTCACCATCCCTGGAGGTGTTCAAAAAGCACGTAGACGAGGCACTTCAGGACGTGGTTTAGTGGGCGTGGTGGTGTTGGGTTGGACTCGATGATCTTAAAGGTCTTTCCCAAACTAAACAATTCTATGATTCTATAAGTCTTTGGTTATGGGTATTTGGCTAATAACGGATAGTAACAATTTTTTTTTTTTTTCCTAAACCTGCTACTTGATCATTTGATTGGATGCTATGTATTGTTTGTAGCATATATGATTCCATATTTATGTATAATAGGATTCATTAGCCTTTTAAGAGAGTTAGGCTAAAAAATGCGTCTAGTTTGAAATAGCTGTAGATTATGGTACATGTAAGTAATGTAGACAGTAGTTGATGGGGACAGAGAGGTACCTTTGGAGGATGAGTGATTCCAGTTAACAAAGATGTTGAAATGACAGACTGAATTGCTTTGGCAGGTTTCTTGCAGTATAGGTGACTAGCTTCAACTGCAGACCTAATGTCGCTAATATTAAGTGATAGGAAACTTAGCTCACTTCTAAAAGTTACCCAACTTCTCTGTATTTCTCCTTATTCAACTACAGCTTTTATTTCAAGTATTTGTCATTACAAATACATGGAATGTTCAAGATAAGTGAATATGTTGAATTTATGTACCGATACAATGATATTTTCTCTTTCTTTAGAAACTGCAGAGGTGTATTGTGTTAATTCCCACTTAATATGTTGCATACAACATGGAAAAAGAGGTGGTCTGTTCAGAATTCAAGCTCTTGTCAGTAGTTTGTGAGTGATAACATCAGCAAACATTTTTTAAAAAGTCCTACAATTTGAAGGAAACATTTGAAATCAACATCAAAGTTTATCACCGGTAGTCTGAAAATTATTTCTATTATTAATAGAGAATACCACAATTAGCACTTGTTTGTTGCCTTGGCAGATTTCATATAGTAGAAATATTAGATGGATAAGAGGTGAACTGCAGCCTTTACCTACTTTTAGGGAGAGTTCCAGGCAAAATCTGGGGAATGTACACTTTCTGTCTCAGGAACTTCACATGATTGTACGTCATGTAGCAATTACTGAGGGAAAATGTGAAAAGTTTCAAGAAGGTGACAAGTGGTAGGTTGAAGACGGGTGCTGCAATGATGTGAAGAATGACCATGAAACTGAGGGGTTTTAGTGGACATACAGTATTTCTTGCAAAATATACTTAAGACTGAGAATATATTGCCTCTTTCTAGGGGACATTTTTCTGCTCCCTTTACTGTGTGTATCTGTGTATAGCACTTTATACTGTAAGCAACCCTGTATCTTATTTAAAAATAGGATTGTGAGTGCAGAGTCACAGAATCAGACCTAGGAGGTCTCCTTTATGCTAACAAATAACTGAGATTTTAATTTGTATAAAGAAATTTTACAGTCAAAGTTTTTTTTTTCTTTTTTTTCCAGTCAGGATTTTTTTTTTTTTTTTTTTTTTTAATTAGGCTGCTTACAACCAGAACAATTAGTACAGTCACATTTGAATTAAGGAATAGTGCAAAAAATAAATAATCTAATAAGGCTTGAAAAGGACATCAATACAAAATACACTCAGGAATCAACCCTGATTTTTTCTCCAGATAAATTGCTGTACTGATTGTTATGAAGTATATTGATGTCACTGTCACTATGACAACATTGTGACAAGAACTACTCACTCTAGGCTACCTTGTAAAAGGATCTGTCATCTTTTTTTTTTTTTTTTGTATCAAAAGTAATAGAAATGAGACCCTCTCCCCTAGCACAAGGTTTCATTTAAGGTTAAACGATTTGTTACAGACATCGGGTCAAGGTATTCTTGAACAAGTGAAAAGCTAGCTTTTCAAGACAGGTAAGAACAATACTCCTACTTTTCAACTAGTGAAAACAACAAGAAAAAATTTGCATTCTCTGAAACACAAGTATTTGTTTGCAGAAAACTAATGTTTTGATATATTTCTCAGAAGTATAGCAGGATTTTATGTCTGAGGAAGTAAGAAACATTTGGAACTGGAATGTGTGTAATTTAACTTATAATAGGATGGCTTGTTTTCTTCTATGTGATTGTTTCTGCCCTTTTAATGTAAAACAATCTCTCCACCTTTATGTATTTCTGGTTCTGTGTTATTTCAGTTAAGCCACAGAATCTGTGATATACCGCACTCTATTGTTTCTCTCTTTTTTTTTTTAACCCATATTTTACCATCCATAGACCTAGTTTATTTTCTCCTTTTGTATCTACCTAATTTCTACTGTCTCATAGATTTTAATGTTTGTGTTTTCCCACATCAGAGGTACTACACTGGTGTCGGCAAAATAGCTTGTGAAAACTGTAGTCTCTAGAAATACCACAATATTTACAAAAGCCATTCTTTCTGTGTTTGTTGATCTATATATTATTTTTGCAAATCCATTCACCAATGGTGATGTTTATTTTTTCATATTAGCTGTTTAGAAACACAGAGTACCAACATGATATCAGCATGGAAATACACCTAGATAAAATTTTCCTGGAGGTATTTGTATTCCTAATAAATCTTAACAAGATCCAAAACTCCTATGAGGAATCCTTTGCATGTTTGCTTTGCTGTCTTTTAACTGTGCAAGCCTAAGTGAGCAGATTTATTAAGCTCTGGCTCTCTTGATCATTATTTCAGTTAAAATAAATGTAACTGGTGTTGATTTCTAAACATGTCCAAGCATATTAATCTTAAAGTGATCATAACATCAAAGGAGAATTTTAGTCATTTATCAAATACAGTATTCAAACATTAATAAAAACAATGGCAACTTTATAAGTTTCCTTTTTTACATTAATACATTGGTTTGTTCTTCAGTTATTCACCAAGTGAGACCAATTTAATGGGAAAACTGGATAATCCAACAAGATATCATTTAGGGTTTTTTTTGTTGAGACATAATTAAAAAAATACAATGATGAGGCAGGATTTCTGCATATAGAGTTTGAGGACAGGCAGAATTATTCAGGACTTAAAAGGAAATCCCAGGTGAGGGGGGGAACTATCAAGGTAACAGCAGTAGTCATTGCACCATCAGTGCTCAATATATAGAGATCAAAAATCAGAGCAAGTTCTTCCTCCTCTAAATACAGGCTTCAAAACTTCCTGTTATGCTGTGGAGTCCAATGTGCATTATCCTAAAAATAAAATAAAAATAAAACAATAGAAAGAAACAAACAAAAACTTCCCTCCACCGCACCCATGCTTTTAAAATAAATGTCCTCAGGTCCTGAGTGAGTTAGTTGCCTTCCTCCAAGTGATTTAAGTACACTTAAGTGTTCTCCATTGTAGTGTTAGATTACTTACTTTTAAAGTATTTTAAGCTTGAATTAAACTTCTCTTCTACATGCATGTTGAAGAACTTCAAATTTTCATACCAGAATTTTGATTTACAGACTGAAATGAAGGCATGTGAACATACATATACAACCTTTGTATAAAGGGAACAATTAGCAACAATCAAGGAAGACGGTATTGTTCTTTGGCTCTCTTTCTCTCTGTACTGTGTGAGAACGTTCTGAAGATGCCTTGTAGCTATCTAGAAGTGAATTATAAGAAAATTATTCCTCTTTCTCTTTCCAAATGCCCTCAACGCTCAGCTTTAGCTGAAAGATCTTACTCTAGTGCATTAAGAGCACAAGATGGGCAGTTGCTGTGTGGATGGATTCTAGGCACAGGTGAGGTAGGAAGACACCAGGGCATTAGAATGCAGGAGGTGACTTTTCCTGGAGAGGAATCTGGGGAACCCCTGCTGCAGCCAGCAGAGGCTGGGAGGTAGAGCAGCAAGGGCAGAGAGGCTGCTCCGTCTGGTAGTACATTTTCTCTGTGCTTCCTTGTTGGCTTCAGAAAGGTACAAGACCAGCTCCTATGGGCTCCATCTTGGCTCCGGCTTTTCCTTTCCAGCTCTGTTAAAGTCCCAGCCTTGTGTCCTTTGGATAGGAAAACTTAGTTTTGACCACATAGTTGAGAAACCCAGAGCTGGTTCTATCACTCCATAATTTTATTTCTGATAGGGCTTAGTTTAATGCTGACCTTGCTTTATGGTATAAAGTTTGACAAATCACATTTGGTTGCTACTGACAGGCAGTGGGATTGAGGCCTTGTTAAAATTTAAATGCTGTTTTAAAAATTGCTTAGTTATTTGACCACTAAAAAGATAACTCATTAGCTTTCTCATGATCAGTAAAAATGAGTAAATCACATATTCCCATGTGCAAGTAAAAATTCTGATTTTTAAAATATTTTAGAGAAATAGTAGCATTAGTGAAATGACAGTATTATACAAATGTGCCATCTTGGATTCTGTGTATGTTTTGGATTCTAGTAAGGTATGTAAATACAGAACATAAAGCTTATAATATTTTCAAGGTTTTGACACTAGACTTTTCATTTGCTTATAAAAGAATAAATATTTGCAAATAAGAATAAATAGGAAAAGTAAAAACACCAGCATTTTCAGACCCAGGTTTAACTAATTAAACCTATCAATTTGTAGCAGTATAAGCAATAATCTGTTTCAGAAAATGTAAAAACAAGTTGTAGTCAGCACTCACTCTGATATATTTTATAGTTCCATTGTATGTTCGGTTAATGAAAAATATTTCCTAAATAGCAGAAGAAGGATTCATAATCAGACTAAGTAATATTAGCTGTTACATGCTTTTAGTGCGTAGCACAAATATGTGAAGCTAAATCCCTCATTAGTGTTTCAAATTAAGCTGATTTTGCATTGTTTAGAATAAAGTCTTTCTCCATTTCCTCAGTTCTTCCAGGGGTGTCATTCTGTAGTCTTCTTAAAAAGTAAAACCACAATTCTAATTTTTATTTTCATTTTTAACTTTAAGCTATAAACTGAGAGCTGAGACTTTTTTTAATTTGTTCTAGGTAAGAATCTTAGAAAGCTTTTGAAATACTGCCATTTAAATTTCAGTGAAATTTTGTAAAGTTTGTCAAGTTTTGAAAATTTACTGTGATTCTAATATGATAATATCTAGCTGGAATATTATGTCTATGACCACCACCCTCCTCAGAAAGACAAATTGGACTCCACAGGAGTGCAAGAAGAATTACAGGTTTGAAAAAATTGATCATGAAAACTTGAAGAAAGTGTTTAACACTCTTCTGTGAAAGAAAGGTTATTATTTAAACAGAATGGTAATCAAATGCTTCCTACATTATGAGACAAATGAGTATATTTTGCAACAAAGTTATTGGGAAAACTTCTTAGGCCTTAGGACAAAACCCTGGAAATGTAGAATCTCTCATTGGAAATTTTTGCTCAACAACAAGCTGTTATGGGAGTCAGAGTTTTTAAGAGATTTAGAACAAACATAGGTTTAGATTGCATATTTTCTAAATCATGTTAAGCAGTATAAATCTGTAAGACAGCATAATTCTGAAATAGTTGTGCAACAGTGGTGCTTTCTTAATAAGCATTTCTACCTGCTGAGTATATTCTAATAGTAGTTTGTGTTCCTCTCAGAATGGATGATTTACTGCTTTTAATCACATAAGTGAACACACATGAGGGAATTAAGCTGATTCTGTTCTTCTTTGACTCTTCAGAATTACTGAATCTCTCTATATATGCAAAACCAATAAACAGCAAAGTTTTAAGCAAGGGCATCATACAGTTTCTGTAGCTACTATTGCAAATTGTGATACACAGGTTATAAAGAAATCAGTCTGAGCCTAAGTTACCTGTAGGTACACATAATAATAACAATAATAATAATAATTTAAAAACTTAAGAGGAGGAACCCCAATACATGGATTACAAAATAAAAGCATTGGTTTCAAAATCATAGAGATGTAATAAGAATGGAAATTTACTTTAGTCATTTTCCTGCATTTAAAATTGTGCCTTTATACAGCCAGCCACATTATTTACATGAATGGGAACTGATTCTATGGGCCTTCTCTTTCTATGGAGAAGGCTTTTTTTTTTTTTTTGTCACACAGAAATAATAGTTTCACTTGTAAAACTGTAAAAGGGAAGGGGTTTGGAATGTTTAAATTTTCATGTCATATGTCTTGCTGATTATCATTAAACTTGTCCACAAAATAAGTGAAATATGTGCATATATATTTTTCCTTAGGTGGCTATTTTTATACTTTTTGATGCCTAGGGATTATTTAGAATAGCAGTTTTATTTGGAGTTTAATTTTTTACAGTGGCAACTTCAAATTTAAATTAATCGCATCTTGGCATTAGCTCAGATCAATCCTCACATAAGAATAATCCACAAAGGGGAAATTGCAAGTTCCCTTTCAGATTGCTTTTAATACTCTTCCATGATTGTCTCTTCAAAAATGAATGGGAATATGATCCTCTATTTTAATTCCCCACTCAACTCCGGAGTAGATTCTTTTAACATGTTGGATACTTCATACAAATCTGCACTTTTTCAGAGAAGTACTTGAGAAAGGAATGTAACCGTCTTTCTTTTACAGATGGCAGGTTTGCTTTCAGTGTTCTTATCTTCTGAAAAAATTGAGAGACTAAAAAGGAAAGTATTTTTTCCTTGTCTTAGTGTGTTCTTATTCTTTGATCTGACATCTCCCCTGTGATGAGATGGGGGCAAGTAAAACAGAGAATCTTTATTATGAATACCACGTTTCAATGAAACATGTGCAGTGTGTAATGGAAAAACTGCAAAATCACAAATAATGAATAAATTTTCTGTTGTTCTGGTTTATGCCTTATGCTTTGTGTGTTCCAGGAATATTGAGTCTGCTGCTGCATGCTGGGAAGTACATACAGTTGGGATCAAATAAAAGATCACAATGAACTTTGCACTTAATCAGAATGTGGATACATATTATTGTTAATCAATTTTTCCTCATAAGGGAAGAATAATTCTTCCAGGTGTGGATGCATTAGTAATTGCTAGAAAGTCTGAAAACAAGTGGGCATTAGTACATTGGTGAACTGCTACTTCTCTGCTTTGTACAGTCCCGTCTTTTTATCGCTTCTGTCTCAAACCCTGTGAAGCATTGTCATTGCATCAATTAGTCAAGGTCTGAGATAACGTTGAACATTTTCACCGTGTATCTGTTCCTCAGCCCTTTGGTGCGGTAATGTCTGCCTGCGTACAGCCTCATCTAGGATGTGGGTCTCTTAATGATTTTTCTTGCCAGCCCTGCTTGTGAAGGGTGTGAAAAAGTTTCTCAATCAGATTTGAATAATTATTTCTGCAACACATTTATTTATGAGTATACATCACACCACGCACTGTCCCTTTCTCCAGAGAAAAGATACAGGTAACATCAGTAACGCTGATAATGGATATAAAGGCATTTGTAAATAAAACAAAGAAAACAAATAAGCCCTTTTATTGCTGAGCTGTCTTCTCATTTCTCTTGTCTCAGTGCATATAGGCACAGTATTTTCCCAAATATTTGTTTGGATCTCCTCCAAATCCAAAAAATAATGATTGATGTAACACTGTATCAGTCAGCAACGAGACCAGCAGTGGCAATGGTAAGTCAGTGGCTAAGTGCTAGACTGAGGCAGACAAGGAGGTTCCCGAAGCCCGGGAACCCTGAAGAAGAGCAGAGAGACCCGTCCAGAGCTGGCAGCTCGCGCGAGACAGGCTGACACATTGTGGGCGATACCAGGGGCAACGGCAGGAGATTTAAATGGCCCTGAGGAGCGCTGGTGAACAGGGCGTGGTGTGTCAGAAAGGGCGTGGTGCAGCAGTTTACGCAGGCAGGGCATGCAAGGAGGGCACAGACCCTCTTCCCAGCCCGAGAAGGCCACTCAAGCGGAGGGCATCAGCCTCGGAAGGAGACACAGGTGTGGTTGCCACTCGGGTGAATGCCATTGCTAGGGAAAATGTGGTGATGCAGACAGAGCTCCCAAGCAAACGTGCAGCTGTCCAGGTCTCTGGCTGCAGGGAGTGCCTGAGTCTATCACTGGTGCCGGAGGGCAGCGGGGACACCTCCCGTGTGAGGTGTGACCAGGTGGATGATCTGCTCAGCCTGGTGGCAGAGCTGAAGGAGGAAGTGGAAAGGTTGAGGAGTATCAGGGAGTGTGAGAGG
>NW_010973002.1:6404438-6404839 GCF_000737465.1 Haliaeetus leucocephalus
GAGAGGGAGATAGATTGGTGGACCCACACCCTACCATCCCTGAGGCAGAGGCAGCAGATGGAGGCTCCGCGAGAAGCGGAGGTTCCCCTGCCCCCTTGCCACCGGGCAGGAGGGGACCTAAGAGATGGAGGGGAATGGATACAGGTCCCTGCTTGGGGAGGCAGGCGAGTCCCCTCCCGGTCTCCCTCACCTTCCCAGTTGCCCCTACGCAACAGGTATGGGGCTCTGGAACTTGAGGACCAGGTCAATGAAGATCAGGGTGTAGATGAAGCCCTATCTAGGGAGGTGCCTAGGCTCAGTCGGGCAGCCCCATGCATTCTCACATCCTCTGAAAAAAGAAAAAGGAGGGTAATTGTCATAGGTGACTCCCTTCTGAGGGGGACAGAGGGCCCAATATGCAG
>NW_010973002.1:6405133-6405456 GCF_000737465.1 Haliaeetus leucocephalus
CTGGTGCCATCGGTGGAATTTTGGGTTTTTTGATCATGGGGAGGTTTACACGGCACCGGGCTTGCTAGCAACAGATGTAGTCTAACTATCTCAAAGGGGGAAAAGGTGTCTCACTCATGAGATGGCAGAGCTCATAGAGAGGGCTTTAAACTAGGTTTGAAGGGGGAAGGGGTTAAAACTAGGCTCACCAGAGGGGTGGCATGCCAGTGTTGGGGGTGGAATCAATAGCCCAGCTCAAGTGCATCTATGCCAATGCACGCAGCATGGGCAATAAACAGGAGGAGCTGGAAGCCATTGTGCAGCAGAATACGTATGACTTAGTC
>NW_010973002.1:6405981-6406685 GCF_000737465.1 Haliaeetus leucocephalus
AACCATGAAATGATAGAATTCTCAATTTTTGGTGAGGCAAGGAAGGTGGTCAGCAAAACCACCACTATGGACTTCCAGAGGGCAAACTTTGGCCTTTTCAGGACACTGGTTGAGAGAGTCCCTTGGGAGACAGTCCTGAAGGGCAAAGGGGTCCAGGAAGGCTGGACATTCTTTAAGAAGGAAATCTTAATGGCTCAGGACCAGGCTATTCCCATGCGCTGCAAGATGAACCGCTGAGGAAGACAACCAGCCTGGTTGAACAGGGATCTTTTGCTAGGACTCAAGAAAAAAAGGAGAGTTTACCATCTTTGGAAGAAAGGGCAGGCAACTCAGGAAGAGTACAGGGATCTTGTTAGGTCACACAGAGAGGAAATTAGAAAGGCAAAAGCTCAGCTAGAATTCAATCTGGCCACTATTGTAAGGACAACAAAAAATGTTTTTACAAATATTTTAACAATAAAAAGAGAGCCAAGGACAATATCTATCCTTTATTGGATACAGAGGGGAAGGAACATTGCTACCAGAGATGAGGAGAAGGCTGAGGTATTTAATGCCTTCTTTGCCTCAGTCTTTAATAGTGAGACCAGTTATCCTCAGAGTAGTCTGCCTCCAGAGCTGGAAGGCAAGGACGGAGAGTAGAATATACCCCCTATAATCCAGGAACAACTAGTTAGTGACCTTCTACACCATCTGGACACTCACAA
>NW_010973002.1:6407669-6407887 GCF_000737465.1 Haliaeetus leucocephalus
CAGCAGTGTGCCCAGGTGGACAAGAAGGCCAATGGCATCCTGGCCTGCATCAGAAATAGTGTGGCCAGCAGGAGCAGGGGGGTGATTGTTCCCCTCCTGTACTCGGCACTGGTGAGGCCACACCTTGAGTACTGTGTTCAGTTTTGGGCCCCTCACTACAGGAAAGACATTGAGGTGCTGGAGCGTGTCCAGAGGAGGGCAACCAAGTTGGTGAGGGG
>NW_010973002.1:6407897-6451877 GCF_000737465.1 Haliaeetus leucocephalus
CGGCTGAGGGAGCTGGGGCTGTTCAGTCTGGAGAAAAGGAGGCTGAGGGGAGACCTCATTGCTCTCTACAACTACCTGAAAGGAGGTTGTAGTGAGGTGGGTGCTGGTCTCTTCTATCAAGTAACTAGTGATAGGACGAGAGGAAATGGCCTCAAGTTGTGGCAGAGGAGGTTTAGATTGGATTTTAGGAAAAATTTCTCTACTGAAAGGGTTGTGAGGTATTGGAACAGGCTGCCCAGGGAAGTTGTTGAGTCACCATCCCTGGAGGTGTTCAAAAAGCACGTAGACGAGGCACTTCAGGACGTGGTTTAGTGGGCATGTTTGATGGTTGAACTCGATCTTAAAGGTCTTTTCCAACTTAAATGATTCTATGATTCTATTCTATGATTCTATATTGCTACTGATGAATCAGTGCAAAACATGCCACATATACTCTTACAAGTGTCAGAGGTCAGAGACTGATAAAGAGCCTTTCTTTAACTCATTCCTGACAATACTGTCCTCTTGATACTATTGTCTTATTAGAGATAGGTACTTATAAAGGTTATGTCTCTCAAATCTAGCCTAAGTCCCAGTTTAAAGAGGAAGTTATGAATCCAATGTAATTTTTAAACAATAGCAATGAAAAATATATTTTTAAGTAGATTACATTTTGTGAATCTCTGATAAATTCAAATTTATATGGTGCTTTGCATGTTTAAAACACTGTGTAAGCACTAATTAGTTTTCACCTCTAGGTTGTAGCTAAACATGACCCTTATTTTATGACCTGGAAAAGTAGGAGAGCAAAATTTAACAATGTTGTGAAAGGACAAAAGCAGATGTGAAACATTCCCAAGAAGATTTTAAGAAATGTGTTCCCAAACCTATCGCCAGCCATATAGGATGCATGGACTCTTAATTACTTAGATTACAGTTTTGACTATAGTCTAGCTATAAAGCAACTCAAATGGAAACAGGTATATAATGTTTAGCATTCATACTATAAAATGTTAGTTGTAAGGAAACATTTACAATGTATTCTATATTGTCAGTGATGCGTTTGGGGTTTTTTTTGTTTGGGTGGTTTTGGGGTTGGGTTTTTTCTGATTATTGTTCCCAATTTTATGAATAAACTTGGAAGGATTCCTATTTAAAGATGAGCTTGTTAGCCAGGTAGGCTGCTAGAACTTGTCCCATGGTCAGTCAACTTCATATTTATCAATTTCTGTGAATTGTTAAGGTGAATCTTCTATAACTTCAGCTACATGTAATTTTTTTCATCTGTGAAAACATTCTCACAGGGTTGTTGAGAAATAAGACATAATTTTATTGACTTTTTTTTTTTAATGGAAAGCCTCTATGTTGGGGTTTTTTTATTATTATTATTATTATTTTCCTACAAAAAATACATTTCTCTTGTGCTGTATTTTGGCTTGGTTACCTAAAAACAAGAATCTGGAAATTACTGAACAGTAATTATCAGGTAAATTATTAAGTTATCTCATTGCTAATAGCAGACTTATTATGAATTCATTTTATTTGTCTTCTGTATTAAACAAACTGTACCAGGAACTAGGGGTTTCCAAACTGTGGTCAATGATGGATGCCTCAATTAGTGATCCATCAGGTTGCAACAAGCCCTGCCTTTGGCCCCTCCTTTCCCTCTCACAGGAGTCCATTGCCACAGTCTTACCAACCCTGTATTAAAGCTACATGGTGGGAGCTGTTGTCAGTATATGTATTTTCTATACTTTATGATACTTATATGTACATGTGAAAATAATGTTGTAATACATGCAATTATCTTACATATTTAAGTATATTAATTTAATATTAGCATATTATAAATGCCATGGTAAATAAACACCTGAAATCTTAATGAAAGTGTCTAGGAATTACATGCTCAATGTTTCCAGTTTTACCTATGTTTCATTACAGTTGATGTATGAAATTACCAAGAAGAGTTAATCTTTGTTATTTTTGCATAAGACTTGCATTATGTCATGGTCCAATCTCTGTTCACTGTAATGAAATAGTTCATCTCAGCAACTCCTATGACAAAATGGTGTAATTTTATCCTGTATGTAATCTGTGGGCAAAGAAATTATAAAACGTAGTGAAATACAGTAAAGTCTGTGTTTGAAACAGGTAAACAAATACTGGTAACTTCTGATCTGGTTTTGCATCCCTCCTGCTTGCTGTGGGGATTACTGCTGAAAGGTTTCCAGATCTTTTAGGCTGGTACCACACAGAGTAGAGTCTCCTTGGAGAACTGTGCTGTGTTAAGGAAATATCCAGTTCTTTCAGTTGTTAGCTGTGTTGGCCTGGTATGCTGTCTGGCTGAAAAATGGACTGTAGTACCCCCAGCGGCATGCTGCATTGGGGTGGCTTTGTTGCATGTAATGGCTGCACATACAGAGTTTGTTTCAAGCAGACCTCTGCAAAAGCAAGGATCTAGGAAAGATTGTGGGCTTACAATGCTCTCTGTTTCTTGCTGTGTTTTGACAACATTATTTCATGAAATTTCAGTGAAATCCAAAAATAAATTTGTAGGAAAACCTGATTTGAGATGGGAGTTTTGATTGGAGTGTGACTTATCTGAACTGACAGGTGTCTTTCAGAGGGGGGATCTCTGAGCTTCCCTTTTCTTTTAGAAAAGTGGAGATAATATTAGTGGATTGAATGTGTATTAATATGGCATGTAATACATTCTTTGTGACAGAAGAATGTAAATGTTTAGAGATGAAAGTAAAATATAAAAAATTGGGTAAAGGGATGCAGCTGGATTAAGTAAACTGATTAGGAGAAGAGATCTGGTAGGCAAATAAAATATTTTTCCCCTCTGAAAAAGAAAAAAAAAATGCACTGCTAAAGCACTGGATAAATAATCTTGACTTCAAAGTGAAAGGTTTTAAAGTATCTCAAAAATATGAAGTAGTCATTAAAAACTTGATGGGGGTTTCAAAACAGAAATTATTCTTGTATATGCATAAGTAAATATTCTTTCAGTTAGAAAATGGAAAAGTAAACCTCATAAAGATTTGGGCTACCCCATGATATGGCCAATATATATTCTCTAAAATTATTCTGAGAGCTCTGCACTGATATACAAAAATCCCAGCAACAAAGTGAAAATACAAGTGGAAGATTTGAACCACATGCAGAAATAAAACCAAGTTTGCCATTGCAGATTATAAGAAAGAACCTACAAAGATAAGGTACAGGATGAGATATGGCACACATGATCACTTTGAGATCACTTTCATTTCTTCATAAAAGGAAGAACTAGGGCTTACCTGATGCTCTGAGACACAGAAGAAAAAAAAATGCTCCGATATTAAACAAATACTTCATGGCATTTCATTATTAAGGCTAAAGGAAATTGAGTCATTAATTTGTGTAAAATTGTGAAAATTTCTTGTGAGATTTCTTTTTGCAATTTCTTGTGCACAAATTTCTTGTGCACACTTCAAAATGTGTTTTTAAGAAGAAAAAAAGGGTAAAAGTAGTATCAGATAGGAGAGCATAAAAGAAAAAAAGGTTAAAATCTCATTCAGAAACATATTTATTTAGATATTTGAGGATGGGGCTGATGAGGTAGCATCAACTCTGATAGAAAAACTAATTTTGAGGGGCTGACACTTGAATAGCACAAATTCTAAATGCCACTATAACACTGGCAAATTTTAACTAGGTAAGAACCCATCCTAGGTGGTATTGCATATTTTTTATTTCTACCTTCGCCCTGAGAATTGCTAAAATCTTAGGGATATGGATATAAACTTTATATATACATTCATTTCCTTGAGGATAATGACCACTGAAGGAATATTCCAGTTCTGTGATAATTTTTAGAAGTAATAAATAGCTCAATCATTTTAAAAGCCTGTTGTTACTTATTAGACTTAAAGAAATCTTTACTTCTCTGTAGAAATGATGGTGGTGAAGAAATGTTGGAGGAATCTCTGAAATTTAAGTAATTGCAAAGATATAATTTAAATATGGACTATAAAATTAATGAAAAAATTAAACTTTCCATTTGATGAATTCTGATTGTAAAGCATACGCACAAACATTACAATACCTTGATATAATATATGGGCTTTTCAATAAACATAGGATCTTAAGGACAATGATAAAACCACCGTATTGTCAAAATGTCAGCTGTCTCCAAGGAAAAGTAAAATAAATCTGAGTGACTTATATAAGATTATATTTTAGTGATGGCTAAAGTTTTGAGGGTTTTTTGTTTCACAAAATTAATAAAAGGAAGAGCATGCTTGCTTTATTTTATCTTGGTTTTATTTAGGAGCTTATATTGATCAAATAAATAACCACACAAGACGAACAAGAATGAAAACAAACCTCTAGAAAACCCTTCAATTCACAGAGAAAGAAAAGCATGTAACATCCTCCTTCACAGTTGGTTTTGGAATATCTTCAGGTGTTGCTGTCTGCCAACATGAATAGTTAACATCTTGACAGCTTAAATCATGAAGCATGAAAAAATTAAAGTAAGCAGTACTTGAGTGAACTTGAGAAAACAGTGTTTATCATAGGCACTGCTGTCAGATCCAGTCGTTTTCCTTCATATGTTTTGCATTGATATTCATTTCATTATGACAAAATAAGTGGATTGATGTAAGCAGCCTGGATTCTGCATGGAGTTCAGTTAGTAAATTTTGCTGATGCTCTAGGCCTGCTAGTTAGAAGTTCAACCAGTAAGCAAAGTAAAAACAATATAAAATGTCTAACAATAGTAAAGATAAGAAAGAAAAGCACAGAAAAACAGGCTCTAAGCAAGGATAGGTATATTTATGGTGATGCTCAGTGCATCTGGCTCTTGGAATGGAATTGAAAATGCTTTGCCTGTCCCCCTTCATGTCTCATATTGCATTTTTGGTGGCACTGTGATCCAGTTCCAACTGAGGGAAAAACTGGGCTTTTGTACAGAATAGAGTGGTGCTGGATTAGTGGGCTTGCAGAATTAGTTGGTGCAGAGTAGTGGGCTTGGGATTGCATTGAGCCACCATGGTTTTTAGAGTCCATGTCTTCTCTTTCTTAGGAAAGCTGTGAAAGATTGAAGAGTTAAACTCTCATTTTGTATTTTCTCAGCTGAGTCTTGTAAATGTAAAGCTTGAAGTAACTTCATCAAGGCCAGACCATGCTCGGTACATCTTTAAGGGGCTTAATTACATAGTGTTTAGATCCTAAACAGCTTTAGGCTGATGGCAATGAAGGAAATAAGCTCAGAAGAGGCAGTAACATGACTTGAAGTGCTTAAGGACATAACCATCCTAACTTCCTCTAAGTGAGCGTGCAGTGGACACAACTGAAATACCAGAAATTCTGTTTAAACATAAGAAACTTCTTTACTGTGAGGGTGGTCAAATACTGGAAATGCTTGCCCAGGGAGTTTGTGGAGTCTCCGTCTTTGCAGATAGTCAAACACAACTGGACACAGCCCTGAGCAACCTGCTGTAGCCTACCCAGATTTGAGCAGGATGTTGGACTACATGATCTCCAGAGGTGCATTCCTATCTCAGCCACCCTGTGATTCTGTGTTTTGGGTTGTCTTATGCTCCTAGAGTACACTCAAGTTGCAAATTTAACCATTTATATAGAAAAGAATAAGGAACACGTCTAATAAGAACTTTAGATCTGCCACAGTGCTTGTGAAAGGTGGTATTAAAGGTGAATCAATCACATACTTGAGAAATATTAATCAATATATTTCTTCAGAGAGAAATTCTGTAAATTGGAAAAGAGAAAAAAAAGGTACAGGAAGAAAGACTGTAGAACCTTAGCCATATTTAAAGATAACTTTAAATGTTTTATTCTTCTTCAAAGGCATAGAGGTAATGTTATCTTATAGTAGGTAATCCAAAACATTGTCTATGAAATTTTCTTAAAGTATTTCAATTAAAACCTCTAGAAACAGACTGAAAAATTATCCTTAAAAGCTAGAGGGGTTGCAGAAACATTATATCAGAAGTCTGTTAATTTCTAGAAAGGGTATTATTGAAGAATTGGAACAGGTTCAGTATTTTTATAGCACATGAGGACTCTTATCGCTAAAGCAGATAAATGATACAAGACTTCATTTAGCAATATTCCCTTAGGTTTTAAGGATTCTTCACAAATAGAGAAAAATAAAAATAGATCTGCAATAGTAGTGGTCCACCATTAGCTTTAACAAGTGAATTGTTTCATTAAACACAAAGAGCTACAAAAGACAACCTGAAATGAGATTCGCTATTCATTGTTGTATAGCACTGCATTCCACTTTCCTCCAAATATTGATGAGAGAAGATTAAAGGGGTCTAAATCTAAATACTGTGTGCTAGCCACAGTAATGTGCATCCCTCTTGTCCTGCACTCAGGCTGCAGCTGAGGGATAAACTGGTATAATAAATGAACAGGATTTCTGCCCTAAGTTCTGCAAATATGTTTTTAAGCTACTGACAGTCAGCAATTAATAGTTTGCTTTGAACGTGCCTGTGACTTTTTGAACTTATACATTTATGTGTATGTATACATACTCCAAAGAAACAAAGATGACTTCACTGGTTCTGGCATACAGAGGAGCTTGGATGCATCCAGCATTAAATAAGCATTGTAAAGTAAAAAGTGTTGCTTTTCTTTTAGCTTTAACTGTGCTATTGAACAGGAAAATGAAGACTTGAGTACCCTGGTATATGGAATTTAAGATGTCTATTACTGATTTCAGTGTGGTAAACCCACTCCTCTTCTGGTTGTGTATTTTAGTATGGTGCATAATCCTCTGAATCAAAGGAAGTACTCTGTGGAAAAAATGTTAAGTATTCCAAAGAAGTATCCACTGGAAGTGAAAAAAATCTGAGTCAATCTTGCAATAGAGAAAATCTTTATGTGAATTTTTTTAAGTTGGTGACCAAAATACTTTGGCTGTTTATAGCAGCTACATGCTACTCTAAGCATGAGCAGAGTCAAACAATGGGTTTTCCTCAAAAGTTCTGTGTCAAAAAAAAAAAAAAAAAAAAAAGATTTACTGTTTGGCCCACTTCTTGTGCTACTCAGATGTTTCAGATGTAGGGTAGAGGGCCACTACTCCCCCAAAATAGCTGCTTTTCTGGTAACTTTATCGTGTCTCCCCACAAAAGATGACATCTGCATACAGAGGGCCATTTCAGAAGGAGGACCCGTATCAGCCAGCATCTGGTAGTTAGAGAGCAGGCACGAGGATAACCTTGTCTCTTCCCAGACCTTTGGCAGCAAGTGGAGAGATGGACACAGTGAGCACAGGCTATTTAGTTGCACTCTGCAGTGCCAATACCACTGGCAGTAGAGAGTTAGACTCCTGAATACCCACTGCAAGGAGGAACAGAGGGATAAGGGTCTTCCTTCAGAGATAAATTAGGAAAAGTTGTAATTCTTACTGGTTTTATGAACAGGAAGGAATGTTCAAAACAAGCATAGCATTATGTTTTCCTCAATCTACCTATTTTCTTCAGCTGGCTCTTACCTCTGGGTCTCAGAACATAGAAACAGTAGCTCCCTGTAACATCTTGCTTTATGCTTAAGAGCTTTAACCTTACTGCTGATGCTTAATATTTCATACTCATTGCTAACTTCAGAGTGTGGGAAATACTGAAGGTTAAAATATGAGGAGCAAAAGAGATTAGAAAGCTAGAGAGACAACAAAAGAAAAGGACAAAGCAATGGAGAACAGCTCAAAGGCCATCAACAGAACATCATGGCACCTTGGGTTTAATGTTGGCAGGTGGTCTGTCTTAGGCTATGTTCTCCCAGCAAGAAATGTATATTTTTACTCCAGACTTATACCTTGCAAAAGAAAAAGTTGAATCCTATGTTCTAAATACCACAAAAAGCAAGTTATATAGTGAGCTCTGCTTAAAATTATCCAGGTATAAAACCAATTCAGCCAAAGTGAGAAAATAAGGCCCTTATACAGTAGAAAAGTCAATTTATGATGATTCCTGTCACTGGAGTTGCTTTTCAGGGTTGACAGGTCTGAGAGATATTATATTCTGTCTGAAACCTTGTCAGACAAAACCACTGAAATGAAGGAAAACACTATCAATGGAATACCAATGTTTTCTTTGCCTAAATGAACTTTATGCTTCCTTAAAATGTGTGAAGATGCGTGCCAGTTTGCTGTTCAGTTTCCAGTAGCATTCCCACCTTCAACTAAATATTTCTCTCTTCTTTATCAAACTGAAGGTAGACCTTTTTTTAATTTTTTTTAAATAGATTAAGTTTGTGGTTGATAGCATCAGAAGCATCTCCACAGATGCTTTTGAAAGCTTCCAAAGCTGCTTCTGCTTTTGTGTCCCAACGTTATTCTGAAGAATTAACAAGAATTCTTTTGGTATTGCAGAGGGAGTAGTATGTCCTAGTTAAAGACTGTTTCAACACTCTTCACTGTCTTTTGCAGACAAAAAATGCTTGAATGTTAGCTAACTGGTTATAAACTAAACCAATGATTGGTAGGCAAAAGAAACAAAATGTTCTCAATCCTGAAGAACTTTTATTGTGGTACTTAATTACTTCACCTTTCCAAGGCTGAAATTTTGAGAACTATATATTCTTGACACATTTATTTATTTACCCTCATTTTTGAGAAAGATTTTTTTTTGTTAGTATTATGCAAGCTGTTCTCCCCTGTGTTTTTTATACTATTTTGTAAAATATTTTCCCCCAGCACTGTAACTACAGTGTATGTAGAGAAACCAACATTAGGGGAGGGAGGAAGGAAGGAAAATAAATTATGTGCCAATACTACACTAACTTTGGCTCCAATTATTTTGGAAACTTCTGCACTTTCATGCTTTTACATATAATTATACAGAAATGCTTATCATTTGTTAAGGACCAGGGAAGGCTAGGAACTCCACAAGATGAAAAATGAACACCAATTTTGCCCCAAGTGTCTGACAAAGACAGTAGAGTTAACTTGGTTGTTTAGCGTAATTACAGATAATCCATTCTTTCTACATGGCTCTCTTGATCAAGTTTCTTTCTGTCAAAATTATAGAGGTTTTCAACAGAAGTTTGAGGGGATTGTGTAAAATATGGGTGAACTGTGTCAAATGAAGAGAAGTAAAAGAAATTATCATTTCCATTTCTGAGTTAAAATTTTGGAGCTAACAAAGTATTGTCAGGTTATGTCGTTACATGGTATAGATCTAATATGTAAATTCTATTTCAAGACAGAACAGTGGAGAAGACTCCAGTGAGTTGTTGCTCATGTAGAAATCTTATATTAATTGATTTTCTGATCTTCGTTTTGACAGTTATTCTTACCCAGCATTACAGCAGTGCTTGCAAAAAAACTTACCGTGGGTTTTATACTTGCTGAAATGTATGTATAAGCATTCACTCTTACTGAGTATATTTTTAGATTAAACTAGAGGACATATTCATATTCTAATTTGGTTATATTTTTAATTAATGATAAAGGGTTATAGAAAAGGTTTTTAGCACGTTTATCCTCTGACATCCCTTACAATTACAGAAACAGACATAAATGCTTTTAAAATAATTGCATAGTATCTGAGTCATCAAATTAATCTTGACATATAGGTATTTGCCACTACTGTAAAGAAATTGCTTGATTACAGGTAGTCAGCTGGAATTCAGAAAAAATAAGCTGATATCCTTGTTTCTCATGTTATGTTAATAATTACTTAAAGTTCCAAGGCACAGACAGACCTAAATACTATTTAAAGTTCTATCATAATGTATATCTTGTATTCAAACCTGAACTGCTTACAAATACAATAAAAAGATTATTTTAATTATTGCTTAAAAACAGAGTAAAATTGTTAACTGATTTTGAATATTTTTTTCTGAAAAAATGAAACTATTTTCGTATATATTTACTCATCCTTTTCTTTTAAAGTTACTTAATTGCAGCACTTAAACTCATGAATTCCTGACTTGTGTAAGCATTTGCAGGACACAGTGTTGTTACAAGTTATGATCATACCTCCCGATGAAATCTGGTAATGAATATTTGCAGAAGGATCTTTCATGACCATTTGAGACCATTCCATACTCTGTCTTTTTTTTTTTTTTTCTTCTTTTTTCTGAAGCTGTAGACATATTCCCATGATTTAACTAGCATGTTAAAAAGTTAGGCATTTAAGTATATGCTACCACGGCTTCCCTTGTACTCAGCCAAGGCAAAAATGCAACCCGTGAGGACAGCTCATACCATCCTAAGAAAGGTCAGATGACTCACCCTCTGCCATTGCCTGTGTCTTGCCAATAATTGTGAAAGAAGTTTAGCAAATAGATTTTAAAAATGCTTATCAACAATATAAACTTGCATATGGTGGTGTGCTTTTTTTCAGAAGCATTAAACACTATCCCAGTGCAAAGAAATCTAAATGACTGAACAAGGAGGTTAAATAAGCAGTTTGGACTGTGAGGATAATTACAAGTGAGTGGATTTCAGGTCAAGCAAACAAGTGATGAAAACAATTTCTAACAGTCAGATTGGTATCGTACTTTTTTATATAAACTGACTGTTTAAACAATTCTTAAAAATGTTACAATCCTGTTGTTGCAAGGTTCTCTCTTGCCAAAATCAAAGCCTTTTTAGCTGGTTTGCAATAACAGCTTGAAGGGTTATGAAATTGCCAAGGGCTACTTTGTGCAAAACTTATTTACACAGATGAGAACTTTCTCACGTGAGCTGCTCCACCGATGTCAGTGGAATTCCTCATATAAACATGTTTCACCATGTGAAAAACTGTATAGTCCAGTCTTTGAGTTCAAATATAGATTGATTCAGTGAAAAGAACTGAATGCATAAATTCTTCACAACTTGATGATGCCAGTATAAATTCCTCTAGACTGTGATTTAGCTTTTTGCAATTACCTGATATTTTCGTAGTGTAGAATATTGTGAAGTCAGAACCCATATATATTTCCTTTTGCACAGAGTGTTAACTCATGTAAGTAATCCACACAAGGAATTTCCAAGGTAGTTTTGAAATCAGACTACATCAGGACTGTATTGATATCCTAATTGTTTCTTCCTTAATACTTGAAAATCACAAGTTTCTTGAAAAATACTTTGCATTTGTAATATTGCTGTTTGTCTTAAGAAACCAGGGGTAGAAACCCTGTCAAGTTTCCCATGGCGTAACACCTACAGCACCTGACCTTATATCTCACATATGCTATCATTCCTGCCAAGAAGGCCAGTGTTGGAAACCATAATGCCGTCCTGCTATCAGATGGGAAGATCTCTGTTCAGAAAACCAATAAATGCCCTCTTTATTTGGAGCTTACGCCACTGAATTAAAAGAAATTAAGACTAAATTTCTGAAATAGAAAGTAATATATATACACATTCAGTTCTGAACTGAGAACAGATGCATGTTTTCCTTGTCACATCACAGTTATAGCTCAGTGAGTCTATTGGAAAGAAATTTGTGTCATGAGTTGACAATTTCATACAGCTAACCCCTTTCCATCTAAAATTTAAGGATGGTTGGCACTATCCTCATAGAGCGATTTGATTCAATATATGGGGTTAGTCTTGGGCAGTCATTTAAGGACACCTCTTTTTGCTACAAAAGGGGTATAGCTGTTAGCCCATTGAAGATGGTGATGGTTTCAATAACATGGTGGAATGTAGGAGTGACTGAATTTCAAAACCAATTCTCAGTGTTGGAAATACTGGTGAGATATCTGCAATAGCAGACATGTGGCAATCTGTGCTCAGTTTGGGGGTGGGAGGGAGATTTCAGATCTTCCCACTTTTTTTTATTTTAGGACAGATATAATGCTAATTTAAAGAACTATGATAAAGATGGTGTTGAAGATTAAGAACATAATGGAGATGAACTATTAAATTTTAGGTTTTTTCTTAGAGGAGATGATTGTTGTTCTGAGGTACAGAGTACCTCATTCCATACTTTGTCAGACCAATTAAAAAAAGATCCTGTAGTGTAATTTAGCTTTGCGAAGCCCTGGAAAGAATCTAGAACTGAAACCAGTTTACTTATGTCTCAACTACTGCTGAGACTCATCAGTATTAGGCCCAAGTATGCAAAGGTTTTGCAGAGTTTTGCCTGCCCATTGCAATTAGATTATGTAGATAATGTTGTAAAAGCTCTTGCCTTCCAGAGTTCTTTGAGATTGACTGTGCTTCTAGACCTATAATTATTTATCTTGCACTTCATGACTTGTCTGATTTTTTTTTCTAGATAAGATTTAAATTAGGGCATGAATTTAATACTATAACCGATTGACTTCAGAACTGCACAATTTACCTGTTTTCCCTCCCAGTCATTATCCAAAGTATAGCTTGTTATTTAAACAGTTACTGGAAAAAATTATGTTGTCGATATACAGGCAGAGAGATAAAAAGTTCATACAAGGCAAAGAGCTTTTCAGATTTTTCATTTTCTTTTTTTTTTTTAGGAATATTTAAGTACGGTAGTTTTATTTACTCTGACAAAGAAATGTTGCTCATACTAATGGTGACTCATTTAGTGTTTTGCTGAGTCTCTGTGATTAACAAAATACAATAACAGTACAAAATTACTGTAATTTTGGGCTTGGATCTATGACACGACTCCACTTTTCTGTTTGCTTTTCTTTGGGGCTGAAAAGGTTAGATGTCTATAAATAGGACATGATCCAATAATCTGTAGAATTGTCTGTCCTTTGCTTTTGAGAGTCTGTGACATTTTCGTTTGATGATGCCAGCTTCAATAGCTTTAGAGAAGTACAATTCTGCTGGATGGAAATGGTACCAAGACTGATTTCAGCTCCGTCCCCCTTTTTCTGTTAATACTTGCAATTTTTTTTATATTATCGTTCCCAAGAGCCATTTTCCGGATGGTATACTGTTTGCTGGAGGGTGGAGGGAAACATTAAGTCTAATGGCATGGTCATACCGCCCTTCCACATGCAATGTATTATAATACTGCCCTAATTATAATCGAAGAAGTTTCCTGTGCTTCTGAGAATGGGGTTCATATATTTATCCATTTATTTCAACAAGTTATTTTTTAGTTCTAAAAATTGTTTTAACCTGGCAACTTCCACTAAAATCAATACAAAGTTTAAAATGATGATCATTACATAGTGTTAATTTTCTTAGTGGCCATCACTTTAACTACAGTAACTCTAATTTTCTACACAGTGTCTACATAGGATCGGTTAGTTTTAGTGTATTGCTTCTCTTTTTCAGATTGAAGGGTGGTATTTTGTACCTCAAAATTAAAGAATATTTTATATGTAAAGGCATTTCCATAGGTTGCCCTTGATTTTACAGTGTTCAGTGTACAACATGGAAAAGTACCTGTTCCATTGTGAAGCCTATCTGTATTGCAAGCCTTAGGCAGTAAAGGTGCCAATAAATGTCTGATGCTCTAAAATGTGTTCCCAGTCCCTATGTGTACTCGCATATCAAATAGCAATCCATTTTGACTGATATAGACAGTTTGGCAGCCAGCAAGATCATAGAATCATAGAATCATAGAATCATTTAGGTTGGAAAAGACCTTCAAGATCATCGAGTCCAACCATCAACCATGCCCACTAAACCATGTCCTGAAGTACCCCGTCCACTCACTTTTTGAATACCTCCAGGAATGGTGACTCAACCACTTCACTGGGCAGCCTATTCCAATGTTTGACAACCCTCTCAGTAAAAAAATTTTTCCTAATATCTAACCTAAATCTCCCTTGCCTCAACTTGAGGCCAGCCATTTCCTCTTGTCCTATCTCCAGCCACCTGACAGAAGAGATCGGCACCCACCTCACTACAACCCCCCTTCAGGTAGTTGTAGAGAGCGATAAGGTCTACCCTCAGCCTCCTTTTCTCCAGACTAAACAACCCCAGTTCCCTCAGCCGCTCCTCATAAGACTTGTGCTCCAGGCCCCTCACCAACTTGGTTGCCCTAAGATGCAACAAAATACACACACACAAAGATGCTCACACTTGGCTGTCTACAGGCAAACTTCTAAATCCATGTTTAGGCATAAAAGTTCTAGTGAAATAATTTTCAGTGGTTTCGAGCCTTGGCAGCTGCTTTTGGCTTGGGGATAATTTTTAGTTATTAACTGTTTCTGGAATCATTAATGGTGGTAAATGGCAGTGAGTGGGTTGTATCAGTTGTATCTTTTTAAAAGAAAAAAAAAAAGGAAATACGAGAATTTAATCATGACTTGGAATCACAGCAATCTTATTTGTCTTTTCTAAAAATAACTGTTGCCATGAATAGATGATACTTTTTACCATGTTAACATCTGGGCAGAAAGTCCAGAGGTACATTTACTTCAGTTCGTTTAGATACAGAAGAATAACTTGCATTGTAGGCACTGTGATGAATAACAGAAGTTTAACGCATTGATAGGTAAAGGTCAGCTATCAGAGTATGCTAATACCCATATTAGAAACATATGGTGTTCCAGGTATTCCATTATGCTATATCTCAGGAAAAAAAAGGCTGTAAAAAGTTTAAAAGACTGGAATAGATTGAGGGCAAAACATTATGGAAGAACAAGACCAAAGTCTGGTTATTTCAAAAAGAGTGGTTTTTAGATAGAACCCCAAGAAAATGTCAGTATTTTACCCCTCTTGATTCCACTTTGTCCATCTTTTATGTAGGAAGACCTCTATAATCAGCGTCATTCAGAAAGTAACTGAAGCAAAGAATGTCTTTCATCTTAATCTGAGTTCCTTTATAGGAGTTGTACACTTAGGTTAATGTTTTTTAACCAGTGTCCTTTGTTAGGCATACTTTGAATAAAATACTCCAGAAGAATATCAAATGCAAATGGAAAATAGTAAAATCATTCACATCAATTTTTGGCTTTAGAAAGTAAGTTCTTCCATTCTGATGGTGTATTACTCCTGTGATATGTGCTGGCTTATGATGACTTCCCTGTATTTAACTATTTCCAGCACAAGCTGGCATAACTCTTATTTGCATCTCATTTATTAATAGCAATTAAAAAATACAGGTGGCTAGAGTCTGCTATGAAGGCTGAAGAGAAATTTCCCACTGCCTCTATGAGCAACTATGTCAAAAAGACCTGATTGTCCCATATCTTCTCTGTTAAGCCTTTTCAGTCTGGATCTCAAGAGAACAGCAGAAACAAAAGTGTTTCTCAGTAGCTGAGAAGAGTCTGGAGACCTTTTCTGTCTTTCTTAGAATATATAAAATTAGTTCTAAAATCACCATGCTTCATTCAGTAGCAAGCATAAACAAACATCATCCTAAGAACAAGTTTAGAAGATTAAAGCAGTACTTCATAGAATGTAAAACTAATTTTCTTTAATTTATTCAATTAAATGAGCATGAATAATAGAATTTGCAACAGTGCCTCACTGTAGCCGGTGATATATGTTTATTTTTATAAAAATGCAAATATACTGAATATATAATATTTTAACTGTATTTAAATAATGAAATTATATTTCCCTAATTAGGAAATGACAATAATTTAAATGTTTTGGCAAGATTTCTATCTCTCACTGCATTTTCTACTAGACAAGAAGCTCTTGTTTCTCAATTACTTTCTCTTCCTTTTTTGGGAAGCATCAGAAAGGCATAAGATTTTCAATTTACTATTATCGGTGAAATCAACAGAAGCTTTTTAGAACTTAAGTCACTTCCTTGACTTTCTTTCTAATTAATATGATTACCGTTGAAATTTAATTGAGATGTTTCTATACTGAGTTGTGCTTTACTCCTAGACTCACTCCATTAAAATCACCACATTTGCCTGAAAGGTAACTACCTAGTACTATTTATCTAGTACTATGTATGTTTTGCTGTTTTCTGTTTTTTAAGAACAACATAAAATTTGCTTAACACCTGTTATATGGCATTCTGACTTAGGTCCATAACTTCACAGGTAGCAAGAAGTAAGGGAAAGACTTCATACCCATACAAGCATGAATGGTGTAATTAATTAGGAATTATGCCTATAATGGCTCCAAAATGAACTGGATTAAAGGAGCACCTTCATCCCATGTCAATACTTATAACCAATTATCATAACACACATAACGCTGTAGAGATGAAATATAAGTCATATGAACGATAGCTCGCAAATAGATGGAGTTCACGCAGTATTTCAGGAGACTGCTCTTGATAGCATTTAGATCAGCAGAGATGGTCAGAAGTAAGTCAATATCCAGTTTTAAACTCTAGAAAGTAATTATGCAGAGTATAAATCATTAAGGCCTAACTGAAATGGAAGTGAAATTCTATTAAAAAAATTATAAACTCAGTCCTATATGAATATTTGATTCTGCAAAGATACACTAGGCATGTGCCATTATTATGAATGAAAGGAACAAGCTTGTTTCAGGATCACAGAGCATTATTAAACCTTCTATTTTTGTTCCTTTAGTTAAAAACAATCATAGACTAGTACATGAACTATACTGATGCAATGACCTATATATGCTTCCCCACATTCCACAGCATAGGCTATACATCACAAAAATTGCTGATTGACAAGTGTATATTTGTTTTGCCTAATTTCATTGCCCAAGCAGGGTGAAATGGCAATAAATAAATAGTTTAGATAGTGAGGGGTAAAGGGTATTTTAATAATCCTAATGATAGGGGTGCAAAGGTCTTTTATTTGTTCTAATGATTTCAACAGCTCTTTAGAAGATGTATAAAAATAACCAGTGTTTTAAGCATTGTCTGAAAATGTCTTAATTTTTTTTTTAAGAGTCTAATTAATTTTGCCAGTGAAGATAATTTCTGATCAGTCAGATCCCAAAAGCTGGAGACATGACTCTCATATCTTTCATGAACTTATTCCATGCACTTGTGAAAGTAGGCATAGTGATGGCTGTGAAGTGTGTTGGTGAATATTGCATGGAATAATTACTCTATGTTTCCCACATAAACTATGATTACATATGTTGCAACAGTATGCCATTTTTCATTCATGAGCTTTGAAATTCACTACCCTCTCTGAATCTCCACTCTAGCTGGTTGTTCCTCTCTCGTATTTTCCCCATTGAAGAATATCTGCTGAAGATATATTACGCAATGGATAATAGTAAGGGAAGACTATTGTTGCTATGAATCCATAAATATTAACAACGTATGGTGGTAATGTGAATTTTTCAGTACAAAATTCCCCACTGTGGTTCACGCTTAATCAAAAACTGTCATCTTTGTGGCTACCTGTTTTTTCTATTGTTCAACACCTACAATTTATTTTGTACCATACTTTTCCTACTTGAAGCTATAGCAGTTCTGTAACTTTTAACTCAACTGGGACAGAAAATTGTTGCGGCAAACAAGGCTGTGGTTTCAAATTCTGCATATTGTGAGGCAAATACTAGTTCTCATTTTTTAAACAGTCCAAAAGGCAAGAAATATGTCTTTCTGCCCCCCCCCCCCCAATGGTTAACTAATTCATGCAGCACTCATCTAAACAGGCTGCTTTGACGATGGCAAGTGTTGAGACTGAACTGTGCTAGTATCAAATAAGATTAGTTCATGTTTCCTATATAAAATGGTCCTGCACATATATTACAATGTTTTTGACTCTTAGTGTCTCCGTGGTTCATTACTCTCTGTAAATCTGATGCGTAGTCAGTTCTTCCTTCTCTTGTATTTTTCCAGCTGGGGATTATTCCTGTGTGTGATACTTTGTACGTTTCTTTATTGAATTGCATCTTTTTTTCTTTTTTTTGATCACTTTTTCAATTTGTCAAGGTTACTTTCAATTCAAATCCTATTCACTAAAGTGCTTGCAGACGCTTTCAGCTTGGTATTGTCTGCAAATTTAATAAGTGTACTCTCTATTCCATCATCCAGGTCATTAATGAAAATATTGAATAATACGGGATCCAGAATAGGCCCTATGAAACCCCAGTCAGTATTTCCTTCCAGCTTGACAGCCGGTAACTGCTCAAAGTATAGCTTCACTTTTGTCATGCACGCAGTTAGAATAGTGTCATCTGATTACTTAATTCTTAGTTTATTTATGAGAATGGTACATAAGACTGGCAATCGCCTTAAAACAATGAACATTTGGTGTATCTACTACTTCCACCTATCAGTAAGGCCTATCACTAGTCACAGGGAGACAGTAGATGGGATTGATATTTTCGCTTGACAAGTGGAATTTTGTTCTAGTTTGACTGTAGTCTTTACCCAAAGACAGATATTCCAGTATTTTTGTAACAACTGAAGCTAGATTGACTAATTTATTATCCTCTGGATCCTCCTACTCTATTTTTTCAAAGTTAAGCACAGCTGTTTACCTCTTTTGATCCTACTGTCCTCCATATTCTCAGAGGAAAGATAAATGCTGATTATTTCAGTTCATTCCTGTATTGGTTCCAGTAGCCTGTAGCTTGCTAATTACTCAGTTTAGCCATCCCTTTTGAATAACAACTGAAACAAAAATCTCCAGTAATAAGTTGGTAGCTTCCCTTTTTTCTAATCAGCTTTTTGACACTTTCTTATTATATTTGTATACTTTGTACAAAGAAGTTCTTATTCACATATGCATCCTTATGCTTAACTGTGTAAAAACATCTCTTTTCCTTTTTTGCTAGTTCATTCAGTTTTTACAGGTACTTTTGTCATTCCTTGTAATCAATTTTCTCTTTACAGCCATGACTAATTTATTATCACCATCAACTTTGTCATTTTATCATTGAGTCTTTTATGAAAACGCTCAACAGTATATCTGTAGGCTTCTGCTGGCAACCTCTCCCTGCTTTTTTGTCTTAAATACTGTCCCCACATACTTGGGGTGTTCCTGTGTTCTCACTTTTAGTTGTATGAATTAGTTTCCACTCTTTGTAAAATTCCTTCTTGAATTTTTGAACAAGTGTTATTTACCCAACCCTAGTGCACTTCCTAATTTTAGGGGTTTTTTAGATGGTTCATATTGTTCTTTCATATTTTTAAGAAACTGCTAAGTCTTCTGTCCTATGTTATTAAAATAAAACCAGTTATGTGCCTGCAAGTACTGCATAGGCCAGTGCTTGAGGTACAAATAAAAGACTTCAGGTTGCTAAGATGGATTATTTGTTTATATTTAGTTTTATCTGACTGTGGAGTATTTGAGGCATTCCTGGCACAGCCTCAGTAGGGCCACAGAGTATGGCTCCATGGCACCCTGTAAAACGTAGGGAGAGATTTACAGTAAAAAATTACCTAAATCTGTTAATGTTGAAGGAGATGGCAAAAACTGCATGAAGTTTAGTGGGAACAAAATTAAATAATTTTGAGTGGTGAAGTATGTATTAACAAATGCTTTTGCAAATTATATTTTGTTTTCATCATTCGGAGAACAGCAAATACAATTTAATTTAAGAGCTCTTATCTTCAGCCACTAAATGACAGATCTTGATTAAACCAACTTGCAATGAATTAGAAAACGTTACGGTCTCTAGAAAATATAGCAAGGAGTGGGAAAAAAAAAAAAACAAAAAACCACCTTGAAATCTCAGGCTGAGTTTAGAGCTCATGAACATGCACAGGAAGCACATTTTCTTAACCATTAGATACCGTACTTCAGGCTTAAGAGCAAAACAGTCCAAGAAAATGTCAAGAGAAATTTTCCTGATAAACATTCTCAAAAAAGTATATTTCATTGGCATATGATACAGCAATTTCTGATGGAATGAAAAATTCCTGTTGAAAGAGTATATGATGTAATTAATTATTGGTAGGCTAAGAAATGTTTCAATTTTACAGTAGCTTACCAAATCAAGTTTAACCAGAAGAGGGAAGGACCTAAAGTTGTATGTGATGTCTTAGCCAACCAAAGGCATCTTTTCATTCTGAAAGTTAGGATGAGTGGAATCTGGTTTTTGTTAGGCTAAATCTATGAGACAAGACTTTTGGTTGCATAAAAGGAAGGGTTTCGAACTTACATGATCAGAAATGTTAAACTACTTTTGACTTAGAAACTGTTTTATCTTAGCTTTAGCCTCAGGAGGAGTAAACTGTTATACTTTGGGTTTTGCTGGAGGCAATGGTTTCTTCACAGATGGTCAGCTGCTATTTTCTTTCTTTTGCTGTACTTTTCTTTTGATTCAAATTAAAGCAATCTAGCTACAACAATCTAGAAGGCACAAGATAATTATGAAATAAATGATTATAGATAAACTCCTCTGCTTTCATCTTAGCTTTTAGATTTATAAAAGTGTTCATAAATGCCTCTTAAACATCTATAAACAAGATTAGAAGTGTCTTAAATTTTTCAGCTCTGACAAATATAGTTTTTATGATGTTTGATATCATATAAAAACTATCATCCTAAGTCTTTCAGAAGTCTGAAGAAGTTCAGGAATTGCTAAAATGAGCAGACTCTTAACATCTGATTTAACTAGTTATAATCAATCACAAAAGTACTTGTCAGAACAAAGAATTTCAAAGAAAGGTGCATGAAAAAATCATCTTTGATATTCTCAGATGAAATTTTGGAAAACAGGTTTGCTACCCAAGCTGTTTTCAGCTAAATAATGAGTCACCCATGAAAATAAAACTCCAATTCCTTTGGCAGATTCCCCATTTACAAATGCCTTACAGTAATGCCAAAATCTGTTCCACTGCTCTCAAGTTCACTTTTAGCTGTGGGAATGATGTGAAATGATACCTACCAAAATTCTGTTAAGCAGAACATACACTCTAAGTAGTAATGCATACACACAATCTAATTATTTTTCAATAAATAATTTAAAGTTACAAAAATTGTACTTCTGTGGATGAAGCTGCCTTCACTAAAGACAGTATTTTGCCATTAATTTCCATAGATTCAAGTTTTAAAAATATTCTTCAGTCTCAAAATGGGTCCAAAAAAGTGCTGGGCAGAACAATGTCATGTAGGCTACCATAAGGGAAATGCAAGTATGTCAGTATTACCCTTATTCCATAGCAGCAAAATTCTTCAAGGAACCTGCAGGGATTTGTTATTCTTTATTTTTCTTTCTTTATGTTCCACTGGGGTCTAAAGATTGATCTTAAGGGGTTTTTTTAACTTTTCTTTGTCTATATATTTCCTGTTTATGTTTTAAAAGCTTTCTTGGGTATGGTAGCATCAGCTGGGAAAGCAAGAGAAACCAAATCTTTAGTGGAAGGACCCTCATCTAAAATTTTATTACAGTAAGACTGTGTTACTGAAACCTTGCTTAAAAAAAGTCTGTCAGAACTATTTTCTAATTCCCATTTGTATAGGTTGTTTCCAGGGTAGTATTTGATTATATTAATGCAAAACATGCAAGTACACAGACTCCATGTTTATATAGAAGTAAAATTAAGGTACTCAGCACATCTCTGAATTTATTTGTGATAGTTTGTGCATCCCAGCTATTCACAAGTGAAGATGACTTGACTAGTGCAAAAACCGCTCTGTATTTTCACTTGGGAATACACCAAATCTCTTCCACAGCCCTTGACTCTGATGCTTATGCCCCAAAAGTGAGCTATACAGAGACCATCTTCTGATACCTCTGGAACTGTTGTGCTTTGATTGCCATGAGCTCTGGTTTTATAAGCTTTGAGCATGCAGCCTTAGTGCATGTGGCTTTGCCTGTCTACAGTGGGAAACTGAAAACCCTTGGATTTTCCTTTGGGGGACAACTCTTTCTTTCAGTCTTTAATCATTATTTCAGCACTGCATAGTCATTTGAAATTAACAATTATATTAAACCTATTGCAATACAACATTAATAAGTATGTTATTTTTAACAGACATGCAATTAATTTTTGTTTGCTGTATAGCAGCTGTCATAGTCATATTAGTTCTGGGCCATAAAAATGAAACATAGTTTCTGAAGCCAATATTTATGTATGGAGAACTGGTATTGTTGCCAGCATTGTGGTGTTTCTCCTCCAAATAGAAATCAGATAGCACCATCAAAAAACCTATTTACGGACAAACGTATATTCTAAGTGTTCATTTCTTATTTTATACTGCCAATTTCATTTTCCTTTTGAAGCTGCAAACTACAGTCCCACAAGGCTTTTAACATCTAGAAGGTCTGTCCTTAAATGGGTTCTGCTGAGTTTAAGTGGGTTACACTAAGGAGAGATTTCTACAGCTACTATGAACCAAGATTGAAAAGACTGAGGAGCTAAACCTAGCCCTTGCTGCTTTATGAACGTGAAATATTAGTAATTGGATGTTGAATACATTATTTACACTTAATCCAGAAATGAGGTGGTTGTCAATTATGTATGTGCAGTTTTTTTCATTTGTGGGTTTATTGTGTTATGCATGTACAAGCGTTCAAACAGATTCTGTGCAGATGCTGTTCAAATTCACCAGCACTGTTCTTCCAGCTGAAATGTAGGGCAGTTGATTCCTGGGTGAAGGATATCAACGGGCAAGGTGAGAGGGGATGTGGGAGGAAGATGAGGAATAAATGACAGAGTGGAAGGTAAACCTTGAACAGACACCACTCTTTCATTACCCTGAGACTCATTTATTCTCTAAGGATCAGATCCTACAAATCTTGTTCAAACTGAATTTCCATAGGAGCGTGTTTTGATTAAGGAACAAAAGTAAAATCCCAACCTTTTTATTGTGTGTGTCTGAGTCTGCTTAGCAAAAGTGTTGAAAATCCATTATCTTTTATTTCAAATTTGTCATCAATTTATTAAGTATATTAATTTCACTTAAAAAAAAAAAAAAGAAATAGCTCCTGTATGCCTGTGTGAAAATAGATAGAACAAAATACATTCTGAAAGAACAGTGTAGCAGAAAGTGTTTTAAACCATTATGCAAAGCTTAACTTAAAAATAAATCCCTTTTTCATCATGCATACTTCTGCTCAAGAAATTTATCCTGCCACCTACTTCACCATATGGAATTTTAATAGAGTGCTAAGTCACAGTGGATGTGTCTATAAGTATCTGTGACAGCGCTGAACACGTGCCCACGTCAGTGATGAGGTTGAACGTGTACATTCATAGCATAGCTGCTTTGAGTACTACTTTCTTTTGTTAATCTCTTTGCTGAAGTAGGGCTCTGCATACCTTAGATATTCTCCAACATGGTGTCCTGATATAATTATTGTCATGAAGTTCAGACTGTCCTTTCTGCAGTCCAAGCTTTGATTTTTCTTTTTGTTGTTCCAAAATATATTAATGTAACTTTGCTATTTTAAGTAGCCTGGAAGAAAGCATTTCATGCACATGTTTGAGATGCTGTTATCTTTCAGCTGATTGATCCTCTAAATTTACAAATGGGGATAAACATAGTTCTTAATGGTATAAACTGATACTATTTCACTATAGTAAAACTATTCCTGGTTTGTTGTTTTTTTTTTTCAAAAAAATATTAACACACCCACCCTGCAAGCAACAAAAAATATAGCAATAATTATTTATAATTGCTGTAACTCACGTCTGGAACCTCTAATGGCCGGCTGCATTCTCTTCTGCCCTGTAAGCAAATATTCCTCTTTGTTCAAAGTAATGGGAAAAGAAGATAAAGAAAAAAAATGTCATTCCATGCTACATAAAACATCAGTTTTCACTCTTTTTATTAAATACAGTTTGATCTTTTTTCTGCAGAAAATAGTATTTATTATAGACCATTTCAAAAAGCATTGTCAAAAGTTTATCTGCAGGGCCACAGTTGTAGCCTGGCATGCTGGGTGTAATTTGCTCTTTTTGCTATATGAAAAACATAAAATAGTTTGCTACTAAAAAGTTTTTATATGCACAAGCCTGGATTTTCTCAGTTCCAAAGAATATGGCTATTTTTCCTCAAAATGTAAGATTTTTGCTCTTGCCCTTTTCCTTTTTATTGTCAAGCTATACTTCTTATGTACAGATCAATAATGTAATCCCACAGCTGCTCTAGAAGGTACTATTATAATGTCAATGCTGATACTAACAGTATATATTTTTGATGTCAATATTTTTCATGTCGTGTATGGAAGCTCAGTAATTTCCCATTGCACTGATATCCTTAAACATTTTAATACAGTAAACAAATCTGTTAAATACTTACTAGTAACAAGTAAGATGATGGAGAGTTACAGATCATTCTTATAAAAGTAAATCATTATTAGTTTCTTCTTTAACAAAACCTTTTAATTTGTGTTCCTACTCTTTAGTTCAGCTGGGTACATTTGAAAATGTATTGATGACCAAAGAAGTATAAAGTGAAAAGGAATAAATTGTATGTGAATCATTAGGAAATATGTTTTGATAACATCAGTAAAATATACTTATTATTAACAAAATATAACTTCCCTCTGATCTTCCTGTGCTTTTTCTGCTTCAGTTAGCAATTTAAACAAAGGTTTGCACTCTTGCAGCAAGTTCACCTTCATAGAATAAATTTTCTTACTGAGTAGCAAAAATGTGTGCATTTAGTTAAAATGGATTTTCCAGAAACATTTGAATGAATGGGGAGATTCTGAGTCAGCTTCTAGCAAAAGGCTTATCTAATGCCCCATGTGAATGCTCAGTGTATTGTTTTGATTAAAGCTTGAATGGAAAACTGCTGATCTGAGGTAGTACATGTTATCCAAGATGCAGACAAAGCCGTTTTCAGCTATGTAAACTGAAAAAGTGTTAGTGGTAGAATAACATAAATTGTGCGCCATTCAGTGGGTGTACAATATGGGTTCGGATTGCTATTCTACAATGATTAGACATAACACTAAGCATATATGAATAATGTTTCTACTAAATTTATTTGCAAATACGCCTTATTTGCAAAGACTGAGTTTAGCAGGAATATCAAGGGATATGTGGGATAAGGAAAATTAGGATTAGAGAAACTGTCACTCTGACTTTTCTGCTGGATACCATTTATACTTCTACACTCTTCCACCATATACCAACGGGTTTAGTTTGCTGTAACTTCACAGTAGTTCACTTTCCTGTAGTTTACGCACTTCCATCTGTTTTATAACCAGCCTAGAGTACTAATTCCACCAATTTTAGTTATTACAATGCAAGGCTGATTTATTTTTTTTTTTTTGGCTTAGAACAGCACCCAAAAATGCAGACTTAATAAAAAGCAAAATGATTTGTTGATGAAAACACACTGATTCAGTGATGAAGAGACCTTGATTTCAATAGAACTACATTATTGGTAAAAATAACTGGGTTTTTTAACAAGGGTACAGTTGCTGTAACTGTTATGTAGTGTTATGCTTCATTTGTAAATGCATTTCAAACATTTTAACTTGCAGATTAAAGGAAATTGAATCCAGAAACAAGGATGGGTTTTGAAACCATGCACTGCCCAGCTCAAATCTGTCAGGTAATTAAACTGTTCTGTCCTCCCCATGATGTTCCACAGTTATAAATGAATGGAAGATATGCAGAGACACAGGTGATAAGAATGTTTGGAATAAACAATAGCCCATGGTAGTATTCTTGCTGCTGAGTGCTCTTCTTCAAATGGCCATGTTAAATCAGAACACACTGGTAAATCAAGTACTTGATAAAACAACAGAATTGACAATTCTCTGCATCATGCAGTTTATTTTTAGCAACCTGGTTTACATTTTTATGGTAATATATTTTCTTTCTCTTTCCCTTTTTTTTATATAATAAGTATTAAATTTAATTACTTTTTTTTTTAAAACTATTTCAGACAAACAAACAACCCCCCCCTCATTCCTTAACTGATGCAGCTCCAGGAGGATGCATGCTGTTGTCTCTATACTGCTGTGCAGGAGCAAGCTCCTGACAAGGCTATAAGGGCAAATTTTCTGCCTACCTAAAATATTTATCTTCTGGAAAACTCTTTGCAACATCTCTGAGACACCGGAGTGGGTATATCTCATGGCCTTATGAGAGTTCAGACCATGCCAGAGAAAATTCAAACTCATCACATCTGACCGTGACACTTTATCTATGCTTGCCGCTCTTGAGTTTCACGCAAGGGCAGGCGTGACCAGAGATGATCCCACAAGGGCCCTGTTGCCTGTCCCAAAGGTGGTTGGCCTCAATAAGCATTCTGAAGTCAGACCAGACTGTAAGAAAAATGTGAACATGAAATACCAAGTCCATGAGGCACCTAAGCCTCAGGGGGCCTACCGAGATCTCTCAGGTCAAAGAATTGCAGGTGTAGCCATGACATCTGCAAAAACACGTATTGTTTATTAAAGCTGGACCGGCAAAAGAACCATTGTCCTGGTACAGGTTTTAAACTAGAAGTTTTGCAGTATTAGTGATACCACAGAGACAGAACAACCCCATTGATTTAAAAGGAACTGCTACTGATTTGCAAAAAAGAAGTTAATTACAGCAAGGTAAGGGTGGCATTTTTACTCCATTATAATTAAGTACAGTCTGAATATTATTAAAAAATGCAAGTCAAATAGTCCTGTAAAATAAGGAAAAAAGAATTCTCTTGCTTTCCTCTATTTTAACCACTATTTCAAAGAAGTGCTTAGTGACAGACAACAGCAAAATTCAGCTTGAAGATGGAGGCACTGGAATTTACATGCCCATATACAGGTGCCTAGGTGCAACAAAATGCAAACCCTTATAGCCGGTAAGGTTCTGGCTGATACAGCCTAGACAGATGTCTAGTTCACTCCGAAGTGGGCACCCACACTGGGGCTCCTGAGCATTTCTAGGTTCTATACTCTGCATTGATTGTATTTTCACTGACTGTAATGGAAAACCAGTCACCTTAAACCATGAGCTAAATCTCACTTAAAGAATCCTTTAGGTTTATGTTACAGGCTTGTGGTGGGTTTTTAAACCCACTTTCTATGATATTGTGGGGTGTGAACAAACCTTTTTTCCAACTTCAGTGCCAGATCCAGAAGTTACTACAAATATACAAGCATTTGAGAGAAATCAATATTAAAAAGAATGAGATCTTTTTCACTAAATTCTGGTCCAGATGATGGGCTGATGATGCATTTTCACTTTTCAAATGATCTTTAAAGAAAAGCATATCTATCTGGAGGCAGGTTGCTTATCAAATTCATTAATAGTTTTAGTTCTGCTTTTGTTCCTGATTATTTTTTTCCAAGAATTGAGTCTTCTTGCATTAATTCTATATGGCTATAAATAATTTTGACTGAATAACTTTAATGTTACTGTGTATTCATGAACTTTCACTTCAACTTGATGTGCAATGGTAATGTTTGTATTTTATTTCAATTTTTGGATGAACAGTATGCTTTAAAAAGGAGAAGAACATCTTCTCAGACCTTTAGCGGTAAATAGGTATGTTAATTCATGAAATTCTTAATGGAGGGTAGTTCTTGAACAGCGTGCAATTATCTTAATGCCTCTAAGTAACGTAACTTCACAAACTAAAGCAGTTTAATTGAGTGCCTTTGTACATACATAAAATACAAAATATGCATTGTCAGTTGAGGTCTAGTGAAAATATATGGAAGTGGAATGAAACCCGTACAAGATATGCATACAAATACTAGAAGAATCCTTCAATAAGAATGTCCCTGTTTAGAACCAAATTAAAACCAAGAAAAGATATACTGACTGGTATCCAGAAGGATGTTAACTACTAGCAATGCAGGAAGTGTTTCTTTAAGATGAGGCTGTACACGTAGTGAAGTAGGAGAACTTTATATCTGTATCTCACAGGTGCTTGCATGTTTCTGTTCATACAGTGTGTAGCACTTCTGATGTATGAATCAGTTGGCATAACAATTTTGATATAGACATGCACATTCAAAATCAATGTTTGAAATTACTTTTTAATTAAGGTGGACGTTATTTCCAATAGTTACAAACCATTTTTTATTGTTAATTCATGAATAATAAAACTAGACTTTCATTTGTTTTTCAAGGCTGAGGATTCATTTTGCAAGACACAAATTATTTTGGCATAGCTATCAAGAGATTATGAGGCAGCAGTGAAGCTGATTATGGAATGTCCTGTCGTGTTAATCATCTAATACACGATACCTGTTACTTTACGTTCTCTTCCCCAAAGCAATTTTATTGCTTGAATTCTGAGCAGCCTAGCAGTCAGTCCACTGCAAATCTTGCATTACAAGTCTCTAGTTAAACCTATGTATTGTGCTTAGTATTCTTCTGTGTTGCTCACGGCTAAAACTTAATAACAACTAGGACAACTAAAGAGAGCATTCTATATACTGTCCAAGGAAGAAGGGGGTCTTTATTTGACTATACTTTGCTTTTTCTCTGTCCTCAGTTCTATGTGATTACTGGCCTAATGCAGAAAATCTACTCATTACTTATAAGCTACACTGAAATAGATATGATTTCTAATTATAAGAATTAGGGCAAAATGTAAATATTAAAGGCAGCCTGTTATGAAACAAAATGAAAAAAACCCTACATAAACAAAAATCTTCTTACTGTATTTTTGAGTAGTTTGTTCAATTGACTCTTTGTAATGATTCTGTGGAAGGAAATTTCACTATAATGCAATGGAAATTTAGTTAATGGGTTTAGATGGAAAGCTAATTAAGTATGTGGTTTCATACTTGCCATTTTCAGTGTTTCTGCTTTTGTAAAGAGAAAGCCAGGAAGAACTTAGAGACCACCCTCTCTGGCTTACGTGGAGGTACACACTTCCAAAAGGTTGATTTTTAGTTATTTAAGTGCTGTTTCCAGGATGCATCTCAGTTGTTTCACCTGAATTTCATAAGCCTATAGTGAATTGTACTACATGTATGCTAGGTGCTACACAGAAAGAAGCAGTTCTACCTAATTCACATTTAGACAAGACAAATGGAAAAACAGAACTCAAGTAACAGAAACAGGAATCTCAGAGTTATCCTGCAAGTCAGCATCAGGACCAGGAAGTGAAAAGATCTCACGATTCTCCCTGTAATGTCCTGGGGTTTAGATCACAAAATCTTCGTGATTCTTAATAAAAATAAACAACTAATTTAATTAAAGAAGCACCTTGAAAGCTTCCATTTGTTTTGCAGCCCACCTATTTTTTATTTTTAATGCAGCAGCTGATTGTTCCACAGGAACTGAATAACTACACCCCTTTGGTCAAATTGGAGTGTCTGGGAACAGAAAAAAATATTCGAGGCCTGTGCAGTGTTTTTCCATATTAACCAGTGTCCAGTGTGCTTTTCCCAGGATACATTCTCTCAACAGAAATCACTTGATTTTTTGCTGTGCAGCCCAACTCTGCTAGTTCCACAAAAAAACCCACAACCATCCCCCAACCTCTTTCAGATATCATTACACAGCACCAAATCTGTGCTATGGAGATAGAGTAAAATCTGCTACAAATTCAGGGAACTCTTTGCCCAGACATTATCTCTTTTAGAAACTGTAAATTTCAGGAAGGGCTTACTATAAATTTCAGGAAGGGCTTCCTATTACATGAATAAAAATCTCAACATTTCAGTAAGACCATTAACCTTGCTTTCATCTGCTTTTCTCTTAGCTGGGTTAGTAGCTAAGCCCTTAGCTATCTGATCTAACTATTGCAAGGAAAAGCTGCTGCTCTTCCTTTTTCTTTTTTTTCTTTGCTTTTGAAAATATATCAATTTATGGGGAACCTAATTATAATTAAACAAAATCATCATTTTCTTTCTGCATTACAGTTATTAAATTCTTGGTTCTACTTCTTTTCTGCAACACATTCAGCCCCATTCTTGCTTATATATTGCATTGCCAAGGCCATAGCTTTGGTTCTGATGTTATGGGCCCAGTCCAAATATCATCTGAAGTGATTGAGACTCTACTTTTTCTCCAGTTGGTGCTGGTTTATATTTTAATAGCCCAGTGGGGAATTAGAAAAGTAATTACTTTTATTAAGAAGCTTAATTCAATGAAAAGACCCTTTCAAAGAAATTAATCTCAATTGACAGCTCATTGTGCCATTAAAAAGAAATACAGGACTAGGGTATCAGCAAACCAAAGTGTTGCTTCCTTGCAAGTGATTTTACAGTCAGTGCTAATGATTTAGTTCTTCTTTTGTGAATTATGCAACTTTTAAAAATTTTTAATCTATTATATCAGTTCAGCTGGGAAAATTGGAATGCTGCTAACTGCAGCATCACTCACTACTACTGTTCCATAGCCTTGACAATTATCCTGAATGCATTTTAGTAAGAAAGTGCTTTTTACAATTATTTTTCTTAAAAATTAATGTTAAATACTTCTTATTCACGTGCATTATTTGTATGTAGATGCAATATCTGTGATTTTGACCCATTACTATAGTTTACAGCTTCTCAGCACCATTTATCTCAGGATAAGTAACATCTCACTGCCTGCTTCCTGAAGACTCCGTATCATCACTTTTTCAGTTGTTTTCTGCACTAGTACCTAATGTCAAATATTACTAAAATTGCATAACCTCCTTATGGGCCTTATAGATATTTAAAACAAAGTATATGCCAAACCCACTGTTGTTTTGTTTTTGTTTTCTAGCTAAGAGGTAATTATTAAGAAAATGGATTGCAGACTGATAGAGCATTCTAACTTGGGAAATTTCCTGTGTTGTTCTCTTCCTTTTCTATATATATTTCAAAATTCTCCTTAACTTGCAGCTCATTAAACAAACTTTCCATTTCTCTGGTGTTTTCAGAATATTTTTCTATTTCTTCTTTGTCATTATTTAGTTTCTTAAAAAATATGGAAATTTAATATGAGTCATTTCATCTGGTTGGATCCCTCAGGTTTTCCTCTGACCTCTTTATTTAAGGTCATCTTTCATTACTCTTTGCATATAGTTTATTGGATTCATTTTTTTTCTAAAAATGAGATTAAAGTACATTTCTATAATACTAGCTAACAAAGATCTCTCCGTTTTCATATATCTAGGATTGCATCTGTAGCCTCTAATGATGAAAAAAACCCCAAACCACCAGCCTTCTTTATGAATATTCAGTAAAATTGATAAATTCCTCCCAATATATCACGAATGGTGTAATTTAATAACTTCCAATTGATTACGTTTGTAACATCTAATTAAAAACTTTAAAATATTGTGAAGTGAGGAATTTTAAAACTATAACTGAGGTCTTTTTGTTTGCTGTGGTTTTCAGTCAAATCAAAGTTCAGTATTTCTCCTAAATACAGGGTACTTTTTCTTTAAGAAGGGGAGAAGCAGCTCTTACGTACTTTCTCTTCTGATAAAAAATTGCAAATTTGGCTATTGTGGGAATAGATTGGTCCCTCAGGCTGAGAAAGTAGCTCAGTTACTTAAGAAGTAGCTTTGAGCAATTAATGATTGTCTTTGCATATTAAAATTGTTTTGCTGCAATGTTTCTATTTAAAATGGAAATGTGTCATTGCACGGCCAGCTTTGCCACAAGTCCATAGTGGTATCTTGAAAAACCTGTGAAGATTTGTGAGTCTCTGGAAGGACTGCACTGTAACTCTACAATACCTCGCTGAATCCTTACAGGGATAGAGTGCTTGTACAGCATCAGTCTCACAAACTCTTCTTTCCTCCCCATTTCCAATGCTTCATGCCAGGCATTACTTCTCTAGTACTTCTGGTCTCAAGCAGACCTTGCACTGGGTCTGTGTAAACTGGAATCCTTATTCTTACATGGAAATAAACCAAATTCTCCCTGCTTCCCACTGTGTGCATGTGGGTCAGCTGACAGACCGAACATAATAGATAACTGCTTCACTCACGCTGAAACATTTCTCCCAGTCAAGGTGCTATACTGACTGTCTCTTACCTGCTTGGTCATTGACTTTCAAAAAATTTATAAGAATTTATCATCCCTGAGATTTCTGTTCTTCCATTCTTCTTAACTATCTGTCAAGTTTAGTTAAAACTGACCACTCTATTAAAACATTATTGAAAGATAGATCCAACAGGGAGTAGTAACACATGAACCTCTCTTTTTTTTTCTTTTTTTTTTTTAAGAAACCTGAACCTGGCTAAAGACAAGCTAAACCAAAACCCTCCCTAGCCATGATGTTATTAGATCATATGTTAACTTTTGAAGAGTTTTATACAAGACAAACATTTTTCTAATCGGTATTTTATTTTAGAGAAGACTTCCAGCTTCAGTTAGTCCATTATTTCCTCTTGGAAATGTATACCATACTGCACTACTTAATGCTATACAAAAGTACCGTTCTTTCAGAAGTACTCTTGAATATTTTTAAAAATTATAATATATCAAGACAATCATAGCCTACTTCCTGGTTTTCTCAGGTGTCCTACTTCATTTATTTCTCTGTACCTAACTAGAGTACTTTCTTTGTTATTCCTGCTTACTGATTTCTATACGTGCTACCTGTATCACTGCTGGATTCTATGTTGTGTATGAATGTTTAGACTGCAATATATTATGATTCTGTTAACTTATGATAACTTAATAGCAAGCAGATAAGAGTAATAGCTACATCTATATTGCCCTGCTAATCCACTCCTAAGGACCACCCTACTAGGGGTTCTCTGTGTGGAGCACCTCTGTTCAACATTTAAATTCCTTAGACTTGAGATCACCCTTGCTGTGTTCACCTTGCGTCACAGACAGAAGCTACAGGGTACAACAGCAAGCCCCTACTGCAGGCCCGCAAAAGTGGTTTTTGCACTTCATCTTCTTCCTCTGCCTTTTTTCTGCATTCTGCACTTCTCATAGGATGAAGGCCTGGGTGAGGAATTCCTCTGACTCTTTTCATCTCAGCCAGTGGCTTCTAGTAGGTGGAACAGGAAGGACAGTGTAGAGTGGCCAAGAGTATTAAAGCCAATGTTGCTCTTCGTGTACAGAAAGTTCATTACTACATTAAGTCTGAAATAAGTGAGTTCTGAAGAGGGACCATAACAGAGAGACATATACAAATATAAATCAATGACTGCTGCACTGGTACAAAGGAGCATGGATGCATTTGTAACAATACTTCAGTCATTTTAAGTTCAGCATTTCCACTAAGTCAAATGGGGATTAGTTAATAAGATGCTGTTATAAGTCTTAGTCTTTCTAACATTAAAAACAGCTTTGCGAATAATGAATTTTTCATGAAATATTCTGTCACCTCTGTTAAAAGCAAACTGAAAGCTGTTTTTAAAAGCTCAGTACCATTTGAATAAGACCTGAGTTTACACTCATCTCTAAAAAAAAAATATGTGTTGTACCTTTAAGATAACCATCCCAGAATGGAAAAAAAAAAAAAACAAACCAGGAGAAGGAAGTCGGACTTTGGAAATTGCAAGCCACGTTTACATTTTCTGAAGGTGATTCAGGTGACGGGCTGGAGAAGACCCTATCTATATCTTACCCCAGAGCCACATACATCATAGCAGTATTTCGAATTGTCGAGCAGGATGATACCTCCCTTTCCTCTCCACCAGGCATACTTTCCTCAGTACCCATGTCAGGTGAAGTCTCCTACAGAAGGATCAGGGACCAATCAATAAAGAGCAGAAGTGGTGGATAAGGTCTGAAATTCCTACTCACAAATGCTAAAACACTGCACCAAGAATAACTATATGCAGGTGGATGACTGTTCATACATATGCAAATGTACAATATCAAGGAGTTAGTTTCCAGATAATAAGCCTGAATATACAGCTGATAGAAATGAGCAAAATTTTCAGCATCAGGACTGTTTTTTTGTTCTGAGATGGGCTGTGCATGTTTATTCATATTATCAGACAGGCAGCAGTAATTCCATTCAAGACAGAGAGACTAGCCTTGAAAATAAGGGCTCATCAAAGTGTTTGTTATGCTTTGAAACAGACGCAGCATTGCAGAGATATTAAAACTAAAATATAATAAAAACTGTTAAAGTAATTACAGAAAATGAAGGAAGCATTAAATTAGTCATTATACTAAAAATCTGAGTATACAATAATTAGCCTAGAAAGTGTAATTAAGATTCGCATTCAGCCAGTAGCAAATGGAAGTATTGTATTTATTATTTGGTTACCTGATTTTGGTTTAATTTACCTTTTAGAAGAAAACATTTCCATTGCCACACAGCTATAAGGTTGGTGTTTATATAAGCTGGATGAACATTCACAGTCCCATGGACTTGGTTTGTATTGGAGACCAAACCAGATTTCATACTGCATTGTGCTGGCCACTGTGTAACTATTCACATTAGAGAAACTCATTGCTCCAGATAATTTCAGTCTAGAGAAGTAAAACATATATAAGGAGATAAAAGGTTTGCCCTAACAACAGTATGAATGGTTGATGAGACGATCTAGGCAAACATTTAGAATCTAATTTCAAGTATGTGGTTCTTGCATCTTGCTGCTTAATGCTAAATTCAGTATGTCTCTTGTCCTTCAAAACTTCTTAAAAACCGAGAGTTGCACATATTCACATATCCAAAATGGTGCTAGCCTTCATAGTTGAGACATCATGGCAGTTCATGCAAAAGTTGAACTAGAGTCAAAAGCAGATTTATACCATAGCCCTTTAAACAGCTTTATCTGATAAACCTTTCAGAGCATATCCAACAGGTATGCACATCAACTTCAAAAGCATCACCATTTCTTTTTAAAACTTGTCAGGAGAATGAGAAAGTGACAACATAAAAATTAGAAGAACTTGTTTCAAACCTTTTCTGAAAGGGTTCAAAGCCTCTGCCTCCCCCTACGCCAGAATTTTAACATTCAGTCTGGTTTTGATGGGATCCGTTTCTGTCACTTCTTTTGAGTTAAAGAACAGAAATCTTATTGTATCAAAATTCAATTCAAAACATGGCTTTATAGACCCCCTAGGTGGAAAAGCACCCTGGATCCCAGAAGAAACAGAAAATAGAATCAAGTTGTTGGCCCTTCTGGAGGAGTACCGGGACAGTACCGTTCCTGGGGTTTTGGTCCATTTCACCTTTTCTGTGTTGGTTGGCATTCACAGGCAGTGAAGGTGATTAATTATCTTCCTGTGAGGTAAGATGTGCAAGTTTGTGTCCCTTCAGGAAGAGAAGTCTGAACTGGGACACTCATACTTCAACCGCTGGGCAACCCTGGGCAACCTGCTCTCGGTGACACAGTTTGAGCCAGGAGGGTTGGACCAGATGACCTCCAGAAGTCCCTTCCAACCTCAACCATTCTGAGATTCTGCTAAGTTTTTGGAACATTACCTCTTTGCCCTCTGGTTATATTTCTGAGTGAATGCAGTCAGTTCCCCTGTGGTTAGTACAGACCTTGATTGTGTGTTTACAGTGGGAATGATTGAAACATAGCTACTATATTTAGTCTCCCGAAGGGTTTATGAAAGCAAATGTCCCACTGGAGGCCTAGGCATTGATCTGTTAAGTACTAACAAAAATAAGGAAGTTGTGGACATCTTTAAAAGTAGAACTTCAGTTACCCAATTTTTTTTCTGACTTAAGGTTTGTCATGTTAAGGGAGGATTTAAAAAATTGCAGTCTTAAATCGCAGTGCTGGTTTTATGTGCATGTATCCTAGATGTCTAAGTCAAGTAATGGACCAACAGCAGAACTGGAGTATACAACACAACTAAGCACGCCACCGAGTGCTTTACTCAGAGGATCCTGCTGCTCTCAAAAAGCACTTCCTTTATTTTCATCCTGTTTATATGGTGTAAATCTAGAATAAACTATGTTGGTAGCTGTGACAATGCAAGTAGAACAGAACTGAGCTTTTAAATAGCATGTCCTGTAAGTCAAAATTCAAGGGCAAAAGATGTATTGATAAATTGCTAAATTTTTCCCTGCAATCTGTATATAAATCTGTTCCCAGAGAAGTGAGTGGAATATGGTTTTTTGTTACATACTTTCAATTGCATGTTGAAAACATATTAAAAAATGTGAGCATTTTAAGGATAGTAGGAAGTATTAAAAAATAAAAGTTTACTCTCTTAACTTTTAACAAAATGTGTATAAAAATTAGTTACTTCAAGTATCTGCAAGGTAACACTGATGTGTATATTACATATAAATACTTCTAATAAAGATATCAGTGGGAAAAGACAGCAGTACAAGGTACATCAAAGAAAAATGTATGCTTCTTTAGGGATTTACTCTATTTTTAGATACAGCAAAATATCCTTTATTACATTATCATAAAATATGTTTTTCAACTGATTTAAATAGAACCCTGATCTGTCAGCAAAACACAGCTTCAGAATGAGAAAAAAATGTTCATAAATTCCACCAAAACCTATATAAGAATCTGAGATTTAAGGGCTATAAATAGAGCAGGTGCTAGCTAGCCACTATTTGCCACTGTTGATTTCTCTTCTTTCTCTAATTGCCTTGAATCCATTAAAAGTTTCTTTTTGAAGACTGCTGGTGGCTTCCTTGTTACTAACTTAAAAAATTCTCTTCACTTTACTTTTTTTCATTGTTGAACACACCTTTTCTGCTTTTCATACTTAATTTTCACTGATACAAACTATCTTTGCAGACATGTTCTTCTTTGTCTTCATTCCATCAGCCCTCTGGAAAACCTTTCTTGTAAAGTAATTAAAAGTAATTGGTTCTTTCTTCTTCCCTACTATTTATTTTCTTTCAATTTCCTTTTACAGATAAGTCTTCATAACTATTTCTAATTTATTTCAGCTTTCCAAATTTGAACCCTCTATCTTGCTTTTAAGTTCTGTTCACTTTCAGTCTTAATAATATACATACCTCTTGAATATGTAGTATAGTAGTACCCAAACCCTTAAGTCTTGAGGCTGATTGTGTTGTTAATTGTTCTCTGCAGTCAGGTATACTGAAGTTAGTATAGATCAATATACATCTCTGGCTTACTAACATAGTATATCTCCTTCTCTGCATTGGTTTTCCAAAAAATTTCTCTCCTGAACATATTTAATGAAAATGCAAATGAAGTACGTCTAATTAGTTAGTTAGATCTAATTAGTTAAGAAATGCAAGTTTTGAACTCTTTTAGTTCACTTGATTGTTTTATGACAAGTTATACTCAAATATAGTGACAGGCATATATGTAGTTTTTAATTTCAACTGTACTTTAAAATAATTTCTTACAATTCCTGTTTGTTTTCTGATGCTCACTTTTTATAGGGTGTTTTTTCAAGCTAAGGAAAATTGTAATACCATTAGCTCTCTCTATATTTCTTTTCCCCTCTGTTCTTTACCTTGTGCTACACCAGCCAGGAAAATATCACCGTTTTCTTTCACGGTTTACACTGAGTGTATTTTCATGGAAATTCCTAGATTAAATTCACTCCATGAATCCTTCCTCTGTTTCTCTCTTCTTTATTGATTCCTTAGTTCTCTAGTCAGTTGTTGTCCTTCTACCTCATCTTTGTAAGCTCTTGCACCTTTGTGCTGTGTCATAAACCACTTTGTACTAATACACGTTTAATAATAATCCAAAAAAGTTCTATACTCCCTCTATAGTAGGTATACATTCTGTTCTATGCTACCTCCGTCAACTCATAAATCAAGGAAAAAGTAGCTGTTCTCAGTTCTGTTCTGTTTTGTTCCTCTCATCAGAAACAGCGTAGAGAGATGATTCTTACAAATTTCTTCTGTGTATTTATTTTCTGAGACATGACATCCTACTGTTGCCCTTTCATTGATCTACCTGCAGGAAGAACATATGCAGGCATGATGTTAAACATAAGCAACATGAGTGAAGCAAAATTTAGAATAAATTTGGAAAACAAAGGAAGAAAGACAACAAAACCAAGAATCCCTCTATATGTCTTTCATTTTGTATTTTTGTAACAGGAATCATCTCTGTGCAAGATGCATACAGTGAACTAAAAGCATCTCAACTTAATAATTTCGTCCATCACATTTTTTTAATGATTACCATCGACCAAAGAATATATTACACTTTGATTGTTGTTGAACTGAGTTTAAAATAAACCAAAACCCCTTCCTATAACAAATTACATTGGTTGTTGAATGTTAAATAGCAATTCTGCAATATGTGTGAAGATTCAACAAATGTTTAAGGACATGTCATATCTTTTCACACAATTGAGACAGTTCAGTAAACATACAGACGGTAATTAATGTAGTAAAACCATCTTTTAAAATATAAAGCCATATTTGAGATATTTTATATAAATATATCTCTTTTTTAATGTCTGCTAGCCATATGCTTCTTTTTTATATCCTGCATATATATATAGTGAAATGTAGTGAAAAACTTATGCATGTTACTGTTACAATGCTACATCAAGAAATATACGGTAAATGCATCCTGCCCCTTACCTCCTGCCCCAGTTGAGTACTAAAGAGTGTGTATAGAGCTTAGTAGTCTTTATATTACAGTGTTTCAGAATGAGTGAGCTATCAGACATCTGCTTCTTCGGTAATCTTTAACTAAATAGTGTCTTTTCAGACTGAACAAACATTTCTCATTTAGTATGACTAAGGGCTCATTCCTGCATCCAGCTGAAACCAATGGTACCTTTCATGTAGATTTTATTAACTTGTCAACCCCTTGCCCGCTGATATCTCTGAAAATCTTCCCACTGAGTTAAGATGGTTTGTCTGAGGTCCATCTTTGAAATAGGAACAATAGAGGGGAAAAAACTGTGTATGTAGGTGGAAGATAAAGATGAGAGTAAGTTGTAAAGAAAAAATAGTTTTAAACTCGCTGAAAGGTACTCTACTATACTGCATTTGTCTTTGCTTCTTTTATACTTGTCATTCTTTCCCTTAAAGTACTGGAGATAATATTATAAAACCAGAGTACAGACAAATCCATTAGCAATTCAAGCATTGCTGTACTCATATGACAATGTACATAATCACTGGCTCATCTAGGCTTGTCCAGCCTGGCTTTGAGAACACCTAACAGTAGCCTGCCAATACCCATGAGGAGTCTATCAAGAAGGCAGAGACATGCTCCTTGTAGTTATGTGTGGTGGGAAGGCAAGAGGTTATGGGCATAAGTTGAAATGAGAGGTTCAGACTGGATATAAGGAAAAACTTCTTCGCCATGAGGACAGTCCAGCACTGGATCCGGCTGCCCACAGAGGGTATGCTGTGTCTGTCCCTTGAGGGTTTTGGGATCCAGCTGAATAAAGCCCCTTGGTCTGGTGTGGTCTCACATTCGATACTTACTAGAGATGTCCTGAGAGCCTTTTCAGCCAGAATTATCATATGATCCAGCATTCAAGGTGTGATCTATAAAATACTCATTATAGGGGCGTAATAACACCCTTTGAGCTACTGGCTGTGCTCCTGTTCATACAGCCCAGGATGGTGTTGGTTTGCTTTGCTGCCAGGTCTCACTGCACGCTCAGCTCAGCTTGCTGTCTGCCAAAAGCCCCAGGGCTTTTTCAACAGAGTTGCTCTCCAGCCAGGCAGTGCCCAGCCTGGCCCCATCGCTGCAGGGTTTTTTCTCCCCTCATGCAGGGCTTTGCATTTGTTCATGTCAAATTTTGTAAGATTCCTGTCAGCCCATTCCTCCAGCATGTCTAGGTCCCTGTGGATGGCAGTCCTGCCCTTAAGCATGTCAGTTAGTCCTCCCAGTTTTTGTGTCTCATCTGCAGACTTCAAGAACATGTACTCCTTTGTGTCGTCCAGGTCACTGATAAAGATGTAAGGATAGATCCTTAATTACCTAAGGGTAATGCCACCTGCTATCAGCATCGAGATAGAGTACAGCCCATTTAACCACTACCCTCCGAGCCCAACTGTCCAACCAGTTACTTACACATCTAGTTTCCACTCATCCAGTCTGTAATGTCCCAAATTGGACAGAAGAATGTTGTCAAAGAAAGTGTTAGAAAACCTTGCAAAAGCCTGCATAAGTACCATCCACTGTTCTCCTCTCATCCATATGTTCAGTCAGTTCATCGCTGAGGACAGTCAGATTGATCAGGCTAGATTTACCCTTAGTAAATTCATGTTGATTGTTCACACACCCTGTTCTTCTTCATGTGCCTCACAATGCGTTCCAAGAGGACTCACCCCAGGATTCTCCCGGGGGCAGAAGTGAGACTGACTGATCTGTAGTAGTTAGGTAATCAAGCAAATATACCTGTATGTCAGTGTTAATCCAACAGATGCGAATTTAAATGCCTTCAGTATTATATCTTGATTACGTTAATTAAAGAACAGCTAAAGATTTGGTTAGAATACCTGGTATACTGGGTAACAAGCTCACAAACAATAGTTCAGCTGATCAATGTAATTTCCTCTGGTTTGCCAAACAGTCCTTGGTTTTCTCAAGCACAAATATTTGCTCTGTTGCATATTTTTCTTTAGTCACCATAGATTTTTTAATATTTTTTTATATATATATATATATATAAAATTATTGGTTTTTATATTTTTATATATATATATATAATATCATGAGAAATGTTTGTTCAGTCTGAAAAGACACTATTTAGTTAAAGATTACCGAAGAAGCAGATGTCTGATAGCTCACTCATTCTGAAACACTGTAATATAAAGACTACTAAGCTCTATACACACTCTTTAGTACTCAACTGGGGCAGGAGGTAAGGGGCAGGATGCATTTACTGTATATTTCTTGATGTAGCATTGTAACAGTAACATGCATAAGTTTTTCACTACATTTCACTATATATATATGCAGGATATAAAAAAGAAGCATATGGCTAGCAGACATTAAAAAAGAGATATATTTATATAAAATATCTCAAATATGGCTTTATATTTTAAAAGATGGTTTTACTACATTAATTACCGTCTGTATGTTTACTGAACTGTCTCAATTGTGTGAAAAGATATGACATGTCCTTAACGTGAGTGGTAGCAGACCTGCAAATGCCTCTGGGTATTTCACAAGATTTTTCTCCCTCTTGAACTCTGCAAATATCTATGCTACTCTATGTACCAAGTGTACTGTACACACTCTTCTATGCTATATCCTTATCACTAAAATCATTAATGTAAAGTGATGTCAGCATGATCTATGAAAGATCTTATTTCTGACAAAAATGGTTTGATTCCTCTTTGGATACCTATTACTAATTGCCTGTGAATTCGCTGTTACTGCGAGGGAGCAGTATAGTCCTACTGCCTATTGACATTTCCTGATGAAAATACACAAAGTATAGAATTACAGGGTGAAAGATGTTTTTTCACTATATTCCATTTTCTTCACAAAAACCTTCATAAAGTGTAAGAATCGCCTAAGTTAGATGAATTAAGTTCTGAGAAGATTCTTTTTTTCTTTAACAAATTTGATGAACTATATTTGCTTCTGATAACCATATATTCTGAAACAGATTTTCTTTATACATAGCTTGCTGTTATCTCAGCTGAATTCACACGGAGTTAGACTAGTTCGCACCTGTGACTTTGTACAGTGGCCACTGTACAGTGACCATACAGTGTGGCCGCTGAAGTCAGATTTGTAAGACCGAAACCTGTTTCTCCCCAAAGTACTAGTATACAATAACCGCAGATGACTGATATTGTTGCAACTTCTCAGTAGCAAATAAAAAATACTGGAGACTGAGAATTGTTTTTGCTGTTAAGATTCTTGAGTTTGGTGCTTTTTTATTTTACATGAATCATATCAAAACTTAGGGCCCCGAGTTCATAATAAAGTCTTATTAAATGAGCAACCTAAAGTCATACTTAGCAACACAATTTATTTAAATACCCAAACAGAGATCTAAGGATATAGTATAATAAATTTAATATTTAAAATTTTGGCTGTAGATTCTAGACATCTGTTATTTTCTTCACTGTGAGGGAGTGAGCTCTTAAGAGACAAACTTTCTGCATATTTTAATCTGCTTATGGCAAGAGCTTGATTAAAGGAGGAGAGGACAGGAGCATATACAGTAGGGGCAGCATCCTGCTTCTGGAACAGGATGCGGCTTTGGATTGAAACCAGAACAAAGCTGCTTACATGAATGTGCTACTCCCAGACACTGCCACCGAGCTCTACGCTGAGGAAGCTCTTAGCCATCAGCCGTAATTCATCCATCCCCCCGTCTTTGACCTAGTCTCAAAACTGCACATACTGCAGCCACGTTTCTAAAGCTAGACATGTGGCTAGCAATCTCCCCGAGTATTTTCCAGTGCAAACAAAAAATCTTAATGTTTAGTTTGACATCTTTTACATTGATCTTTCACAGCTCAGCTGTACGGAGTTGGCTTTGGCCTGTGTAAGGGTTGCTGCTTTTCTAAGGCAAATCAAATGTTTAATGAAGGGGTTAATTTTCCTACTTGTGTCACAAGACCCCCAGATGTAACTTTGGGTTTTTAACGCTCCAGATGCCAATGGAGTTGTCATTCCACACTGCACATGAACTTGCTGAACCTTTTCCATTTCAATAGGAACTGTAGTTGGACACTGTTCCGGTGTGCAGCAGAAAAGAACAGTAAAGGCCCAACTTAAGTGAGTATACGGAAGTTATGCACAGCATTAAAAAATGGTTGTAATAGTGAACATAATTTTACCTAGCAATTTTCACTGTAATATGACCTTATGTAACTGAGAGTGCTTGAAACCAATTTTTAAGGCAATATGGTCATTCAAAACCAGGCCCTCCTCCCCCAAACCACTAGATCAAACTTTTTATTGCAAGGCCTATAAAATTTTTGTGTTGTCCTGGAATGATTTATCACAATTAAGTGACTACTCAGTGTACTTCAGTGTTTTTTGATCCATATTTAGAAACTTGAGGCTCAAATATACTGGGACTGAATTCTTTCCCTGGGAGGAAAAGAATCTCTTGAAATCAGTGTTTTAAAAGGAAAGCAGTATATTAAACATGGGGGACTAAAGCCAAGTACTCATCATGTGCTACTATGAAGCTGCCATGTGGAAAGATATTCATAAGGTTCACTACTGGATCTGAATTTACAGGCTAATGCGTGTGATACTACGCCTCTAGAACACATTTTTCCAAAGTTATAGGAAAATTTTTGTTTCTTTTGGTTTTGTGTGCATATAAAGAGAGATGAATGGATTTTTTTAACAGATCAAGAGCTTATTAAGGATCATCAAAACTATATCACACTGAAATTTTAGTTGTGAATGACTTTATATCACTTAGTGTATGGTAGGAGTATGTACTTATTGCATTATATAACATAAAAATATATTTTACTTGTACACTTGAAGCTCATCTAAATAGTCAAACTCTTTTGTTAAACAAAAAGCCGGAGTGTTAATGAGTTTTGGAAATGCGCTTATTCAAAAGAGTTAAATGTCTTTTACTGTGTTGAGTAGAAGCTAATTTACAGACAGTAGATGCCATATAGTCTGAGGAAACCACTTACAGCGCGCTGGGTGAATTAAGGAATTCACCTTTAAGAAACCAAAAATCTTTGTAAACAAAGTTGGGCTAGCAAGGTTTTACGTGGTTTCTAAAATAAAGACGATTCCGACAATTTCTAGCACTTGTGAGTTATGTAAAAATTAAACCCTTTAAATGCAGATTTCAGGAAGGAAGAATGGATGCAGTTACAAAGTAAAGAAAAAACTCTTGGTAAGATGTTTTGTATTTTCATACTTCTGTGGTTTCATTATTCTATAAAATTATTAGCAGTATGCTAAATTTAATCTAGATTGCCTGAAACCCTTCAACGCTGAAGTCTTCCTAGTGCCATGCAGCAACAAAGTGACTACTTCAGATGGGAATTAATGGTGGTTATAGTTAACCAAACCGCGAGGTTCCCAGCTGGTGCTCTGAGGCTAACCTGGGAATGGCACCCAAGACTTGGTGAAGATGGAAGTTTGGCAGTGTTTGCACTGCTTAGAAATCCGCCAGCGTTTCAGGGGAATTTCTTTTGGTCAAGCCAAATTGCCATCAAACACACTGGCAATCTGTCAGTGAAAGTTTGACCGGCTCCCTTGTTCTGGGTCTTGGTAAGCAGGAGGCACCGACATAAAGACACGAATTTTCATGCCATTGCTACTTTGTTCCCTCTTCTTTCTTTTGCGAGTAGATCTGCAAAGTCTCACGGGCCCTAGCTTCGTTGTTGCTGCCTACAGAGAGATTCCCAAACACGTGCTGGAGGGAAGCGGGGTGGGGGGGAGCACAGGGCAGCATTTCGTGCCCTAAGACTGGCGAAGGTCCCCCAGCAGGGACGGCCAAATGGAGGCTGCCGAGCCGGGCACGGCCGGCAGCTGCTGAGGCGGCTCCCGGACGCGGAGCCTCTCGCCGGGCCGGCCTTGCCGGGGGACAGCGGCTGTCGCGGACCGGCCGGAGCCGCG
>NW_010973002.1:6452020-6465578 GCF_000737465.1 Haliaeetus leucocephalus
CGCCCGGCTGGATGGCCGGTTCCCGCGGCTGCCCAGGGCGCCGGGCTCTCTCGCATCCCAGGGCCGTGCGTTTCCTCCTCCTGCATCGCACTGCAGTAAGTTCGCGAGTCGCTGGGCGGCTGAACTGGTTGCGGTGGGGGAACCGGGGGGGGGGGGCCGTGTATGTGCGGGTGTGCGTACGGACGCAGCGGAGGGGCTAGGCGGAAAGTTGCAGCTAACCGTGCCGTATTGGATTGGTGACGACTCGCGGCTTTGGCTTCTAGTTAATGCCGGTTCGCCTCCTTGACCTACGTCGCTTTGCTCAGCCCCGGTCGATGTCCTGACGCTGAACGGGCTTTCGTCGGTAGCCGGGTTCAGACCGGTGAACTGCTGAAGCAGGCGCTGTGGGTGCAGGAAACAAAAGGTGCCACTGCAAACTTGGGCTTTAAAGGCGGGTCTGCTGAAACTTTGAGTGTTGCTGTGACAGACTGCCTGTCTGAGGGTCTTTTCGAGGAAGGATTAAAAACCCTGTACTAATTGACAAAACTTTCGCATCTCTGGCGCCAGTCTAGATACAGCTTATTCTTGTTTTGTGTGGTCCAGTGTTGGTCTGATTCATTATGTTGAAGGGATTTTTATTTGTCGGGAGTGTGTTGTGAATATCCTGGGTTTTGAATGGGGATGAAGGGTTTTCTCAGAAGATTACTGTATCATAAGTATTTTTTTTCCCTAGCTAAACAAGCAGATTATAGGGTCTTCAGTTAATTCTTCTTTCTATTTGACTGCTTTTCTACAAATTTAGTGAGAGCTTTATTAATTTTCAAAAGCGCTTTTATCTGGTTGTTGTAACTTTGGAAAGCAGATGGAATAAGCTTTTAAAATCTGTATCATAAAATAAGAAAGGGAATGCAACAGGATGGGAAAAAACCAGTAATTTTTGCAGAAGAAATAGTCTTTTTTTTCTTTCTCTTTTTTTTTTTTCTTTCTTGAGTCACTAAATATTTCTTCTACTCCTGTTTAGGTCAAATGACGTAATGTAGCAAAGTAAATAGTTTTTGTTCTTTGCACTGCCACATATATTAAAATGTCATTACACATTAAAAAAAAAATCCATACCAAGAAACAAATATGTATTCCCAAATGATGGAACTTGTGCTATGCTTTATGGGTAAAATGACAGGAAAGAAGTTCCTTGTTTCTCCCCAAAGTGATAATCTAGTATTGCTCAGAGCCTAAAACGCCTGTGTGGTACAGAATGAAAACAATCATCAAGAAACATGGGGCATCTCAAAGCAATGCTTTCATTCTGGGGCTTCTGTTGTACCTTGTTTATTTGTCAAGGTGGAAGGACTTTGTTGTTTATCATGTTGCAGAAGTCCTGAACAATTACTCAACAGTCAGAAATGTGCATGGAGTGAAATATTTTATGCTACGAATTTGAAATATTTGGGGTCCAAATCTGTTAATCTAATTTAGGTGCCTGCAAACAACAGAAGTTGCTGCTCTTAAGCAGGTTTAGGAAAAACTACACTTTCTTATGTTTGTTTAGGAAGAAGAAATACGTATGAACTGTTACTTACAAACTGAAGTCATCTTTTGCAAACACCTATAGGTGTCTCAAAACATTCAAAGAACAGTGCTCAGTAGCAGTGCAAAAAAGAACAGGTAAGTTACTTCTGAAGAGTTTATGCAGTTTGAAAGTAACAAGGTTAGTATCTGTTTTGAGGAGCACTAGGCATCAGTTTTTTATTTATGAGAAGATTCTGCACCATTTCTGCTCCGGAACAAAATGTCATTTAGGTGACACTTTATGGGACAGGTCTAGGTACCTCTTGCCAATGGAATGAAATCACTGGAACAGGTATGAAGAGAGGGATAAGAGGGTTGTAGGAAACCTGCTAGAGCAGCATTTTGATAAAACAGAGTGTAAATACACTTGGGAGTAAAGGTAGTAATAGGTCAACACTGGAAAAATTCAAAGTCAGTTGGCTGGACTGGACTTATTTTGCTTTGTGCTTGTGAATGGCACCTAGAGAATGGAAGATAATGGGTTGAAGTTATAGCATGGATAGATAATACATAATGTTTCATTCTCTTTGAATTGTTTCGACCTTAGAATCCTTGTTATGGATTAGGTCATTGATAATTTATGCCTTTTGCACACAATTTTAACAAGTCTTTTAATGCCTCAATTATTTCTGATGTTTCCTTGGTTAACTTTAACTTAGTTGTAAAGAATACTTCATGTGATGATATCTGTATTCATAGTGTATGTTCTCATCTTTTGTCATGGTGAGAGTTGCGGACCATTGTGAAAAGCATGTGACAAAATGTTCCCATCTGTATCTAGAATTATGAAAGAGTGACAACAATCATAAGGGAGAGGAAAACAGAGCAGGTCTTGTTTTGTAGTTTGGTGTGCAGGAGCAAAAGAATTTCAGCCAGACTTCACCTGGGAAGGAGAAGGTACTTGGGAAAGACTTCTGTGTTAATTTTAAAGTTATGATGTAAAATCTGGGAGACATCAACAGAGTGCAATGCTGTTGAAGAACAGGATGCTGACCTCCTGATATCATTGGTTTTGCATTCCAGCTCCCTGCTTCTTGTTGCCATCAAGTAAAGTTTGCAACCTGTTTCAGGAGTTGCCAACTGAGCTTTGTGCTACTGTCTCAAACAAAAAATAAATCAATAAAATGTACCGGGCCTTGCTCCGGATGTCATTCACAATTTTTTTTATACCTGCACAGAATGAGTTCTAAGCCTTATTCTGTAGGAATTCTAGCTTTTCACAGCCAGTTTAATCAATAGGAGATGATATAAAAGGTTAAAAAAAATTCTTTCTGTGAGAAGAATTCCCCATAAAGAATCTGTTGACCTTCAGTTGTGAGTTTCTTCAGTCAGAGAGCTCTTGTCCATTGTTTCCTGCAGCACTTACAAAATAATTAGTAACAGTAATAGTAGACTTAGGACAATTATTTGTCCATAATTGCAGTTTTTCGTAACAGTATTTTATTAATACTTTTCTCTTTGGGGACTAGCTTTATAGCTGAACCAGCAAATTCACAGTACTGGAGGAAAGCTTAAGAAGTGACATGCTGGGTCTCACTGAAAAGAATTAGATGTTTGTAGTTATTTTTGATACCTTGTCTATAAGAGTGGAAAAAGTTATAAATTTGGGCTTTGAAACTGGTATCATCAGTTTGTCAGCCTGACCTAGTTTTCATTACGCTAATGATGCTCTTACTACGGATACAAATGATCCGATGCAGGTAAGGGATTTAGGCCAATTTAGGAAGTTGAGAAGTAAATATTTATTTAGTTAGTTATTTGAAATCGGGATGAGTAACTGTCCCCAAACATCCAGTAGAACAGCTTTACGCAATCTAGAACACATTTTCCTTTTTTAATTGTTTCTGAAGAAAACAGAAGATTTCTCTGAATAATGTTTGCAGAAGTTTAGCCCTGAGGGGATATAGTCTTGTTTAGCTAGTTTGCCACAAGTTTAAAAGCTTAACAAATGTAAGTATTTGGAGGCTGTTTAATTATTTCTTGTCCAAACTCTTAATACTAGTTTGGAATGTAAATGTACAACTCTGACACTATTGTGCGGCCCTAAACTATTTAAAAAAAATAAATAAAAGAAAGAAAAGCAAACTTGCAAACACATTTGTCAATTCAGTGTTACTAATTGGACTTCTAATTGCTGGGACAGATTAACTTTTTATTTTTAGATTGTTTGTTGTTTACGATAACAATGAATAGAATGACCTCTAGATACTTCTTTCTTGTCTGTTAATGATTTTAATTTTCAGGAATGGACCTTTTATATATGCTGGTAGAAATCTTTAGTTAATGCAAATGCCATAATTTCTTTTTTTTTTTAGTTTGATTTTTGGCCACATTTTCATTACTTGGTTTGAAATTGTGATTTTTTTTTTTTATTAGATGTTCAATGGGATGTCTAGTACGCAGTAGTAGTAATTAGCAGTTGACTCTCTAGTCCTTACAGTAGGAAGAATCCCAACAGATGCATAATGAAGTTTTCACAGAAGTCATATGTTGTACTGTGTGCATCGAACTCTGTGAGACTTCTGCTGTGGAATAGTACTTCGCTTCCCTTTTGGATTGTCTTGTGGGACATTATGAATTCCAATGTATGGTATTGTGGTGGTTTATTCAGGGAACGTGGAGAACACACACAGATAACAGAAACTTGATCCTTTTTTTCCTTTGTCTTGTGAAATGTGTTGTGTAAAGGAAAAGCAACTAGTCGGATTTATTCTGTTTGGTCTAAATATGTCTCCAGGTGGATGCTTCTGATGCTTACACTGATTCAAGTTTGGAAATGATCTGAAATCAATCCTGAACACTGTTGAAGTACACGTGGCTTTTTCATGCAGTTACATATTTGTATGTTTGTGGTCCTAAATGGCTGACAAGCTAAATTTAAGCAAAAGATAGAATTGGCAAATACTAAGGCAGCTGTATCGGCCCAGGAAAGAATTGTGGATGATGTAAAATCAGCAGGCTTTCCTGTCTTGTCTTCTGAAAGGTAAAGAAGTGGTATCTTCTAAATCTGGTACATACAAGCTATGGCCTAGGCATAAGCTTTATGAACCACTGCATCCCAAGAATCAAGAGTCTGCTGTTTTTTTCCTGTGGAATCTTTTGCCTCTTTAATGGTGGATTTTCTCATGTTTCCTGCATGAATGGTTGTATTCATCAACTGAATGGGAGGTAATATTAGGATAAGTCCAGAAAGATGTTTTTAAGAAGGGAGGAAGGAAAAAAGAAAAAAAAAATAAAAAGGGAGGTAACAGAATTAATAGGAAAAAAAAAAAGATATTGAAGTAGATTAAAACAGCTGAATGTGTGATTACAGACAGGAATAATTAAGCATGCAAAGGGGAATTTAATGGTTACTGTTATTATTTTCTTTTTTTTTTTCCCAAGGTTAGTCTTCAAAGAAAATAATTTTCTAAAGTTTAAGGGAATTTAAGCTACTGAATTCTGCAAAAAGGTTTTAGGATTAGAAATGTAAAACTTGGATGAAGCTCTTTAATATAGCCAGGATGCTGCTTCTTGTACTCCCAGAATTTTTTTCTCAAGTTTTTTACTTTGGTTATTTCCTCATATTTTGATAATTTAGTCATCATTTAGAGTTAAAAATTTTGATAATGTTCAAAATATGCATAAATGGGACTAATCTGTCCTATATTCAGTATGTAAATACCATCTGGTTACCTTCTGTCTCTCCTATTATTGCTAATGGAAACACAAAAGCACCTGCTGGGGGAGATTTTAATTTTAAGATCAGCATCCTATATAGGTCAGTTGAAGTACATTCCGGATGTATCCAGGTCTCTCAATGCATTTTAAAGGGTGCCTGGCTGGGATGACTCTTCCACAGTTTAAGGTCTAATTTTAAGGCATCCAGCTTTGGGTGAGATAAATTGTACCCTTGGGTATATTCTCAACTAGAAGCGAAAGTGTAAGGGAGAACTGAACTCCTAAGATGTATCAAATCTTCTCCATGCATTACTGAAAATAAACAAGAAGTAAAATAGTCTTAAAAAAAAGTAGTTGCTTAGAATGGGCCACATACCAGAAGTTAAATATCAAAGGACCTATTTTTAAATGTATCTAAATAAACAAGTACTTTGGAGCATTTCCATTTTTCTTCACGTCCTAAAAAAATGGCTATGATATGCTTTTATCAAAAAAGGCTCTGTCTTAATTCCTTATTGCTAGAAAATATTCCAGTAACACTTTTTAATGGAAAATAAAATTATAGAATTTTCTGAAACTCTAGATTTACTTCGAAACCGCAAAGCCTTGCTCAGGAATTTGGTTTTACTTTGTTCTACATGTCTTACAAATTGGAAAAACTTTGATGGCTGTGCCCGGGTTTATCTTCATATGCTGTTGCAAATTTAAAATTGTATAGTAGTACGATGACTTCTGCTCAGGAGGGGCAGTGGGTCATTTTGCCCTTTTTTTACTTTAAAAGCACTCACGAAAAGGTTTGTGCTTAAACTTAGAAGTTTTACAACTTCTATGTCAAAGAATTCAAACCTTCTAAACAATTTAATCTTTCATATAACAGAGAGAAAACTTTGTACTGCCCTTTGTTAGGCTTAGCACTGTTGACACAACCGTTTCTTCATAAAAGTAAAATGGGTGGAGGAATCCTGGGGAAACCTCCCAGCTTTGAAGCTTAGGTGGTGTTAATCACAGTAGATTACTCTGATAAGAATATTCATTTACTTCCTTTTTAAATTTAAAATGACAAGTGGTTATTTGGTCTTTCTTACATAGTAAAATACCATATTCAGTTATGAAACTTTTTTGCCTTTGTGAATTCAAAATAATGACTCATAGAAAAGCTTTATATTCTGTCAAAGACTGTTTCCTATAAATAATTTAGGCATCCAGAAACTATAAAAACAGCTTGTGAGGTTACTTGTATGAGTGATCAAGACATTTTTCTACCCTGTGTTACACAGTGCACCAGTATGGTGAGTTTTTCCATACCTCTGTTGGTGTTGAGAAAAAAGATGTTGATGGATGATCTGGTTCTTGTATCTAGTTGCATCTCTAATGAACAAGAGGAAATTCAAGTCTCTAGTAAGGATTTCTGTGCATTCTTGTTCAGGTCTGATGAGCTGGAGGTCAGTGTAGATCATCTGTCAATGACAGAAGAATTTGTAGACTCATATAAGTACACTTTTACAAATAACAGTAACATATTCAACCATATTTCAGTGTAGTTTAATGAGCAGATAGCTGTAGAGGACAGTGATAAGAATATATGAACCATATTAAAGATCTTTTACTTTTGAAGAGCACTCCTTCAGGGTTTAGACCATACTCTCTGTGACCTTATTTCTGTTCAGGACACATTCCTCATCAACTCTGGTCTCTCAGTGAAGCTTTTTCATTTCAGATCCTACATTAGTGACTCTCAAAATCCTGTCTAGCTAAAGGAAGAGATGACTTCCTACCCTTTCGGTATCCTAACATGATGATGTATTAAGGTGGTGAATTCTGTGTGATTAGTCTAGGACCCTAACTAAAAGCATAACCACTGCTATGGGGGTGGAGTAATGCTTTCATTATCTAGAAACCTTGAAAACTTCTTTAATTCATCCACCATCTTAAGATAAAATTAAATGAAAGCATTATTTGCAAATAAAAAATAAACTACTGTGAAGCATGGATTTATAATGACGGTGATTACAGAACTGAAAGATAGTCTTGCTTTGTTTACTTGTACTAAAAATTAGATCTAAATCTTCTGTGTAACCTGACAAGGTACAACTCCTTAGATTTGCTGTGAGGTCAAGGTCTGATTTGTCTTGCATTATTTACATTCCTGGCCAGCTTTCACTGGAGACCATCACAAGCAGGAAAAGTTTGCCAAATCTTCTACATATTTCTTGGCACGTTCTGCAGTTTTCATTCAGATTCAAATGCTTCATCCCTTCCCCTTAGAGATTATTAATCTTTAATTTATTCAGGAAAAGTTTCAGCACTCCTCCCCTTGTCTTGTTTACTGCTCTCATTCTGTGGAAATGCAAATATGTGTTCAGCAGAGCAGGTGCCATCTCTTTTAAAATCTATGAGCAAATTATTAACCCATGGAGGAATAAAATGCTGTTCCTTTCCAGGGAAGTTGATACGTGTATCCCAATATGAGGTGTACTTGCTGAACCTTGTGTTTTCATATCAACATGTACGTTGTTAACCATGCTTGATATTAACATATGAATATGAATCACATGTGTAGCTCATTATTGCATGTTGATATCAAAATTTATTTTCATCCTCTTTAGGCTGACTGAGTCCCAATTCTATGTTTGAGGGGTACATTAACACTTACAGAGTTGTATAGGACCTCTATAAATAGACCCTGTATGTCTACTTTCTTTATAGAACCTAAATGTCTTGAACACTTAAAAGCAGTATCTACTACAACTGTTCAAATGTTTTGGGGATATGCAAAAAATGGTAAGGCTGTTTAAAGAGAAATTCCTTGTGAAAAGCACAAAGTTTGGAGAGATTTTAAACTGTTAAAAAATCAAGCACCTGAAAGCAGGATAGCTGTGGTGATGATCTTCAACCTGTGGGTGTTGTAGGAGGGAAGATAATACTTACCTTGTCTTCAACAGTGTTGTCGTTTCTGCAGATTTAACACAAATTTCACTGAATATTTCTTGTTTTGGTTAACCTAATTGAATTGAAGAAGGGAAGGGAAAGAAAGACAGTTCATGTGAGCATATCCTTTCTGTCTTATTACTTTAAATGCCCCGTAATACCCTTAAATACCTTAAAATGGATATAAACAGCCTAATGTGAAGACCTTAAATATTGTTAAGTTTTTCATGGAGAAGAATTATACGTATGGTAGATAGGTTCTTCTGAAGAGTTGATAATGCAGATTCCATTCCTCAATATAGCCTCAGTGGGATTCTGTAAATGACTGCAAGCACAACTAGAACTTAAAGGGATGTTTTGCATTAGTTATTATGTAGTTATTTTTTAAAACTATGCATATTGCCCGTAAAACCTGTTGTTTGTGTGCCCCAACATTTATGGGAAGTATGTGCTGTATGTGTGGCAAGTGAACACACCCAGTACAGTGCATGGTAACCATTGTAGCATTTACTTTTTTTCCAGAGCAAAGTCATTACTACTAGCCAGTTTTGTCTGGACTTTTTATTTCTGTGAAGTCGTATTCTGCACATGGTAGCTTAGCTTAAACTTCACTGTGGCTTATTCATATCCATATCGAGACAAGGCACTGTTAGCAGGACAGGTGAATAGGATCATTCTTCATCCCGCTTCTTAGAAGCATAAGGATAGTTTTACTGGATCAGACTAGAAGTCTGTCTGGACTATTATGCTGTCTCTTAACAATGATTGCGAAGAGAAGAATATAAGAATAGTATGAGCATCTCCAGAGCATTACTGCAGGCTCTGACACTCTATACATGTTTATTATTTTACAGATTTCTGCCATATCCCATTGCTTCTTTTTGAAGCTAGATGAATTCTAGTATAATCTTTTGTTCCTTATGGGCAGGTTGCTCCATCTTTTTGTCCTTCTCTTTCTCCAGTTCTACTCTAATCAATTTGAAAAATCCAAACCCTCTATATGTTATTCAAAATGCAAGTGTACCAGGGATCTATACAATGGAATAAATTGTTTTATTCTGTGTTCCTTTCTGAATACCTTCTTTTTTTTTTTTGAATGTTGCTGAGTACTGATCTGGTGTTTTCTGATTATAATTCCAAAATTTCATTTCTGAGTGATAACTCATCACTGATGAGCTCACTACTCATCACTTTAAGTGTACAGGTAGCATTTTTATTTTTTTCCTATGTGCTACTTTATATTCATCAAAGCTGAGGCTTGTGAGACAATTCCAGTGGGAAGTGGAGGGCAGCATTAGCAAGCAAGAGAAAGACAAGTCAGGCTATTATGGGATTTAGTGCCTGTATTATACCTAAATTCTGTTTCAGCTCTCTCAATCTCTTCCTGTATCTGTCCTTAAAAACATTATGGTATCCGTGTTTAAATGTTTCCTTGTTATGGGTATAATAACAAATAGAAGAACGACTTGATCATCCATTGAAAATGGGTTGTTTTTCTTTATGAATAAAAGAAGATAGAGAACTTAAAATTATTTAAAAGATAAACTTCATACCAGTCTAATAAATGACATCTCTTGGGTAAAATTACTCATTTAAAGAATCATTAGAAATAGAAGTATGTTTTAAAAAATCTTTTAAAATGGTTTAGCTTTTTTGTTTTTCTGTGTGTGCTAGTCTTCTAATCATAACCTAATACAAAATAAGATAAAATGGTTAACCTTCTGCTGCAGAATACATAAATACCTTGACTTTGTCCATTTAGAACATGGTTTTGTGTATATAAGTATGTATACATTCTGTCTAGTTTTATATTGACTACATGCTGAGTGTGCCAGCAAACTTTCATTGTATGTTGGGAACATGATTAAATTTATAGCCGTCAGAAGGTATCTATTACAGTTTAATTACTTACAGGAATTGAAGTTTTGAGGTGGTAGTTAGAGAAGCAGTTCCCAAACAAGTGACTAACCCTAAATGGGATCACATTAGTTCTGGATGAAGTCCAAAACTTGACAGAAATGTTATTTTTATCTAGATCATATGCCCAACAGCAGTGGAGTGTGTAAGTAAGTGGGTACTCTGTGTGTGTATGTATTATTACTAAATAATTGACTGTATATTACAATATTACTACTATTTAAAAAAATCAACATCACCATATTCATTCTCTTTCAGTTGACTAATATAGCAATGGGAACACGGACCTGGAATGGGTCACATGGACCATTGTGTCTAGTCATTTATAGCTTCAGGAAACCATGTCATAGATGCTTCATTCAGGTGGGGTTCACTGAGCATCAATTTTGCATATCCTTACCACAAGCCGCAGAATGTTTCCCTGCATTCTAAAAAATAACTAAGATTTATAATACAAAACCAAGACATTAAAACATTAATGCTACAAGAAGAAAGAGGGGAAAATACTGAGATAATTTTGGTTTAGAATAAAACATAATACTTTGGTTATGTTTGTATGCCTTCTGTGCTCGTCTGTGAAGATACTTAAGCAAAGCGGTTACTGTCATAATTTTTTTAAGGTCTGCTATTTTAAATTTAAGTATTGGAGAAGATGGGAACGATATTACCTCTTATTTGAAAGTGTGACTGTTCTCACTGGGAGTCTGTTTCCAAGAACTGTACTTCCGTGAAGTTGGTGATCACGCTTAATTGAAAAAACTACATTTCCCATAAATTATTTTGTATGCACTACTTGTCATTATAAATAATGCTTGTAAATAATAGTGCTTATAAATAATATAGTATATAGCCTTGCATAACATCATTTCTTTAATCCTTTAGTAGGAGTTACAGTTCTGTGACACGTTATATGAATCTAAGTGAAATATTGTCCAGTATTTCATAGTTAGTCTGAAGTAATGAGACAGACTGGTGCCACCCTGTTAGGTGTACAGTATAAAAATTTACATTACAAAGGAATCCAAGCAATTTTAGCTCAGTTAGATATGTATTTAATAATAACCACTGCAATGTTCCGGGCTAGTAAAATTAATGAATAACAATCACTATCAAATGTCAGTGTGTTATTCTGTGGATCTGAACTTGCAAAGGTGAATATGCAATAGTAAATGAGGAAGGCTGATGCTGTTGGACTCCAGTTACTACTTTTTTTAAAGTTCTCTTATTCTGAAAATACTGAGGTAGGCTGAGCAATGTTTCCTATACTTTGAAGTTTTGAAGGAAAAATGATGTATAGTATAAAATCAATGCATCATAATGCTGACTCTTGAGATGTGACCTCTGGTATTGTGGGTATCTTGGCAAAACTTATCGAATTTATTTTTTCTGTATTTCCCCTAAGCTATAGTTTTGCTATGGCCCTCTTAGCAGATGCATAGAAAGCGTATGCAGGCAGCTTCTAACCTACTGATATTCTGCGGGAGTTACGTTAGGATTTAGACCAAGACGAGGTCATGCCTCTTGAACTGCTGATCATCTTCCTTCTGTGTGTGGAGCTGCTGCTGACGTACGTGGGAATTTCACTTGTGTGCAGGTCGTGGTATGTAGTCCCTGAGAGAGGCTTCAGTTAAGTGATGTGTGGTCAGTAACATGCGAATTGGTAGTGAGGTGTAGTTGAAATGCCCTGCTGCAGCCATAACTTCATTCATTTTGGAGAACTGAAACAAGATGATGTGTGGATCTAATATTTAATTAGTTTTATAACCTTCAGATCTTTAGGTGATTTTCCTCATAATTGACTTGCACATAAAAGAAGATGTATGTGCAGATGTGAATATAATGTAAATTTTTTGATTTTTACTACAAGAAAAATATGCTTGAACTTTTTTTTATTTTTTTCTATTTGTCTGGACCTTGCTATATTGGAACAGTGCCTACAACTCTGCTTTCTAGGAATATGTAAAATATATACATTAATTCTTAGAAAATGAGTAGTTCGGTCATCAGTCTCCAGATATGGCCCTTTTGTTCTGATCACTGTTGTTCCTCTACTCTGCTGTATGTTATTAATCAACTATGTATTATACCATGTTTTTCTGTTGCATTGGTGCCATAATGGTAAGAATCTTAGAGGTACAGAAACATACTAATATAATCTAGGGAATATTTTAGTAACAGTTATATATATATTTTATTTTTTTTATGCTACATGGAAATATATATTCAGTGATACATAGAAGAGTTTTGTAAATTAAAAATGTTAATCTATGTGTGTAAGCTTCTTCCTAGAGTCAGTGAAATGTGCGACAGAAGGTGAGCTCAGCTCAGTTACTCCCTTTGTTGTCCACCCATTTTTTATAGCGTTTTGGAAAAAATTCCTGTTGCATTTCCTAAAACAGGCCACCAGAAAAGCAACTGAGGAAAATCCCAACCATGTCTGTCTTGTACCCGTCTTACATCCTCTAACTGCTGCTGCAGCCCTTTTTTTAAATCTCTGTTGCTGTCTCCTCACTTTCCATGTCCTTGAGCTGTTCTTGCTTTTTCTCTTCCACTGGATGTTGATAGTGCAGTCAGGGGATGAGGAACTGCAAAGGTGGGAGCTGCTTGTGCTGGTCTCAAAGGCTGATGGGGCACTGCCAGTGGTGATCCCAGTGGAAGTGACTGCAGCAGAGAGAAACTGAATTTCTACTTGGCCAGTTAGCTATTTTGGGATATTTTTTGTTATTTGGGTTTTTGGGTTTTGCTAGGTTTTTTTCCCCTTTTCCTAAAGACTGGGGAGAACTGGTGTTTATAGGAAATGAAGAGAAAAAAAGGAGGAGAATTATAAAATCTGTATCTTTCTTTTCAAATACTTATCGCCTTGAACAGATGGTGAGGGCTTCCCACCTTCTGAAATGGAATTCCAGTAAAAATTTAGGATGCCTCCATGTGGTCTAAGCTCCAGGTTTGACTTAACTGTGCATCTTTTCTTGCAATTTCCGTGAACATCAGGTTTGGTTTGTACGGACGCAGTATAGGGGAAAGTGATTTGCTAGCATCTGCTTACCACCATCCTGGTGGGCAGGTGCTAACAGGATTGTCATATGCACAGTCATGCTTGATTTGCATTTTATTTCAGAGTGTTTTCGGTGTATTTCCGTTTCAAAATATTTACTTTTCTACTTCGGATGATTACAGCAGTTAGTGATATGCAAAAAGTCAATCTGTGCTCCTATTTATCAAGTGCTGGGGCTAAAATTTCAGTGTTGTGTGAAAGCGAGCAGGTCCTAGGCAAAGATGCTTAGGGCTGAGTGAGTCTTTGCTTTTTAAATGAAGGAATGGACCATATTATTTTGTGGAAGTTGCACTCCGTGAGGATTGCTTCTTCAGAGAGCCAAAGTGCTACTGTTAAAGATAGTTTGCGAGAGTAGACAACAGATTGACTGCCAGAGCAAAGTGGCAGGAAAAGTTGGTAGGAACAACCTCATGCAACCAAAAAAAATCTGTCACTGGCTTTTTTTTTTTT
>NW_010973002.1:6465695-6506648 GCF_000737465.1 Haliaeetus leucocephalus
CCCCCCCCTCTTTTTTTGTGTGCTTGAGGAGAGATGCTTAGAATCATTTTCCTGGGAGGTGAAAGCACAAAAGCACAGTGGGAAATGGTTGTGTGGGTTTGAGAGATGCTCTGGAAATGCTGTTGTGTTTTTTGGGAAAACCTGTTGACCTGAGTAGAAATCTCATGACCACATCCTGCACAGGCAGAACAGGAAAACTGCAGCTGCTGCTGGCTCCTCTTGTGCTGTGGAGGGAAGGACAAGAATATGAGAATGGGAGGTGAATAATTCAAGATGGGCACATTCCTCCTCAAGGGTGAGAAGAGCCAGGACAGCTGTCAGTCTGCGAGCAAGGTGATGTGCTGTGGCTTTGGAACAGGTAGAGCAAGGAATTCTTTGTTTGAGGGCATAAACTAAGTCCTTGGTGAATACCAGAGCACAAGAGGAACAAAATGTTGTGGTGAGTGTTTGAGCAACATCCAGTTACACAGATGTGAAATGGTGCTCAGAAGAAAGAAGCACACTGGGATCTGAGCAGTCAGGGATCAGGTTAAGAAAAACAAAAGCCCTGATAGAATTAAATCTGGCCAGGGAAGTCAGGGGAAACAAGAAAAGCTTTTATAGGTACATCAGTGATTTAAAGGAAGACTAGGGAAAATGTGGGCCGTCTCCAGAAGGAAATGGGAGACCTGGTTACCCAGGATATGGAGAAGGCTGAAGTACTTGGTGACTTTTTTGCCTCGGTCTTCACTGGCACGTGCTCCAGCCACACAACCCAAGATGCAGAAGGCAAAGGCAGGGACTGGGAGAATGAATAACGACCCACTGTAGGAGTAGATCAGGTTCAAGACCATCTGAGGAACCTGAAGGTGCACGAGTCCATGGGACCGGATGAGATGCATCCACGAGTCATGAGGGAACTGGCAGATGAAGTGGCTAAGCCACTGTCGGTCACATTTTAGAAGTTGTGGTGGTCCAGGGAAGTTCCCATTGACTGGAAAAGGGGAAGCATAAACCTTGTTTTTTAAAAAGGGCAAAAAAGAAGACTTGGGGAATTGCAGGCCAGTCAGTCTTACCTCTGTGCCTGGCAAGGTCATGGAGCGGATCCTCCTGGAAACTATGCTAAGGCACATGGAGAATAAGGATGTGATTGGTGATAGCCAACATGGCTTCACTAAAGGCAAGTCATGCCTGACAAATCTGGGAGTCTTTTATGACAGGGTTACAGTGTTGGTGGATAAAGGAAGAGCAACTGATGTCATCTACCTGGACTTGTGCAAAGCATTTGATGCTGTCCCGCACAATATCCTTGTCTCTAAATTGGAGAGACATGGATTTGATGGATGGACCACTTGGTGGATAAGGAATTGGCTGGATGGTCACACTCAAAAGAGTTGCAGTCAATGGCTCAATGTCCAAGTGAAGAGTAGTGACAAGTGGCATTCCTCAGGGGTCAGTATTGGGACCGGCACTGTTTAACATCTTTGTTGGTGACATGGACAGTGGCATTGAGCACACCCTGAGCAAGTCTGCCAATGACACCAAGCTGTGTGGTGTGGTGAATACGCTGGAGGGAAGGGATGCCATTCAGAGCGACCTTGACAGTCTTGAGAGGTGCGACCTTGACAGTCTTGAGAGGTGCGACCATGCAAACCTCATGAAGTTCAGCAAGGCCAAGTGCAAGGTGCTGTGCATGAGTCAGGGCAATCCCAAGCACAAATACAGGCTGGGCGATGAGTGGATTGAGAGCAGCCCTGCAGAGAAGGACTTGGGGATATTAGTGAATGCAAAACTGAGTATGAGCCAGCAATGTGTGCCTGCAGACCAGAAAGCCAGTCGCATTCTGGGCTGCATCAAAAGAAGTGTGGCTAGCAGGTTGAGGGAAGCGATTCTCCCCCTCTACTCCACTCTTGTGAGACCTCACCTGGAGTACTGAGTTCAGCTCTGGGGCCCCCAGTGTAAGAAATACATGGACCTGCTCGAGTGGGTCTGGAAGAGGGCTGTGAAGATGATCGGGGGCTGGAGCACCTCTCCTGTGAGGATAGGCTGAGAGAGTTGAGGTTGTTTAACCTGGAGCAGAGAAGGCTTTGAGGAGACCTTATAGCGGACTTCCAGTACTTAAGGGGGGCCTACAAGAAAGATGGGGAGGGACTCTTTTATCAGGGAGTGTAGTGATAGGATGAGGGATAATGGTTTTAAACTGAAAGAGGGTAGATTTAGATTAGATATTGGGAAGAAATTCTTTACTGTGAGGGTGGTGAGGCACTTGAACAGGTTGCTCAGAGAGGTTGTGGACGCCCCATCCCTAGTAGTGTTCAAGGCCAGGCTGGCTGGGGCTTTGAGCAACCTGGTCTAGTGAAAGGTGTCCCTGCCCATGGTAGGGGGTCCAGAACTAGATGATCTTTAAGGTCCCTTCCAACCCAAACCATTCTATGATTTTGTGATCAAGGATAAGTTGGAGGCTCTGATGTCCAGGAGGTGTGAAGGGCGAACAGTTCTTTGACAAGGGAAAGAAAGATGTGTCTTCATGCTGATGTTGCATTTGCTGTGATTTCATATCAAGTTGTTAGAGATTTTTTATGTTGTTTTGCATGTCTTTTTTTTTATTATTACTAGTATTCCAGTTTGGGCCCATTTTGACAGGGGCATCATCTGCATGACTAAAGCAATTCTAAATATGAGGGGGGGGCGGGGAGCTCCCTACATCATTGATATTTGTGGTGGGATGACCCTGGCTGGACACGAGTTGCCCACCAATGCCTCTCTATCACTCCCCCACTTCAGCAGTACAGGGGAGAGAAAAATGTAACAAAGGGCTCATGGGTTGAGATTAAGGACAGGGAGAGATCACTCAACAGTTACCATCATGGGCAAAACAGACTCGACTTGGGGAAAATTAACTTAATTTATTGCCAGTCAACCAGAGTAGGGTAATGAGAAATAAAACCAAATCTTAAAACACCTTCCCCCCACCCCTCCCTTCTTCCTGGGCACAGCTTCACTCCTGGATTCTATACCTACCCACCCCAGTGGCACAGGGGGACAGGGAATGGGGGTTACAATCAGTTCATCACATGTTGTCTCTGTTGTTCTTTCCTCCTCAGGGGCAGGACTGCTCACACTCTTTCCCTGCTCCAGCGTGGGGTCCTTCCCACAGGAGACGGTCCTCCACGAACTTCTCCAATGTGAGTCCTTCCCACAGGCTGCAGTTTTTCACAAACTGCTCTGGCATGGGTCCCTTACACGGGGTGCAGTCTTTCAGGCACAGACTGCTCCAGTGTGGGTCCCCCGTGGGGTCACAAGTCCTGCCAGAAAACCTGCTCCAGCGTGGGCTTCCCACATGGTTACAGTCTCCTTTGGGTGTCCACGTGCTCCAGCATGGGCATGGGCTGCAGGTGGATATCTGCTCCACCGTGGACCGCCATGGACTGCAGGGGGACAGCCTGCCTCACCATGGTCTTCCCCACGGGCTGCAGGGGAATCTCTGCTCCAGCGCCTGGAGCATCTCCTCCCCCTCCTTCTTCACTGACCTGGGTGTGTTGCAGAGTTGTTTCTCTCACATATTCTCACTCCTCTCTCTGGCTGCAGTTTCTGCTGCCACAACTTTTTTCCCTTCTTAAATCCGTTATCCCAGAGGCACTACCACCGTTGCTGATGGGCTCGGCCTTGGCTGGCAGCACGTCCGACTTGGAGCCGGCTGGCATTAGCTCTGTCGGACATAGGGGGAGCTTCTGGCAGCTTCTCACAGAAGCCGCCCCTGTAGCTCCCCCCGCTACCAAAACCTTGCCACACAAACCCAATACAATATTCAGACAAAGCAACCCCAAACCCAGAACACCCGTGGGAACTGTGTATTGCAAGATCAGTGATATCTGTGTGTGATGTGTGGAGGGTGGGGGTTACATTCAATATGCCTCTTATGTGTTCTAGAATTACCTGTATCGATGAAATTGAAGCAATTTATGGAACTGCTGAAGTGAATATTGAGGTTCTGTGATAATGCTTTTACTGTCATCTGTGTACATTGCTGCTGTCAGTCTAGACGATTGTGTAAAAGGATACAGTACCTTTGAACTAGACCATTTGACCAAAAAATGCTAATCATCTAAGAGCATTGGTTATGCTATGAAAACATTGGAATTCTTAGATAAAAGCTGTTTAATGAAGTTAATGGAAGCTTTTGTCCTAATTGTAAGTCAGACATGAGATAATATGAAGCTGTACTGATGCAGAAGGTTATTGTTCTTTTGAAAGGGGTTTCAGATGACTTCACCAGGGGATTTCTGGGGATGTTCCTCTGTGTATCTGTTGTAAAATAACAGCTCTGGTGTAAATAAGGATAGTATGCCTCTTTAATATTAAGTATTTGTTATGGACTTAAATCAGAACTTTATGATTACTTTGGTATTTTATAGAGATCTCATTTTCAGAAGTAAGTAAACAAGGAAAGTACGGTGTTTTTGCAGAATTAAAATTTATAGTTGCATTTTGTGTCAGAGAAATCGTCTTAAAAGAGTAAACAATAGCAAGACATGACAATATTTGCTTCCTTTCTTGATGTTCTGTAGAGCAGGTGAAGTGCATCGAACGTATTTGGCATGATGAAATTTTTTCAGTGTTGACACAGACTAAAAGAAAGGTCTCCCTCACTCCCTCCCCCTCTGTGGTACTTTCTGTGGCTGTGGCATCTGCACTGTTTGCAGTGTGTCCTGTGGAAGGACTGAGATGACACGGGTCAAACGTGAGGGTAATGTTAGACTGTCAGATCTGAAACATTTTTGCTCATGGCCATCTGGTCTCTCTAGGTCCATGCCTGCTTACTTTTGCTGCTATGGATGATGCTGTTGGCTGTTCCGCTGCTGCCACAGCGTTTGCGGGTGCCTGTGGCACAGGGTGTTAAGGGAGGGGAGCCAGCAGGACTCGCCTCCCAGGAAAGCTGGGATTCCCCATGCAACCCCTTCGTCATGGGGAACCTTGTCTGCCTCTGCAGCTATGGAGCTGTCCCATGCATGTACCTTCTCACCTCTCTGGGAACAGCTGAAGATAATTTAGGGGATAACTTAGTGGTAATGCTACAGCTTTCTGAATTTTTCAGAATCTTTTTCATCAAAAGTATTTAAGCTAGGTAAAAAAAGTACTTTGGGATGTCTTGTTCCATTTATTTTTAAAGACTATTCTCCATAGAAATCACTGGAGAGTTCTTCTTAAAACAGATGGCACAATGTGGGCCATTGTAATGCAATTTTCTTTGTAAAATGCTGTGTCCCAGGGCATATTTACCACAAATGAAGCAATCGTGATGTGCCATAAAAGAGAATACATGTGTTTTTGCAATGTTTGATATATCTAAAAAATATGCATAACTCTGCCGACTCTGCCAAGCAAGCAAAGCTTGCTATTTTCAGTAAAGTATTTTTGGGCTTTCTGAGTATTTTGAAACTGTTAGTACAGTAACTGCTTTGACTATTCAGGAAAACTTTGTAAATCCAACATTTTAAACATCAATAAATACAATATTATCTGAATTATGAGTAGCAAGAAGACGTGTTAGATCCCTCTCCCCTTGGATGAACTTTTTGGCAGAAAAATACACTTTTTTTGTTTACTGGAACTTTTTAGCTAATATGTGTAGGTTTTAAAGCCATAAAGTAAAGGAATACTGTATATATACCAGAATAGAGATACTTAAGAGTCATCTTTCTGGTTCACAACTAATCAGTGTAAGTATCTATCTCACCTATTATCTGTGCCAACTTGGACTTAGTAATTAATTAAGCAACACTATTGTAAGAGGTCAGGTGACACCTCCTATTAAAATGGCTAGATACATTTCATGAATAATTAAAGTAGGGAAGAAATACACAGACCAATATGAAAGTTACTTCTTTTCATCAGAATATTGTGATGTATCTATGTAGAAATATATATGTTTATAATTTCACCTTTATCATAGGTAGGTTTCTAAAATAGTTACAAGATATAATAGCAGTAATGTTTAGTATACTTATCCTGAACAAAAATGAAAATAGGAAACATAAAATTATGTTGTACATATATTTACAACAGGATATTTTTACAGTGAATTTCGTATGTATACTAAAATCTATGTTTTTAATTCTTTTAAGATGCCAAAAGAAGTGACTGACTTATTTTAGTTGTGCCAATTTAAGAAATGTAAGCTAAATCTAGTGATGCAATTGGTGCCTGGGAACCTTGAGGACTGGAAACTACTAGTAAATGTTAATGGTCTATAATAATCTCTTGAATCTTCTGTTTTGTGTATCTGAGAAGGCCAGAGTCTGAAAAAGGCTAAATGCACTGAATTCTCACTTGCTTCTGAAAATAGTGTTTGGCATTTTGCGATTTTGTATTCCAAGTAGCAGCAGCAGCTTTTTCTTATTTTCTCTTTACTCTGCTTAAGGCATATACCCTTTTCCCCCCTTAAGGGGAAAGACCGCAGCAGTTAAGATTCAAGACTAGGTGATCTGAATTTGGTTTGTACCCGAAGGCACATTGCTCAGAATCTCCATCTTCCTTTTATTTAGAGTGCTTTTACTGCAACAAAGAAGTGGATACATTAGGAGCATTTCTGGCCTTTGGGGTGTAGGCTCAGGCCCTGAGTACTGCTGTCCAGCACCATTTTGGATAGGGTTTGGGCCTGTGCTGGCCCACCTCTATGGAAGAGGAATGGAGCTGCTGGAACTGGATGGGAGCAGTGACATTTTCCCCAGCGTGTGTAACTGGAAAACCAGGAACCTGGGGCAAATGACAGTACACACACTTGAGTGATTTAAAAGCAGCCACAGATTTCTGGAATGGTGACATTATCAGTTATATGTAGTGATAATGTTTCCTTAGTGGTTGTCATGGTTTAACCCCAGCTGGCAGCTAAGCCCCACACAGCCGCTCACTCGCTCTCCCCCGGTGGGATGGGGGAGAGAATCGGAAGAGTAGAAGTGAGAAAACTCAAGGGTTGAGATGAGGACAGTTTAATAGGTAAAGCAAAAGCCGTGTACAGAAGCAAAGCAAAACAAGGAATTCATTCACCGCTTCCCATCGGCAGGCAGGGGTTCAGCCATCTCCAGGAAAGCAGGGCTCCAGCACGCGTAATGGCTACTTGGGAAGAGAAACGCCATCACTCCAAATGTCCTCCCCTTCCTCCTTCTTCCCCCCAGCTTTATATGCTGAGCATGATGTCGTATGGTCTGGGATATCCCTTTGGTCAATTGGGGTCATCTGTCCCGGCTGTGTCCCCTCCCAACTTCTTGTGTCCCCCCAGCCTCCTCGCTGGTGGGGTGGGGTGAGGAGCAGAAAAGGCCTTGGCTCTGTGTAAGCACTGCTCAGCGGTAACTAAAACATCTCTGTGTTGTTAACCCTGTTTCCAGCACAAATCCAAAGCATAGCCCCGTACCAGCTACTATGAAGAAAATTAACTCTACCCCAGCCAAAACGAGCACAAGTATTTACTTCCTTTGAACTACTTTTTCTTGTTTTAGTTAATGATGTATTAACTAAAGCTAGCTGTACATGAGAGACAGGGAATTTTAATTAAAATTCTGTGGTTTGGGTAATTAGTTATCAATGATAATATTTGTAATCTACAGCTTTATTCTAAGTTATTAAATACTTTTTTTTAGGCATTTAGACTTAAATTTACCAATTCAAACTTGATAGGATAGACAAAAGTAAAGCTGTTAAGAAGTAGGGCTGTTCTATTGACTTACATGTTAGCACTGTTCACATGTTTAAATATATTCGATTACAGATCTCAGTTCAGTTGCTGACTTTTCCACGCACTTCCTGTGTGATAGCAAGCAAGAGAACAAATGTTTCGGTGTGTCTAGTGAATTTGAAATGCAATAATTAATGCCAGCTGAGATCTAGACACTTTTTAAAATTCAGTAATAGGTCTATATTCGGTTTTAGGAATTTCAGTTCTCTACTTTCTGTAAAATGGGATATTTGTCTTTCTCTTATTTTCTAGTCCTTGTACTTAAAAGTAAGCAGGTCTATCCCTTGCGTATGTTGTACTGTCAGTGAGACAGTCAATCTTATCTCAGTTTCTGCTTTTATAATACAAGCACGTAATAATAACATAATTAGTAGTTACTTGACATTTTTCATCTGTTCCATTGGTCAAGCCAGCTTGTAAAGAATGAGCAGAAAAAACAAAGTGTATTTAGGCACTGTTGGACTTCAGAGTGCAGACACTCCAGTTTGGGTCAGAAATGCAACATAGTGCCCAGGCTACATAGTCCCAGTTGCCCAGTTCAGGTCAGCTTTGGGATTTCTGCCTGCGCAGTCTAAGCAGCTAAGTCTAAACAATAGTATCTCAAATTTTGAATCATAGATTTGCATGGATGCACGTGACCTGATATGGATGACCTTTCTCTGTGGTGTTTTTTCCTTTCTGTGGCTAATAGTCATCTTTTGTTGTTGGGTAAAATAACGTATGTTACTTGCCTCAAATGATAAAACAGAGGGTCTAACTGTCTTTTGATTTAGTGTAAATATAAGCAAAAAGAAATGATTTCATTATAAAAGTTACTGGGATACAGCAAAGCCACTTCTGTGAATATCCATTGGAACTTATAAACAAGTTAATTTTAAATGCATTTTGTCTTTTTGAGGATGGAGGGTTTATGAGGCTTTAGCTGATCTTTGGTGAACGTTCTCAGAAGATATACTTATGAAACAGCAGTTTAACTTTATAAATTAAAATATAATGTTTGGAAGAACTCCTCATGGGACAGTTTTAAATAACAAATAGAATATTTTTTTCTCTTTTTTTAATGTCATGAGCTATACCAAAATAGGATGACCTTAGTAAACAGAGTGACTTACAGATCACAAAGCTGTGATATTCTTGTGATATAAAGAGGATGCAAGTGGAGCAGACTTTCTTAGGCTTATTTCATATGTAGAAGAATTCAGTTGTGCATGTTTTAATACAGAACAGGTGAAAGGAATGACTCATAACAAACCATTTAGTAAAGTTAAACACTACTATTTCTAGTAACATAACTGTTTTTAAAACTCGCATGTTCTCTAATTGATGAAAGTGAGTTTTATATATGTATTTATATATATAAAGCGCCTATCACCATGTTGATAAACATTCTTTGGAACCACTCTGACGGCAGAGGTAAGAACAGGAGTCAGCCTGTCAGTACCTCAGCACTTTTGTATCCAACCAATTTAAAAAAAAAAAAAAAAAGCCACAAGACTGCTGCCAGCCTGCCTGGCTGGTGTTTAATACTGCTACTCCATCAGGGTTGGGTGGCTCCTGGAAAGAATGTTATACATGTAGATCCTGTGCCTGTTGATAAGAGTAGACCACACAGAGGACTTAGGAAAATCTCTTCATTTGAAAACTTTCATGGATCAATTCAGGATGGAACAATGGAGAATAATTCTCAACCCCTAAAAAATCTGCTTTTTTTTTAAAAAAACAGTATTTATATTCTGTCTTGCAAGATTTCAATGAAATCCAGGCTCTGTAATATACATATTTCAAATACAGTCTTCTTGTAAAACATCCAGACCTTTAGTGATGACTTTGTACAGGTAGATGGAAGAAGAGCTACTACAGTGGTTACTGACTAAGTATGGACTGAGCTATATAAAGCAATTATAAGATAAAAATGTTGAAAAACAATGAAAGATGACTGAACAAGCTTGTGCCTATTCATAAAAAACAAGGTTTTTCTTCATGGTTTCTCTCTAGTAATAGAAAGCTGAGTATAAACCTTGTAGGTAATTTTGCTCTTTGCAGGAGGATCATGTGGAAGTTCTATGGGGCCAATTTTTAACGTTTTTAGTTATCAGTGTAAAAGAAATTTTAAACATTTCTGTTTGAGACACCTTTGTTTCAATGAGACCTTCAGTTGGCTTGAGATAGTTATACATGCAAGTTCTAAATGTTAAGTTGTGGGATCATAAAGTTTGAAGTAAGAGAAACAATTCAGAAGGACTTGAGCTTCTGACTTGCATGCATCAAGTGCAGCGTGTGCACCCCAGTGCTTCATCTGAGAAATTAACAAAAAGAGCAAAACAGATGCAGGTTGAAAGCAGGAAGGCTTTTATAAATATGAAATAGTGTAATAGATACCGGATTGCAGTTGTTTGTAATTAGTGCTGCTGCTATAAAAGATAAGAATGTACGTTCATGGAGTCAGTACATCTGTAACTAGTATTACCAGGAGTGGTAGTGCTCTTATCCAATACCTCTGTTCTGTGTGGCAGTGGAGCCCAGAAGATTGAATTATGTAATTATTCAACTTATAGAAGAACAAGCTGCCATCCATTTTATTATACTTTTTTTTTCACTGAAGAGAAATTCTTTAACAATTTAAGCACAGAAACAAAAATGAATTGTTTAGTTTCTTTTTGTCTTTTTTGTATTCGTTCTGCTTTCCTTACTTTATCACCCCCTTTGATTTCTGGCTTTTCATTAATTACCATATTCTAACACATAAGTATTTTTTGATGTAAGGCTTAAAAATGTCATCAGAATGGACTAAGGTTTTTTTCTTTCCCCACTAGACAGATATATTTATTTATTTTAAAAGGGAAATGAAAGGAAGTGTATCAAACATTGTGTATCTTTTTCATTTTAAAGCTATGGTAAAAATGCACAGAAAATGATTAATTAAGTGACAATATTTATGATTCAGAATTAGACACGTAGATAATTTTTAGTTTATGACAAATATAGTAATAGCAAGAGAAGGGTGACCTACACTAGAAGATGTCTAGTGCTGTAAAAGGTGTTCCAATATGGAAATTGAGATTATTTAATACTTGTTTGGCTCTGACTACAGTTTGTGGATAACATTAAAACTCCCTTGGGCAAAATCCTGTGGGTCCCCAGTGGAATTGCAGAGGATGAGGAAACACAAGCGTCAACATTCAGCAAAGTCGGGGAAAATGGTTTCAAATTTCAAGCTACAGTCTTGTAAAGCGAGTTCAGTTTTGAATCTAACAGTTGCATATATAAGGCAAATTGCTCACTGGAGTATCATAAGAACTTCACGTGTGTTTATCCTGTGTCTCTTTTCAGGTAATTTTGAGTGTGTTTTATTACTGTATTCTAAGCAGGCTGTTACCAAGTTTATCACTATTACAGGCAAAAAGAACTGGAAGGTGGCAAAATTGCACATTTATCTTCATAGGCTTGTGAGGACAGGTGATGATGTTGCCCTCAAGATGTCAGGAGGGTCAAAGTGCCACCGGTGCCCCCCTAGCAGTCTATAGGCAAAGCAAGCAAAACCAAAAACAAATTCTGAAGGATATGTGCATGTGGTCCAGACCTGCAGTAGGATACTAACTACCCTTTTCTCTCAAACTATGTAATAAAGTAGTGTAAGTTAAACTCAAAATTGGTCTTAACGTATACTTAGGTTGAAGTTTCCTTCCTCTGTTCTCAGACTTGAGGAAAGGCTTGCGTGTCTGAAAGCTTCATGTGATAGAAAATATTTTACGTCTTTCTGTCAGTCCCACATTTCTCCTATCTTTAGATACTTACAATAGCAATAATGTTAGTGCCAAGGACTAATGTGTAAAAACATAAGCTAAATCCAAGGAGAATTAATTGCAACATTCAAAGAGAGAAAATAATTAGGTAGAACTCCAGAGAAAAACATGCTAGCAAAAGATAACAGAAATGCAGAGCCCTTCTCCAGAGAAAAAATATTTTGAAAATACAAGCATAATATAAGCTAGCTCAGCCAAAAAATTCCCAGGGGAAAGAGGAGACAGGATCAACTTTTTTTCCTTCCCTTTAAGATGGGAAAACACAGGGAAACACAAATTAACAAAAGTAAGATTTCATACTGAAAACTGAACACCATGGAAGAAGAACACAAACTTTAGTTGCATAAAAGTGCAATTATATATCTCTGTCAATTAAAAGTGCAATTAAATATCAATTCTTAGTTGTTTAAAAAAATCCATGGGGATATTGGTGTTTTTAGCTACAGAGCATTCTGGAGACAGCTTAACATGTTTAAAATGGTGGGGTTTAGGATAGAGTCTTTGGATGAAAGGCTGAACATTTACAACATAACAACTTAATATCCTGAAATCAGTAGGTGGAGGACAGAAATTTCCTTGTCATCTTCTCATATTCCTCTGAAAAAATCAGCACAGTTAACTGTGAGGAGCTGGTGGTGTCCCATCTGAAAGATGGGTCAATGTGTTAAAGTTGTGTCTTTGCATGTGTGAGTCCCTCTGGGTGGGTCGGACAGACAGACAAACAAATGAAGGACCCTCAATCAGAAAATGCACTTACATCCCTGACCAAATCTCTTGTATGTAGTTTCACAAATGCCAGTTCTCTGTCTCGGTTTAAGTCAATGGCAGTGTATAACCTGTAGGAAAATTGATAAGGATGCAAGATAACGTAAGAGACTTGAGGTATGTTTGTGCTGTTGAAAGAGATGGGGCCAAGCTGCCTTTAAAAGTAGTAGTTTAAGGTAGTGAGAGAGAGCTGTAACAGCATGGACTTCAGCATTGCTTGGGTGTGTGTGCAGGAGGTTGGGCAGAGGTGCAGAGCCTGCCCTGGTGCTTGTGGTCCTGGGCCGACTTGGCTCTTCCCTGCTGGCTTTGCTTCAGTAAAACTGCCTCACATGTGCTCCACTTGCACATCCGCACTTCTGGTGGCAGTGTGGGCATGCCATCGGAGCAAGCGCTAGGAACACACATCACTGTGGTGATGTTCACAGAGCTTTCACAAACCTAGAAATTATCATCTCCTTGGAGCTGAATTGGAACAAGTCAGTGTCACGGTTTAAGACCAGATGGCAACAAAGCACCACAAGGCCACTCGCTCATCCCGGGTGGGATGGGGAGGAGAAAATCTTGTGGGTTGAGATAAGGACAGGGAGGGATCTTTTGCCAGTTATGGTCATGGGCAAAAACCAGACTCAACTTGGGGGAAGAAAACCCCAACCCAAAATCAATTTAGTTTGTTACCAGTCAAATCAAAACAGGATAATGAGAAGTAACACCAAATCTTAAAGCACCTTCCACCCACCCCTTCCTCCTTCCCGTGCTCGACTCCATTCCTGATTCTCTCTACGTCCTCCCCCCCAGTGGCACAGGGGGATGGGCAATGGGGGTTGTGGTCAGTTAGTCACACACAGAGCAGTTAGTCTCTGCTGCTCCTTCCTCCTCAGGGGGAGGACTCCTCACGCTCTTCCCCTGCTCCAGTGTTGGGTCCCTCCCATGGGAGACGGTTCTCCATGAACTTCTCCAACATGAGTCCTTCCCACAGGCTACGGTTTTTCATGAACTGCTCCAGCATTGTTCCCTTCCATGAGCTGCAGTCCTTCAGGAACAGGCTGCTCCAGCGCGGGCTTTCCCATGGAGTTGTGGCCATCTTTGGGGGCATCCACCTGCTCCCCCGCTCACCTCCATGGGCTGCAGGAGGACAGCCTGCCGTCTCACCATGGGCTACAGGGGCATCCCCTCCTCCAGTGCACCTCCTCCCCCTCCTTCTTCACTGACCTTGGTGTCTGCAGAGGGGTTTTTCTCACATTGCACTTCCGCTCTGCTGCAGGTTCCCTCTTCTTCAATACGTTCTCCCAGAGGTGCTGTCACTGTTGCTGACTGGGTTGGCCTTGGCCAGAGGCAGGTCCGACTTGGAGCCAGGGAAGCTTCTAGCAGCTTTTCACAGGAGCCACCCCTGTAGCCCCTCCCCGACTACCAAAACCCCGCCGCACGAACACAGTCAGGAATTGTGTGGGAGAACAGGGAACAGTAGCGTGAGATGCTGCTGCCACCACATAGTTTCCTTTGGCTGCAGATAAGCATTCCTGTGGGCAAGGGCCCATCCTACTTTCTGATAGTCCTTTTGATAGCTCACTGTCACAGAACTCTTTTATAGTAAAACCGATGAATAAATATGAAACCGTTTGTAGTTGTTTAGAAGGCTCCACACTATCCCAGTGGACAGTGACATCGTGCCGGCTATTCATATCCCAGGACTGCAATAATTTAATCAACTTCTGCATGTAGCTCTCTCCCTAGGGAAAAAAGAAAAAATGTATTAGAAAACAACGTAGCATGAACTTCTGCTACGAAATCCATTAACCTGCGTGCTAACCTGATCTCCATTCCCTGTACAGATTTCCTGTTGAAGATTAAATTGGGTTCATATTTTCACAAGTTATTTAAGAGGAACTTGAGTGCCCTGTTCCCAGTTTATTTTAAAAGTGCATAAAGCTTTGGACTGAGAACAGCAGTTAACAAATCTTTTCCTCGTAGAACATTTTTGTTACAAGACTAAAGCACATCTCTTTAAAGGCTTATTTCCGAGCATGAAGTAGGAATTTCTGCCCCAGGAAATTAAAGATCATCAGAAAGCTTCACCAGTTGTAAATTACACTTTTCAGCTTTGCCTTCCTCTAACGTAATCACCCCTAGAGCACCTAAATATAGAGAGATTAATTAAACCCAACAATTAAACACCCTCCCCCTCCCCTCTGTAGCTTATTACCTACAAAAGTTAATTGTTATGCAGAATTTACAGTTCATCCTATGAGAGGGAATGGAAAGAAAAGAGGAAGAACACATGGCAGATAATAGTCAAAGAGCTTAACACTCTGCTGATACGGTCTCAGATACTTGTGGTGCCAGTTGTGGGGAGATCTTTGTAGAGTTCACACTGAGGGGTGCACTTCTGGAGCTGGCTTTCTTGGGGAAGGTGGCAGATGCACACTTTGGAAGGCAAAGGTTGCCCCTAAAATGTTTATTTGGTGATGTTCTAACTTTTGGAGGAGTTTTCAGTGGACATATAGAAATAGTAGTGGGCAACATAGAAAGAATTGTGATTAATTCTCTCTACAGAGTGATTTATCCAGTGGACAGCCAAATGTGCTGTATTACAGAGAACTTACTGCAGATTACATAGTTATACCTATCAAATCCTGTATTTTCTGCCCCAGATTGCATTGTTCAATTTATTAAAGAACACCAGTCATAACCCTTAGTGATTCAGCCTTCTTTTAAGGCTTTTAATATTCAAATAGTATATTTTTGAAATATTCAAATTCCCTTTTTAAACTCTCACTTTTAAAAATCTGTTTTCCTAAAACTGTTATTGAGAAGTTTTTAACATTGGGAACAGCTCCATGATTCTCGCTTAGAGAAGATTTTTGACTTATGTACTGTTTCTCTCATAAGCATAAAATAAATTCCAGTCTGAAAAGATGTCAGTTTATTTTTAGTTTATTCAGTTATATCATTTAAAGCAAGAAGAAAGCATTTATAAACATCTGATGCATCAGCACATATACATTCTGGTATTTCCTTGTCCCAGATTCTCCTTGGGTTTCACTTATTTCAGTACTACTTTTAGTGAAGGTAACACTGAGAAATTTGAATGTAGTTCTTCTGACTTGGTAGATAGTTAGTGTAGCAACTTGGGAATAGTAAGCCTAGGAACTAGAAAAATTTAAGATCTATTTGAAGTTGCTTTTAAAGTATTTGTGATGAAGTTAAGGTACATGAAGAGCAAAATAAAAAATATAATTAAAAATGTATGCCTGTATTTTCAAGGTAAGTAACTATATTCAGTGACATTGCTGTCTTGCATTCTGATCAGTTTTTATTGGTGCTGAGGTTTTGTTGCTAATATTTCTCACTGTCACAAACTGTAGTGTTGGTGAAATGTCTTCTCAAAGATTCAAGTATTCTGCTTTTTGTGCTGCATGTATTCCCAGTGTTTACTGATATATTCCATATAAATAATTTGAAGAAGTGAATTTGAATAATTGCTTCTCTGAGGAATACAGTGCATGTCTTTGTATTAAATTTTAAGTGGATGTTTTTACATGCCCCAGACTAGTACATCTGGGGATGAAGTAGTCAGGAAAACATGCATGCTTTTGAGTTGTGTTGAAATTGCTCCTTTAAAGGAAGAAGATGTTCAGCTTGGTAAGCAAGTTTTTACTGATTTCAGTGTATCAATGTTTAGAGTTTGTATTTTAGAATTATGTTAATTTACATCAATAAGCATCCTTTGCTAAATTGAAAAAGAATGTGTACTACTAAAATGACTTTATGCTAAATACTGTGAAAGACAAGAGGATGTTATGTAAAATATGCAATTTATGTAGGAAAAAGCTGTTATGTTTTGTTATGGGGGCTCTCTTTTTCTCTTTTTTCATCCATGCTGTTAATCCAGCAGCAATTATAAATAATCATAATACTTCTGTATTTGAGAGTAAAGAAATCAGAATGGTGATTAACAGATACTTTTGATTGGATTTTTTTCCCCTCAAACTCTTCAGACTAAACTTTCAGCTATGCAAATTTAGAGTATTTCTGACATCAGAGGCATTGTTTTTTACAAAGTGTAAAATGAATCGCAGGAATACCTACACAAATTGTCTTGTATATCTGTACATAATGCCTGCATTTCCAAGAAATTAGAGATTGTTAGCATGTTTCTGTTGGGGTGTGGGTTTTTGTTTGGTGGTTTTGGTTTTTTTTTTGTTCAGCTGTTTTGACAAGAGCATCCTTAGTGGAGAGAATATCTTGGGGTTTCAGTAACAAGTGTGGTCCTTCAGTGCCCTGGAAATATTATGTACTTTGATCCTAACAGCTTAATTAATAGAGAATAAATAGTGCAGTAGTGCATCGTAATACCTTATTTATTAACGTAACATAGATTTTAAAATACTTTCACAAGGGAATATATTTTATACATGAAGGCGGGGTTGTTCTTCTACAAGTGTTGGTGAAATGTTTACTTTTCCATTGTTTGCTAAACTCACAAATGACAGTGAGTTTTCAGAGGAAAGATGCTTTTGGTCTTGTCAGTAAAAAGAATGTACTTGCTTTCTCAGCTGGTTGCAGGAGTTAATAGAGAAAACTGTTTCAGGTATATGTGACAGCATGTGGTATCTGACATGTAAAAGTTCTCCTTTGGAAAATCCATTATGTCACCCACCCTGAAATCCCAGGATCCAGCTAACTGTGGTGAAGGTATAGGACCCAACTGAAGGAAATACCAAGTACATTCTGTACAGAAAAGTTCTTGAAAAGCATAATTGCTTCAGCCTCCATAGCAATTAAGGTACAAAATATTCTGTGTTATTTATTCCTATTGTTCAGGCAAAGATCACTAATCAGTCATGTTGTGGAGTGCTGTAGTTTCCCTGGAAGGAAACTTGTTTCCTTAAGGTTCATGTTCGTTCTTTCTCTCTCTCTCTCTTTTTTTCTCTTTTTTTTTTAAGCATGCTAAAACAGAGGGAGTGGGAGAAAAGGACTTGAAGGTCTCAGTTTTGTATAGCATGAAAGTTTCTTACTTAAGATCTGTCATTTTGTCATGTGCACCCCTTCTTACCATCAACCTTACCCTGTCCCCCTTTATGAAGTAACTGGCAATTAATGATGAAATTGTATGAGAGATGTACATTGTGGAAGGGCTGGTAGAAAACAAAAAATGGCTGAGTAGTTCCAAAAGCCAATTTCTAGGCTGTTTTAGGTTTCCCTGTTATGGTGAACAGAGAAAAGTCCCTTAAGGCATGCATTAAGAAGAGTATCATGCTTCAGTCGTGCTGGTGAGGATGGACGCCAGAAGAAGCCCTCCTCCCTTTCAGAGGAAGCAGAGGGAATTGGGTTGGTTAAGAAGATGGACATGTTTCCACAGGCCATAGTCCTCCTCTGGAATCAAAGTTCGAAGCTGAACCCAGTATTGTTGATTGGTTTTGTAGGACAAAATTTATTTCCCCCCCCCCCCCCCCCCCCCCCCTTTCCTTCCAGTGAGGACTTTACAAGGTGTAAGGAGATGATTTGAATGCTCAGGCTGGTGTATAGGGGATGTGCCTTTATATTTGTTTTTTCCTCCATTGTGTATTCCTTTCTTTTCTCCACTCCTCAGCCTGGTTTCTGTACAGCAACTGAGGATTTCAGTAGCATGGGGAATTCCTGGAAATCTAAGTCTGTTAGCATTGTTGGCTGAATGCTAAGCAATTTGATTTGTAGTTTTTAACAAAGCTTTGCTTCCTAGTTTGGGTATGTGGCCTGGTAGGAATCCTGACAGAAAACTTAATAAACTCTCAAATCCAGAAAGAAAAACATATTATAAATATAATATAATGTTATAAAAGGGAGACTAGAATTCTAAGACTTATTATAGTCAGTGGATAGAGGAGGAATAATTTTTTTTTAAATTCTTTTTGTGATAAAATGAATGGTTTCTTAATGTAGTGTTTCTAATTTCTCTTATTTGTAAGGCCTGCTTTTTGTCTGGTTGAGAGGGCTGTGAATCTTGCCTAAGCATTGTGTGCACAGATCCAAGTTTCCTGGAATAGGTCAAACTTTTAGAGGCTTCGTGGATGCGTTCCCTACCTGACTTCCTATGTATTTTATCTGTATGCTGTAGCATGTTCTTCAAAGTAATTTATCTCTGCATGGAGAAGTCAGATCACTGTCTGTATCTATTTAGTGCTGCTGATCTTTATTTTGCTTGCCAGCAAGCACATTTGATTAATGTTTTAGTTCAAGATTCTTTTTTTTTCCTATGTGATAGTATTATCCCTGTTACTGCTTTCCTCTTAATGTGCTTATGTATGGGTTTCTCACTGCATGACCTTCCTGGAGTACTGAGAGAAAGAACACTAAAATAAAGTGCAAAGAAATGCATTTAAATTAAACACTACTGAAAAAGATAATGTAAATTAATTTTTTCTTCTACAGAAGTTGAGATATTTGTATAAGATATAGGTGATCTTGCAATGTTTACCTTAACAAATGGCACACGTAATATAACACAAATACGCATTGATGGCTGTTGTCTTCAGCATCTATATAATGTGCTTGATTTCTTATAGCTACATTATTATCTATATAAAATGGGGAAATGCCACTTCCACAGGTTTAACTGTGAAAACTAAAGGTTGCAGGCAGCAGGAACTTTCCTTATTTAGGACTCCCCTGCAGCAGAATTTAATAGGAAACCAAAAAAAAGGAAGCCTCTGTAAGGTTCCTTTTACCAAGATTTTCCCCATTATGTTTCTGCGTGTTCCTGCATCACATGCACTGAGGTGGTGTACAGGACCTGGCTGCAGTCCGAAGACCACCTAGCCATCCTCGGAGGACTGCCTACCTCCCTATTACTGTTCCAGGATTAAACTTTGCAAATTAGTTCCAGTAGATCCCCACGGTCGTCCCTTTCAAAGGAAGGAAGTTGCATTTGGAGAGTTTTCCAAGATAATAACATAGCCTTAAACTGTGTCGTGTCTTCCACGCTAACTCTGCTGGCTTACACACAGACTACATCTTCTTTTCTGTGGACTAAATTTTTCCGTTGCTGTCATCTCATTCAGGTCATGTACCTTTTCTTGCCACACTGTTTGTAGGCAGTGGAGCCTGGGTGTCTGGTAAAGGGGAAAGGATATCAGAGGTGGTCATTTAGATCTGAAGTTGGAGAAGGGGAAGTCAGTGGGAAGACAGCTGTTTTCACTGCCCATGTACTGTGTGTACAGCAAACCCCATAGACAGGGGTCACCTAAAGGTATTGCGTGTGAATAGATAGATCAGTTTAGAGTGCACAGCAGTTACTACCTTCCTAGCGGTACCAATGTTAATGGTAAGCTCCTTATCACAAACATTTGTATTAAATAATTGAGATAATCTCTAACAGTACAGCATTCAGCAAGATCAGCTTTTGCTGGTAATGAAGCTAATGTAGTTAAGAATACAAAAAGTAATACTGGATGTAACTGTGGTAGAAAATTTTGGTTCTGTTAAATCAATTATGCAAATACAAAAATGTTTTCAGTAAAACCTAATCAGTTTTCAAGAATATGAGAAAAATATACCTATGTGAAGAAATAAAACTTTCTTCAATACAATCTAATCAACTGCCAGAAATGAAACATCTCTAATTTGATTAAAATGTCCCCGTTGACCATAGTTATTTTCTCTTGTTGTAAATAAGAGGACTGAGGTTCTCAAGTCAGAACGATAGCTTTTCTTACGGAATATCCCTTTTAGCTTTTGTAGTTACTGCTCTTTTTCTGGCACTGATGTTGATTCACTGATATTTGAGGGCTGATGTGCTTTGCACTTGGCCAACATTATCCACATTAATGTTGCTTTTTCCATCCCAGTCTCCATGCTCCTATTAGTTTTTGTTATTTGTTCAGTTACTGTTTCTAGATCTTACCTCTTCCAACTTATTGTTATTTTCTGTTCTAACTTGAGGAGATGAAGAGCATAGGAATTGCTTCTGGTTCGAATTCTGAAAAGACAAGGCAGCTGCCAAGTAGTCTGTGACTGTATTTAGATAGCCTTACTTGCTCATCATATAGGTACATATACTTAAATCATTCACCAAGAAGGGCCTGAGCAATGAAGGCATGCTCTAGGACTAAGGTGTCTTTCTTCCTGAATTTCTTTGTCTAGAAATGATACTTATAAGTAAGACAGAAAAAAAATAGTTTTATTTATATTGGTTAATGTATCTTTTTTCATGTGCTTCTGTTCCTAGCTACTCTATATCTTTTTTTTTTTTTTTTCCTCCTCCCTCATGACATCTTCCTCCTTTTTCTCTCCTTTCCCAGCTGCCAACATCTTCCTCCTTAGCACCCTTTCCAATACTGTCTCTTCTGGTCTGAATTTTTCCTTTGCTCTTTTTGTAATTTGACCCTTGTAAATAACACATTGCTAGGCATATAAAGAGATTCCACTTAAGGTCTAAAATTAGCTTTCTAGTCTAAACTTGTCATCTAGGCAACCTGTGTAATCAATAGCGAAAGATAAATACCACAAGAAGGCAATTCATCACATTTTAAGATTATGTTGAAACTGGAGGGATTAATTGCTGTCTGGGCCACCTGTCTCTTTCTGCTGATTAAAGAGAGTGCCCTAGATGGCATTCTTGGATTGGATACCTGACTTTCAGATGGCTAAAATTAGATGAAAAATATCCTACCTGTTGTGCAAGGAGTGGTGTTGGCAATGCATTGCCTTTGTAAGGTCTGTACTGCAGAGGTAGAAACTGCATAAAATTGGAATGAGATGGCACCCACAGTTTGATCTTCTTTTTCTTGAACTGATTTGCAATGGTGCCAACAGTTATATTTGATTTTCAGTAGTGACTTCAGTAATGTTGTGACATTCTAGAAATCAAACCCCTACTACTTTGTTAGAATAGTTAATATTTATATAGCTTTCATGAATTTCTCACCAAACTGCAGAATCTATTTCATTTTTGACATGAGGAGTTGGAAGCTTCAGAACATTTTTGGCAAGGCCACACAGTGCTGTACAGCAACATAATTGGATACAAACCTGGTTATATGGATACGATTTTAAAATCATAGGGAACTAAGTTTACTGATAGATAGTACCTACTATTGCAGTGGCTGTTACTAAAACAGAAACAGCCACACACAAGGTGTTCAGATATAACTGGATCATAAACAATCGATAATTTTTTATTGTCAGTGCTACACATAAGCATTTGGAAATATAAAAATAAAATTTGGAAATACATATAAAATTATTTGTGGACAAATACTGTACGGAAAGATTTCGAGCAAAACTGAATATAAGGAAATATTTATCTGTTACAGTTATTCCCATAGTAAAACTGGTGTTTATGCTTCTAATAGTTGATCTTCTTTTAACAGTGCTGTAACTCACCACTGAACCAACACATTGGGAACAGTTCATAGCATCAAAAACTTCATCCACGTAGACTGATGCCATCTCTCCAGTCTCCAAGCACTGTGAACTGAAGCTACGAATCTTTATGGAGCTTATATCACCTGTGTCAAAGGGAATGTTTTTCTGATATTTAACAAGGACCCTTACTGCCAGTATGACGAGCCAGGAGAAATGGGTTAACCTTAGTCCTGGAGAGTTCTCTCAGCTTCAGAAATATGCAGAATGTAAGTAATTTTTAAAATATATGATTTTCTGTCTAATTAAAAATTAAGAATATTTTGAATGCAGAATGTAATATTATTATGTTATTGATATTGTTCACTGTCAAGTAAGAGGTTAAATTACGGCTTATGTTTATGTTTTTTAATTTAAAGATACGTTCTTTGAGGGGGAAGAAAAATAATCAGTTGGGGTCTGTAACTTTTCTTTTTTTACTGAACAATCATTATCCATGATGGTACCATCTAGACTGACTATGGGTTATGTGACTGTGGGTATTTGGAGAGCATATTTTTATGGCTTTGCCACCTTAAATTCACCATAACAATTCGTAGGCCACTAGAGCGGGGTTTGTAGTTAAAAAGAAGGCTTGCTCAGTCATGGAGGAAACAGAGATTCCAGGAGAAACACATCTAGATGTTCAATATGAAGATGTTTCTAATACTATAAACAATGTGAAGGAGGAGTTGTCCTGTGACAGATCCAGTTCTTTAGTTATTGCTCAGGCAAAACTTTAAGTTGCCTGAGCAACTTAAATGGCTCAGAATTACATGCTTAGAGGAAAGATACTGAATGTGAGAAGTTAGATTTAGGAAACAGTTTATGAAGCCTGATAAGAACTGAACTGGAGAAGGTCAAGAATGTTTAGGAAGTTTTCCAATGTGACTAGTAATCTAAATTTATATTTTTAAAAACTGAGAAAATCTCATATGATTTGTGAATGGTTTTGATTTATTACTAAAGGAAACATTTGCTTATAAGGTAAAATGAAGACTGGTGATGGGATTTTTTTTTTTGTGCCTATGACATCACAGCATATATTTAACTGTATTTCAGCATAGACATCTAACAGAATAATCATAAAATGATTATTAGAGTTAACTTTAATGGTATATTCCACTGGAATGTGATTGAGATTCATAATATTTTCATGATATCAAGTTAAGCCATGAATGGTACTTTATATAATGCAATGTCATTGAACCAAAAAAAAAAAATCGGATAGAAATATTTACATGAGCAGGTGTATTTGAGTTCCATAGTTTTCTACAACAATTGCTGTATAGTTTAATGTATTCTATTTATCAACAAAGTATGTTTCCTCCCCATGCCACCTTCTTGTCTCAAAGGATAAGCTATAAAGATGAAGGAAATTTGCTCCAAATACTGCTTTAAATCCTTAATGATGTCACCAGGGAAGGAGCTATTTTGTTTCTCATTTCATAGTGGAATATAAGACATCGATAACCTGTCTGGTATTTAATCAGTTAGGACCTCCTCCTTATAAGAAGGCCTTAAAGATCTAGTATGAGTCTGAGAAATGAAAATATCCATGCCTTTTAGTAGTTCTTTTATTTGTATGTAACACACAGAAACATTAAATAAAGGGAAACAAGATGCAATTACATGGAGCTTAAAAAGAGCACATCCAACTTTTATATTGATGTTCCATTGCCTTCAGAGACCCTTGCAAAGAATATTCTATATTTCATGTTTGATATGAGTAAGCTTGTTTCTTTTAAATTACATCACCAAATGGATAGTAAACATAGTATAGCAGTTTTAAAAAAACCCAAGAAAACAAACTTACTTCTGAAAATATTTACTTCTTCCTGGGAAAATATTTTGAAATGATTCTTCATTAATTTTTTCAATACCAGAAACTGAAGACTGCTGATATATAGAGAGAGATAGAACAGTTATGTGTTGTGTTGTTTTGGGTTTTTTGTATGCATTCTTATAATTTAAGCCTTCAATGCAGCGTTTGCCAAAATACTTGTCATCTTCCTTAAGGGGGAAAAAGGCATTTAATATATTCCTTTTCTTTGTGCTCCCCTTTGCTCCTCCAGCACTTCTTGCACACACCATCGTTGAGAGCCATTGCTTTAATAGAACTATTGGTATCGGGATAAAGTGTTTGGTGAAATTGGCTGTATTTGTTTGTGTTCAGGTTTGTGTGTGTACATAAAAGAAAGACATGGTGTCTTTCAAGCTTCCTCTGCTTTTCTGGAATGGAAGGATGTTACTTGTTTGAAAATGTGAAATGTGATGCATCTTTGTATAAGTAGTTCAATTTCTGAGGCAATTAGAAAAAGAATTGTTAATGGTGTGTAGACTTTGATGTGTAATGTCAAGGGAATATAACCCAGATATGGACCTTATTTTGAATTTCTGAGCTGTTCAATTTAATTTTGCTAAGTGGCTGAATAGCAGTATCTTTAAATGTGTGATTTAACACATTAAAATGCAATTTTTTAAAAAAATAGTTAATTGGATCCAACATTTTTGAATTTGGTACATTTTTATCTAACATGCAGAGATACAAAATGTGACAGTAGATGCCTTTACTCATTACTATATAGTAATTAAATTATGTGGAATTTCATGAAGTTTGAGTATATTATTGCTTTGGTATTTCATTATCTTTGTTGAACATGGCAAGATGGTGAACTGAAAATCACCAAATTTGTAGTAGAATTTGGCCGGCTTGGTAGAGTTTGATTTATTTAAAAAAAAAAAAAAAAAAAAAAAAAAGGCATTGCACACTTCTGTCCAGCATGTGTCTTGAGGTACCAGTGGGTCTCCTGCAGGAAGGAGAGAGGATCTGGGTGTGAGAAGGTAACACTGTAGGGAGGTTTGACTTTGTGGCAGTTGCCCACCAACAAGTAGTGGTGATGAGCACCCAACCTTGCCTCATGTTGAGGAGTGGGTTTTACTGAAGGACTCCAAAATACAGTAGGGAATTCACAGCAGAGTGATTTATTTTCCACTCACTTGCTGATATGTGGGGCTGTCATTTGCTCTGCCTCTCATTCAGTTTGGTGTAGAGACTTTACTTCATAAATCTTACCTAAATTACAACATAGTTTTAACTATGGAAATTTTTAACAGATACACTTTCTTGAATTTACAAAATTCAATATCTGTAATCCCTATTTTAGTTTGAATCAGGCCTAAGGTGAGTACTGGAACAAAGAGTATAGTCTCCCAAAAACCTGTCTACCTTGGATGTCAGTGACTTTGGATCGTCCCCTTAGTGGCTGGTAGTCACATCTACTTAATGAGGTCACTGAAATCAGAATTACTTTTGTACAACTGTGGTGAGTTGAACTTGGCTGGACACCAGTTGTGCACCAAGCTGCTCTGTCACTTCTCACTCTCTTCCCCTGCTCCAGAGTGACACCCCACCCATGGGAGACAGTCCTCCATGAACTTCTCCAACGTGGGTCCTTCCTACAGGCTGCAGTTCTTCACAAACTGCTCTGGCATGGGTCCCTTCTATGGGCTGCAGTCCTTCAGGCAGAGAGTGCTCCAGTGTGGGTCCCCCATGGGGTCACAAGTCCTGCCAGAAAACCTGCTCCAGCGTGGGCTCCTCTCTCCATGGGCCACAGGTCCTTCCAGGACCCTGCTCCAGCGCAGGCTTCCTACTGCGTCACAGCCTCCTTCGGGCACCCACCTGCTCTGGCGTGGGGTCCTCCCTGGGCTGCAGGTGGATGTCTGCTCCACTGTGGACCTCCCTGGGCTGCAGGGGGACAGCCTGCCTCACCATGGTCTTCACCACGGGCCGCAGGGGAATCTCTGCTCCGGCGCCTGGAGCGTCTCCTCCCCCTCCTTCTTCACTGACCTGGGGGTCTGCAGGGCTGTTTCGCTCACATATTCTCACTCCTCTCTTTCAGCTGCTGTTGCACAGCAGTTTCCCCCTCCCTTCTTAAATATGTTATCACAGAGGTGCTGCCACTGTTGCTGATGGGCTCAGCTTTGGCCAGCAGCATGTCCGTCTTGGAGCTGACTGGCACTGACTCTATCGGACATTGGGGAAGCTTCTGGCATCTTCTCACAGAAGCCACCCCTGTAGCCCCTCTGCTATCAAAACATTGCCATGGAAACCCAATACAGCAGCAGGCTGAAATATGAAAGGAACTGTTCTTTTAAGTTCATTATACAAACATACATTGGATTATTTTTTAGTCTGAATCACTTTATGCAGGTATTTGGTAGTAAGATATGCATAAGGCTGAAAGAAAGTAGTACAGCACTTCAACCGGTAAGACCTACAGAAAGAGTTTTTTCTGATATATTAGTGTACACACATTTTGGTGTGCAAATAAAAAGTGGTAAAGTTGAATAGTAAAGGCTTAATTAAAAAGAATACGTAAATAAATTCTTAAACAGTTAGAGAGGAGTGCACTAGAATGACCTGAGCTCAGTAGGTAGAATTCAGAGTTCACACTTACACCTCTATATCATATTGCCATGCTCAAATACCAAGTGTTGATGATTCACAGCATCTACTATTGGTGGTGCAAAACAAATACCTTTAGCAGGTGAGCCCAAAGAGGGGGTGTGCTGAAGTGCCTTGCACTACCAATAGGAAGCTTTAAGCACAGGGTGTATTTCGATTTCTGCTTCTCTTTGAAGCCTAAGTAAATTTGGTTAAGGAAGTTTGCTCATTTGTTTTCAGGAGAGGAGTCAGTGTTCTGCATTTCGTGTGCCTGTCCACCCAGAAAATATTCTCTTTAAAATGCATTTGCTGGTGTTTTGCATATTTACTTAGTAGACAGAAAAAACCCTTGCAGTGTTCACTTCTCAAGCTGAATCCCCTCAACCTAAGCTGGCTATGGAGTGGGATAGTGTTTTACTTGTGTGACACCCCCAGCCGCTACCCTCCACACAAGCACACACCACCTTTCTGGTCTGATAGCCTTAGTTTTGATCCAGTATTGGAAGGGATGGTAACCCAGACTATCTTACTGCATAGCAGACAGGGCATACTTGTAGGAGTGAGGGATTTGGGTTTGAGTCTTTTGAGGTTGAAGCTCAGTTTGAACCCATGTCCTTGGTCTTTCCCCCAACCAGAAGGCAAGCCTGTCTCACTTCCACCTGTTTTATGAAGATGACTGTTGCTGCCAGACTTTGCTGAAATCAGTCACGTATGCAAGTATTATGGTTTCTGAGAATAGCAGAAGAATGTGTCAACCCAGGTTCCAAGAGACAAACTAAGTGCCTCTTCTTATCTTTAGACTGTAACAGAACTCAGGAGGCATCTAGATGAGCTGCTTCTCTTCTGCATCAATTGACTTTAGTCATGTAAAGAAATTTTATATATGCGGAACTATAGCTGATCGAGTGTGGACATTATAGATCCAGCTGTCCTGGGCTTTGAGGTCTGAATTTAGCTTAAATCCCTTTTTAGTCACCAAGGTAGATGTATAGATCTTTCACTTTGTAAAGCCTATTGAACTCCTCACGTGGATTCTAGTGCTCTGACAGGGACATGTACTTTCCACTTTCTAACTGAAAGACACTTTGCTCCAGTTCAGCGTAGTTCTGCTTTTAATTAGTCTGTCAGCTTGATGATAGCCTGTCTATTCTTGGAATTAACAGTTAAACCACCAAAGCCTACTGCTAGCTCTGTGTGCAGGTACTGTCCTTGGTATCCCACTGAGAATTTCCTACCACATCTTGTCTGCCTGTCTTCTTCATCACATATTTATAGTATGATTCTCAGCTTTATCCAAGTGTATTGTCTGGTGAACACAAACCCTGAATGTAAAATTTCTTTCCTGAATACATACCAGCTTTTCCCAATTTCCGTAAATGTGACTGAACAGCAAAGGAGAATGAGTTCTCTACCACTTATTCCTAATCACAAAATATTTCCCTCTTAAGCGACACTCAGAACTTAATAGTAAGTGAATATCTCCCAGTAAATTACTGAATTATTTTATAGCTCAAGTCAAGACAACTTTATACTTCCAATTTAAGACACTTCTTCCTCTGCTTGCCATACTTAAATAATTTGGGGCTTCAAATGAATTTTTTGGAACAGTTTAAATATTACTTTAAAAAGAAGAAAAGTGTATTTCTAGAATTCAAAGAGCATATTATCTAATACTTGGCTCTTTGCAGTTAATATGCATATGTGTGGTTTTTGAAAGAATAATTATTTCCAAAGAGAGTTCCTCTGTGTCCTCCTTGCCAGTCAAGTTAAAAATCTCCTCTCTCCTCTTATTCTGAAGAGAGAATAGTAGAAAATATTTTGCATTAGATCTTTGCCTGGTTTTAAAATGCCTCAGAAGAATACATGAAAAGAAAGAGAACTAACTGTTATGCTCATTATATAATAGTAATAATAACAATAACAACGACAGTAATGTAGCCCACATCAAATCCTGAAGATTCTAGGGAAATACATGCACTCAAGAGAATATAATTCATTTTTTTCTTTAGATTTCATGATCAATGCTGGCAATGGGAAAGAAGTGGGAAAAGTTGCAGGGCTTTTTCTGCATAAAAATGTCACTGCATAGTGTAAGGTACATACAGGACTTTTCAGGCAGAGACTGTTCCTTCTAGACTGTATAGTACCAGGTATATATGGATAGTTCTGTACTACTCTAACAGCAGCCTGAATTGCGAGGACATTAGGGAGAAACAATATAAACAGCTTCATTGTGATTATTATCGGTATGGTAAGTTTGATTAGTTTGGACAGGGTTTTTTGTATCCTTTTTATTAAATGAATTTTGTATCTCCTTTTTATTAAATAAAGTTTTATGGTTGTTGTAGTCCAAATTATATGTTAAGAGGAGTTTAGAGGATCCTGCTTCAAAAGCAAGTGAGAAAATATTGAAGGGATTGGAAGCAGTTAAGGCAAGACCGTTTCGTGATTCAGCTAGGCTTTAAAAGAAGGAATGTCTGCCCTTCCCTTAGTAGGCGGAGAGAGGCGGAGGAAAAGGCTTCTGAGCTCTGGCAGCATGTGCACTCTGGGGAAATAGCTTGGTTTTGTGTTGTCCTTTTCAGTTTGTCAACAAAATGTGCCCTGAGGAAAAAGCCTGAAAAAGACTTTTTGCAAAACTTTTGGCAGTGATTTTTTTCCCAGGCTGGTGGAGGAGAACTCGGGCAGACTGTCACAGCCTGAAGATAGAAATAGATGTTGGAGTGTGACTGAAATGGCTGTGAGAACAGGAACAGCATCAGCAGCTGCAGCATCTTTTGATGTAGCATCAATAGCTACTGCAAGAACTAGACAGTGTAAGAATTTTATGGGGGAACAGGAAGGAGGAACTTGTGAAAAAGATCTCTGAAGAGAAACAGGAAGGCCAGCAGAAGTTTTGGTCCAGAATTAATTTGCTAGAGGCTTGATTCTGTGGCCCTCACAGATGGAAAAGATTTTCTTTTACAATGGGTATAAATGATAACCTGCAGGGTGCTTCATATATGTGGCAGCTGGTCACCAGCAGCTATGGGCCATTATGCAATCTCTCAGAGGGTCCCAGGCTTCTAGTGCCACATGGAATTGTGCTAGTTCTAATGAGGGAATGGGCCTCATCAAAGAATACAGGTTGCTAAAACCAGCTATTTTTGACTGTTTGGAAAGTGGAGAGAGAAAATTGCTAGTGATTACTGAGAATAGTTTTACCCCAAGTATTGGATTTTAAGAGTATGGTGTTTCTACTGCTGTTAGTAAAGATGGAGGAAATTAAGTTCTCAAAGTTTTGTCAGAGCCTGTCAGACTGGCTGAAAGATGGAGTCTGCTATGCTGCCTGTATGATATCCCATGCACTTGGAGAACTTCATGGAGGATAATGGGTCTAGTGAGAGATTCACTTTTTGCATGCAAGGCCTGTTGGGAATGGAGTGGCCAGAAGAAGGGGCCAGTTGATGATTCATGGAGGCTGAATTCTAATTCTGAGTCTGTGACTGGGGACTAAAAATCTGACTGAGAGAAATTGGAGTCCTACTCAAGGGTTTGGTGGGGCACTTGCTTTAGCTCTTCTGAGAGGTGAACTATGTTTACTGATACAACACTGTAATTTTTTTCTTAAGATCTGTGAATTTAAATCCCTGGTGCACATTCCTGTGTTGTACAAATTCAGAGAAAATGGGATAGAAATATTGTATCTGATAGGCTTAGGCTCTAGTCAGATTTATTCCTAAAAAAGCTGAACTCTGTCCAAAGGAACGTGGTTATATACAGTCTGCACTAATGAGGATATTGGATCCAGCTTTATGACTCGTGTTAGACTGAAATCCAGAATAGAAAAGATACAACTTTATGAATTTATTTTTTGTTTAACCAGTCATAGTTAGGATTTGGCTTCTGAAGATTGTTTCATAGATGAAGTTGTTGTGGGGGGTGGAGAGCTGGGCACCAATGTCAGCTGCAGAGGTACTAGTGGATTTCTTTCCTTTCTCTCATCAGGAATTCTGTGTTAGGTCTTGAAGAGAATGTAAGGTAAGTATGATAACCTGAGCATTTCTGAAGGAAAAAAGCTGACAAACATACAGTAATACAGTATGATCTGGATCTCTGAGGTGGGCTTTCTAATGACTACAAACACTTTGTGTTTTTACCCAAACAGAAGCCAGTCAATTCTCCAGTTAACCTGTCTAGGGTAAACAGTGGCATATTGGCTCTGTCCACAACTGTGTGTAAGGAGGAACCTTCTCATGGCAATCAGGTGGGATACTGGGGTGTATGCAGAACTTGTTTCCTGCTTCCATGCCCATACTGAAGAAGGGCATCCAACTTGTTTAAGGTACAATAGGCTATTTAGAGAAAGGGACAATGCAGAAGAGCGTGCTGACCTCCTTACTTTGACTAAAGGGTCTATCAAAGTCTTCAGGAGTTATTTTATTTCATGACAAAAGCAAATGCATTTGAGTCCTTTCAGTTCCTCTCAGGCTGCTATGTATTCTAACTTAAAATAATCTTTTAGGAACTAATGGCTTTTGTAGAACTTTACTTGAATTGTACACAGTAATGGCACAAAGTAAAGTGACATTGAGTGACTTTTTGAGTATCTTATTACAGTATTATGTTAATGTTTTAGCTAATTTCAGGGATTCTCACATTCTTTCTTACTGCAAGAAACTTCATATGCCAGCTGCAGGGAGACATGTTTTAAGAGAGGAAAATAGTGAATTTGTATGCATTTTTGAGTATCAGATGGCAAATTGGGACGTACTCTGCTGTTTGTGATATCCCCTATTCCTCTGCAGGACAAAGGATGCTCCCAGAAGTATCTGACTTGTTTGGGAGCTCTGATATAAGGGGATTATAGCCAGCAAAATGCAAGACTACTGTTGCTGTTTCATGCTGTTGAGTGGAGACTTCTAGCAAGCGGTCATATATCATAACAGAAAGAGACTTACTCCATGTAGTAAAAGCAGAGAAGGCAATAGGCCTTTAGAGTAAACTTGTAATTCAACTTTTTTAAAGATGCTGAAAAATTGGTCCAGAGTAGGATAAGTTCAGTGAAGCACCAGCTGTTTTTAGCTTCAATTACTGTCCTGAAGAGCTGCTTCTCCTTCCTGAATGATTGAGTGGCAGCGTCAAAAATACAATGGCTCAGAAACTTGCAACTTTCATTTAGGGGTAACAAAAGTATTATGGAACAAATGGTCTCAGTTGTGCTAGTGCTAATGCACTTTATTTGTCCTTTTTAGGAAAGCTAGTGAAAGTCTAAAAGTTTTGCACCTATTTAAATCTCATATGGAAGAAATGTTAGAGGAATTAGAGAAGGAAAAAAATCAATGCAACCTGTTAGATAGTACCAAGTTGCATTGATCCCAGACTCAAAAGATAAAATACTGTTAGAAAATGCTGTTATTATTACAAATCCATCATTTGAGCACAGAGAGGAACTGGCCATGCTTGCTGTGTGATGAATAGGACACTGTCCCATCATCAAGAGCACTTGCTGGCCTCGCTAGAAGTTGGTAATTTACTTGCAACCATCTTGCACATCAGCTTAATCCAGGAGAATGGGGGAGAGAAGGCAATCTCAACACTTGGAGAAATTTGTAATGTGTATTCAGTCTGACTGAGCAGTGAAACATGGTTGTTCAATACAGTACAGATATTGAATTGATTGTGCTGAGACTGGATAGTGTTTGACCTTTATTTTTAGGATAATTATATTATTTTCTAGAATATGCTGCTAAGTTTCCAGTGTTTCCACTGAGGGCGTAGTGGCTGTTCAGGTGTCTGGGAAAGTTTAAGTTAGTCAGAGCTCTAGCACTGTCAATAGTATCAGGGCTTGAGTTAACTCTTAAACATGCACATAGATCCATGGTTCTTAAATAATATAGTCAGGCTCCCAAATGCTGGGCCTTTGTTGCAATAGAAGGGAATTATGAGTAAGTCTTTAGGGGAAAAGTCAATGACTATGCATTTCCATTTTCAAGGATATCATTGCAAGAAGCAAATCTAAAGAGTTCCTACAAAGTCCAAAATAGAAACCCTAGTTCGCAAGTTTCTGTGGCTGTGCGATTCATGGTGTGCGGTGGCTGGCAGCGATACCTCCTGTCTTAGAATCCTGAAAGGCAAATGGTGTCATGTCACCTTGGTTTCCGTTTCCTCTGTCAGAAATAATTATTTCTTTCTAGAATTGAAGCTGCACAGATATACACTGCCAGTCATTAACACCTGGTGTTGCAGCATCAGCTGTTACTGGTGTTGAACAGATACTGAGGTTACTACAAATCTGAGATATGGTCATAAAATTACTGAACATGTATTTGTATACTGTAAAATGTATAAACATTGATTATGCCTTTGTTACATTTCCTGTGTTTCTATGTATCTTCCATATTTCTTTTCCTTTATTGTTTGGTTGTTTCCATGGTCATTTGCATGTAAACAGTGAGAAGCTTTTGTTTCTTAAGAGTTCATCTGTTCCTATTGCTTATTCCCCATTACAAAGATTTGGGGGATAATTCAGTTGGTTGCTTTGGAAATGAGCCTGATGTCACAAACAGAATTACAGTTCACCAAGCCTTGAAGAAACAAAACAAAGGGAGAATGGGCTAATTGGGGAGCCATGTGACTGTGGCAGAATCTCAGCTCTCATTAAAAGCATGTATTTTTAGTCCTTGTGTTTCTATAGAAAAGCTTGAAAGTGTAATTCAAATGATGACAATCCATGACTCATCAGACAAACTGAAAAAAATAGCTCTGAGAGAAAGGATGATCCCTCTTTGCTTTTATGGGATTTGAACTCAAAGAACCAGTAGCTTGTGGTGGGTCCCCTCGGCCCAGCAAAGCTTCATATGCCTGAAGAGAGAAGGGGAAAGCTCATCCACTGAAAAAATATACTTTGCTATTAGAGTTACTGCTTACACTGTTCTGCCTCTCCTGGGTTTCTGAAGAAAGGAGAGCCAAAGCTGCCTTCCTTGTTGCTCATGAGAACAGGAGATAGGTTGCTCTTGATGGCTCAAATCAAGAGTCAGAGGCCTCTGAAGAAGAGTGGGCTTAGGGCTGCCTGATGGTGTCAGAAGGTCTCTCTCCCTGTACCATTTGTCGGGGTTGAAGGGCCCTGGATTGCATTCCTCTCTTGTCTTCTGCCAATTAAAAGAAGCAGAAATTTTAAATGTGCTTATAATTATGTATGTTTTCATTGTTTTTTCAAGCACTAAAAATATATTGCTTTTTGTGTGGTTTTGGAAGATTTTTAGTGGGTGTCACTGCATAGTTTTGTTGGCTGCATTGCAAAATGTAATGGCTTTTCGAGGACACTACTGATTGCTACATTTGTTTTTAGAACTGTCAGATTTAGTGTGGTTTATAATTTCTAATTTTATTAAAACCAGTATGGAATATTGAGAAAAGAACTTGTGATTAAATTACAATATAATATTTTCTTGCATAGTTTCTAAAAATATAAATTCTTGATTTTATTTTCCACATAAAAGTCTATAAATAATTTGCATTGAGACAATCAAATTAATTGTAGCAGTAACAATAGTTAGTGATAATGAATTTGTTTTGAAGAATGTATTTCCCAGAATTAACTGGCCTAATAGTAGATGTTTTCATTCATGAAGGAATACCAAATAGCTTTAAAATGTTTTAACTGTTGCTTGTTTGTTGTTGGTTTTGTTTTGGTGGGTTTTTTTTGTTGTTGTTTGGTTGGGTTTTCTTTTAAGTAGAGAGCCATTTCTACTTTTAATATGTTATTTATGTTTGAAATTCACTACAGAGATGGGACAGAATCTAGCATCCTTACCTGTATCAGAATAGACTAATTAAAGACCCTGGCAGTCATTATTGACATCACTACTTTGGAAGAAAGCATAGTCTATTTTCTATAAGAGTCTATATATTGTAAAGGTTGAAATGAATGGAAGGAAACATGGTGAAAATTTTAGACAGTTATGAGAGGAGGAGGGGAAGACAGTTTGTATACTAATTCTGTGTCTGAGTGCTTTATTGAACAGAGGCACTTCAGTACTGGATAGGCTCCTAGGAGTTTGAGAAATTATTAAAATGATACTAGAGATGGTGAAAGCAAATTGAAGAGATGCAAAGAAAAAGAGTGACCGGCAAGATAAGTACATTACTCTAGTTTTGAACTAAGGTTACAAATAGACAGTAATGATACCATTTTACCAGCATGAATATAGGAGATTCAGAGTTCCTGGGGTGAAAAAGATGAAAGTCCTGAAGGGGAAGAAACAAATAGTGAGATTGAGAGGAATGACCGGAGGCAGAAGGAAAAGAATTCAAGTAGAACCTTAGCGACTAGCCCAATTTTATCTTGTAACAATGATTTAAATTACTCTGAGATAAATATTCTGTCTTCTGTAGAAAGCCCTGTAGAAGTTTTTCTATAAACTCCTTATTAAAATCTGTGAAAATGTGCACAAGTGCTATTATTTTTTATTCTAAAGCTTGACTGCTTACTTAGCTAATTTTGGCTGAGGATAAATCCAAATAAGTACTCACACAAGAACTTGAAATAAGCCACTTGTGTTCCCTTTGGAGGTGCTCTTATTCTACAATAAATCAGGAATGATTATTCATTCAGAATTATTTTAGTAGCTAAGATGTTAGTTAATTAGGAATTAGCTAACAGTTAGAGGAAAACTGACCCATTTCATATTCCTTTGTTTTGTCTTAAGTATAGAACTGCATTTTTGTATTTTTCTTCAGACACAATGAATCTTGTCATGTTGCTCATCAAGTCCAAGCTCATTATTTAATCTATGGTCTAATGTGATACCTCCAAAGAGGACCATGATATCTCCAAACCGTGTATGATGCTATGATATAATTTTAAATTATCAGTGCTTTAAGAGGATTCTGGGAGTTTAAGGAATTCACAGAAAGAATGACAAAATATAATTAAGTTGTCCCAAATGGTACAAAAAGACATTCTGAAGTATTTCCCAGTGTAACTGTGTGCTTAAATTAAAGCATGCACTGAAGTTTTTCTGGATTAGGTTTCAAGAAGCAAGTGCCAGAGTAGCACTTCCTTCTAATAGCATTATAGAGAGGTAATGACTGATTATGTAGGTCTGCTAAGCTGCTCTTCAAATTGCAAACTCTCCAAGACAGACTCTGCTCTTAAGGTAAATACTTTGTGGCTCTGTGTACGCATTGAAGCTTAAAATTATCTAATCTCATGTTTTTAAAAATAACCTGAATAAGTTTACTTTAAATTTCATGATTTTTACTGCCATTAACAGCTTTCATAAGAACCCGAGTTTCTTTTTTTTTTTCCCCCTCTTTTTTTCCACCCTCATTTTGTTATCTAGCCACAGAACCTGTGTAGCATCTTTGGCTAATAACACTCCATCCCTTCCCATCCCTCAAACAAAACAAAATGAAACCCCCCAAACAAATCCAGTCATATCTGCAGCTTAGCATTCTGTCCCTGGGAGGCATGCATCTGAAAAATTTTGTAAGTGTTCCAGGCACAAATATGTTAATCTTTATTCAGGGTCTGTCTTGACATAAAAAGCAATGCCAAATTTTGCATAATTATGCACAATGGGTTATAATCACATCTCCATTTAATTATTTTACTGGAAACTAACAATATGGTCTCTGCACTACAGAAAGTCTTTGGCTTGAAACTGAGTCAAATCTCATTGAGTGTTGTGTTGCTTCTAGTGAACAAAGCTGCATAAACTGCTCTAAATAACTTGGGTTAATGAATAAGGAACATACCATGTCACTGCATTTTTGTTATGTTGAACTTCGCAGTTGATGTATACATCGACTTTATCCTGAAAGATGTTATTTAAGGTAAGGAATCATTTTATTGGATTGCAGTGCCCACCTGAGATATTATATGTACAGAAAGTTGTTCTGTCCCATGCAGAAAGAATTTGTCATATCATGTTTTTCCCCTTCAGGAGTCATGTAGTAGCAACCAGGGATATGCAAGAGCTTTGTTCATACAGGTTTGCTGCTCACGCTGCCAGTGATAGCGAAGTTGCGTTCACTTACTGCTGGCTGCTACACAAATTATAGTGCCAAAGAGTAGTATTAGTGTTCTGAGGTGGTGATTAAGGCAAACTGTTAGGGTTTTTAATCGTGATTAGTCCTGTATATAACAGCAGGTGACTTTTTATAAGTGCTGCTCTTATTCAGACTGCTAATATATCACTATGAACTTGTCTCTAATAGCATTCTCGTGTTTTTAGGGCAAGCTTCTTACAGACCGCATACCCATACCTTTATCTTTCAAAAATAAATGAGTGATAATAAGAAAAAAACATATACCCACAGTTCTCAACTAGTTTTAGCTTAGAAGAGTTGATCATCTGCTTTGTTTTATAGATTGAGAAGCATCTCTGGGGATTTGATTTCTGCATTGTTTTACTAAATGCCTGTGTTTATGTGCTCAGTCTTTTCCATAAGTGCTGTCTCAATGCCCTGTTTGGTTTTGAGGATTGGATTCTACCTCATTTTCTTTCTCTTTTTTGAAAGAGATGAAAGTGCTTCCCATTTCTCCCACCTGTTTAGTTATTAACAAACCAATAATTGTTGTTGTGTAAAAACAAAACAGATGGAAGAAATGGGAAACATTTTCATCACTTTCACAAAAGAAGGAGAATGAAGCAGATTTTTGTTACTTTTGTTATGCATTTTTTTTCTTTATTAGTTTTTAGTCTTAATAGTTATGCAGGATATCAGTCTTGTCCTAATCTTCATGAAACAACAGTTCACCAGGAGAGATTCCCACTTTTACTGATACTGGCTTTCAATTTAGTGTAAGTAATGGTCTTTAATATAATTCTGAAAAAAATATTTTCTTTGCAGACATATTCTAGAGTTGTTTGGTTTTCTTCCTCACTATACATATTTAGTCTCAGATAAAAGTCTAGTAGTTTATGCTGCATAACCTAAGTGACTGATGGAGCTTTGTAAAAGTGTGTACTCCCAGCTATTGCCAAATGGCCATCAGTAGATAGCTTTGGAGCTTGCTATCAGAGCTGAGGTTTTGTCATACTGCTCTTTCGGTTGGCATCCAGTTGCATTTTCAAATTTTATGCAGTAATGCTGTTGAACTAGTAATTCTAATAGTAATTTTAGGGGAATGTAGAATGTTCTGCTCCATTTCCATTTGCAGGTCTGGAAATTCAAATAGTGTCTTAAAACTTCTAAGCATTTTTTTGCAGTCTGCTTTTGGAGTTTTGAAAAAACTGAGACAATCCTAAATCTTCCTGACTCATAAAAAATAAATCTTGCTTTAACAATGTTAATTTGTACAGGGTATGCATCACTGTTCTCTATGAAATTAATTCATTATCAGTATTTCTTCTGAAAAGACCATCCATTTCATTTTATCATGCTTTCTCTATTTTCAATCATAGTGAGAACATCGTAGATTTTTAAAATTACATGAATCCTTTGCCTTAAAAAATGGTGCAGATCAAGTACAAACATGGAGAATGAACAAGGAGGCAGATAAAGTCTGATTTTCATTAGCTAGTTATTTTGATTAAAAGATTGCAAGTTATGTAGCTATCAGGAATAAAAGAAGTAGTTAGGAAGCACAGGTGGAAAAAGCAGTAGCAATTAAGAAGATGGGAGAAATCTTTTATAAAATAAAATAAAGACAAAGAGGAAAGAAGGCTTAATGGGAAGCAAGATAGTATGCATGAAATGACCAAGGGTTTATGTGAGGGTTGGAATAAAGAGAGAAGCTACAGAACCGGGAAGAAGGTATGGTGAGAATAAAAAAGTATATGGTATTCTTCCAGTGAAAGAATTCATTCATTGTGTTCTTAGAAAGGTAAGAAGTAATACTTTACAAAAAAATGTATTTGTTTTCCTGTACTCAGATTATCTACTGAATCACATGCAAGCTTTTGAACAACTTGAATTATAGCTGTTCTCTTTAAAATTGGACAGAAGTCGATTCTTGATCTTTGTAAAGTGCTCCATGCCTTCACAGGACACACAGCAGGCTGAATGGGAAGCCTTCATTCTGATTTTCCAGCTTTTATGTGGTTACAATTAACTCCATATGATGCACATTGTTGTATTTGTGATTAAAGTTTCCGGGGAATGACTTGAATGCTGATAGCAGGAAAATGGTGTATTTTTTGTACGCAGCACGAGTCCAGCACTGACAGCCATGTTGCTTTGTTGAGCTTTTGAGAAGTTCCGGCTGCCTGCAGGCTGTCCTCCTCATTCATGCTCTCAGCAGCAGTTAGCAACTGTCCCCCCTGCCCCTTTCAGACAGGTGTCCCTATTTCCACGCGTTCCCTGCTGGAATTCACATCCTCCCCCCTTCATCTCTCCACCATCCTCTTGCAGCAGTGCCCTGTCCAGTCCCCATACAAACAGCTCTCCGCTTATGCTTAAGGCCATCCTTATGACCCTGTTTGGCAAAGGAATGAATGCTCATGAGTGAAACCGAGAGCCTGCATAGAACCAAAAGCGGCTCTGTGTGTGTACCTGTGTCATGGACGCTGACTTGGATCTTCTTACAAGAATAAAAGGCTGTCATGTTTGGGAATTTCCCAGAGAAGCAACATGCTTGTGCTGTACTTTGCAGTGTAGTGTAAAGATTCCTCAGCTAGAAATGAGCAGTAAACTGGTGCAGCAGCACAGCTGGAGTCTATTTTCATTTATTTCAGGAGCTCTAGAATTCCTCCAGTGTCTGATTCAAGCTAATCAGAGTGTCTTTACATAATAGTGCCATTTGTAGGCACACAGAACAACAAATTCTTTTGAAATAAAACATTGCGGTGTTCCTTTCGAAATATTTGGGTGCTTACAGAATTAAATACTTCAATATTTTACTTGGGGGAAAATAATAAAGTGAAATCTGGTTGTCAAAGAATATGAATATCATGTTTATTGGAATATGTTATCTACTGAAGTATTTGGTTTTCTTTTTAACAAAGGAAATTTCGACAAAAAATGTTATTGGGTTGTTTTGATGCGACAAAAGCAAATAGTTTGCACAGTCTTACATTAAATATAACATTTAAATGTAATTAAAATCATTAGAGATTTCTGTGTTGCTTTAGGATTTTGATTTGGGTGATCTGATTTCTGAAGGCAGCTTCAAAAATATCAACCTTTACTTTGTTGTCTAAAATAAGTTATCCTCCTGTCTAGTCGTTTTATTTATATTCATATCCATATCTTATCTTGTGTGTTGTTGTTTTTCCAGATTTAGAGTTTGTTAGAAGACACAGAAAAGGGGTGTACATCATAAATTCTTTATTTTAGTGTGACTTACATGAATTTATTCTCTGGTTTGCTATCTGTGAGTGACACTAAGCTTGAGATATTCTGACAAGGGTCTGGCATATTTCTTAGTGGTGCAGAGGATTGTGCTTCACTACTTTCAGGAGACTGGGTCTTTATTATATGACTTATCTTGAAGCCATGATCTCATACATATTGGAAGCTAGTAAGTAATTTATTCTCTGTCATTTTTTTAATGCACAGTCTGGGATATGCTTTATTTTACGAAGAGCACACAATGTCAGAAAAGCATTAGAACAAAACCAAGTCATTGTTCTGTAAGAAACTTGAGCATAAATGTGGCTACAGTTTTCTTATGTATTTAATCGGAGATCCCATCCAAGCTTCAAAATTTACCTTTTAAGAGAATTTACCTTGTAAGAGAATGAAGAAGAACATATGGGGCTGGGGCTGCAGGAGGAGTGGAACAGCTCATCTTAGATCATCCTAAAGGCCAAGTAAAAATTACATATCCTATATGTATTGTTAATCGTATATGTCAGGGAAGCATGTTACCTGCTAAATAGCATTCAGTAAATTCTGGTTTTACAGTTGTTTTATGTTTGTCTATACAGTAGTATTTAAAACATATGATAGGCTCTAATAAAGCATGGTACCATTGCTTAAGGAAAACCATACTTCTCAGCTTATCCTCATAGACGTTGGGGTTTATCATTCCTTGAGATGAAATGCCTTAGAACTTTTCATAAGATACTGTCTACTGTGTATTGCACTTACTGCAGGCCTGGCAGGCTCCAGGATTTCCAATGTCTTTTTTCAAGAATAGATTCCTTGGGTTAAAACGTTCTAGAGCAGCTTTTTTACAATATAGGTATTCAAATGTTTTGCTTTTTCTAAGTCTGAAACAGGATATAACACAGGAAAGGAAGAGCCCATCTTGAAAAGCAAGGCAAAAGTCTAAAGTGTTTTCTTTTACTGTTGTTTGACAAAGCTCTGAAGTCTAGTTTTGTTTTTCTTTCCTTTGCACTCTCTGATGTCTTACACTTAATCAACCAACTTTCCTTTTTCTCATTTTTTCCTGAACCAGCAAGGCAAGCTATGCTTAATAAGCCTGATCTCCATAAGGCAGTTGAGTCAAAAAGTTCACAGATGGTTTGCTCTTCCACTTACTTGGAATGTAACTCCATAGGAATTGGTATGTAGCTTGCTCTCAGCTAGTCTGTTCCCTAGGTTTTTAAATGAATTTATCTCTAATCATCCTCTTGCCTCTTTATCTTTGCTAAAATCAAACTATTTTATTAACATGTTACTACATTTCAATACTTAATGTTCAGCTGCAAGTTAACGATGAATAAAAAAAGTTTGGGAAAAGTTAAGGTTCTGCTTGCGACTGTCATTTCCTATTTCTGGATGCTCTAATATTAACTTGTTATGTTGGGTTTTTTTCCTCATGTAGAGAGCATTTGATGGAGTATCTTTATTCTGAAAAGGAAGTCATCCTTTTAGATCAGAAAGTTAAGGTCTCTGGAAACTTGGAAAATGATTAGATCATACTTTTAGATTCTTTAAGGTCTTTGTAAGTGATATAGCATTTTTGAGAGCTTTTT
>NW_010973002.1:6506658-6640701 GCF_000737465.1 Haliaeetus leucocephalus
CCCGCCGCGGGGGGGGGCGGAGCCAATCAGTGATAGTGGTAACGCCTCTGTGATAACATTTTTAAGAAGGGAAAAAAAGTTGGGACAGACAGAAACGGCAGCCGGAGAGAGGAGTGAGAACATGTAAGAGAAACAACCCTGCAGACCCCCAGGTCAGTGAAGAAGGAGGGGGAGGAGATGCTCCAGGTGCCGGAGCAGAGATTCCCCTGCAGCCCGTGGGGAAGACCATGGTGAGGAAGGCTGTCCCCCTGCAGCCCATGGAGGTCCATGGTGGAGCAGATATCCACCTGCAGCCCGTGGAGGACCCCACGCCAGAGCAGGTGGGTGCCCGAAGGAGGCTGTGGCCCAGTAGGAAGCCTGCGCTGGAGCAGGGTCCTGGAAGGACCTGTGGCCCATGGAGAGAGGAGCCCACGCTGGAGCAGGTTTTCTGGCAGGACTTGTGACCCCATGGGGGACCCACGCTGGAGCAGTGTGCTCCTGAAGGACTGCACACTGTGGAAAGGACCCATGCTGGAGCAGTTCGTGAAGAACTGCAGCCTGTAGGAAGGACCCACGTTGGAGAAGTTTGTGGAGGACTGTCTCCTGTGGGAGGGACCCCACGCTGGAGCAGGGGAAGAGTGTGACGAGTCCTCCCCCTGAGGAGGATGAAGCAGCAGAAAATAATGTGTGATGAACTGACCGTAAACCCCATTCCCTGTCCCCCTGTGCTGCTGTGGGGGGGGTGGTAGAGAATCCAGGAGTGAAATTGTGCCTGGGAAGAAGGGAGGGGTGGGGGGAAGGTGTTCTGAGATTTGGTTTTATTTCTCATTACCCTACTCTGGTTGATTTGTAATAAATTGAGTTAATTTTCCCCAAGCTGAGTCTGTTTTGCCTGTGATGGTAATTGGTGAGTGATCTCTCCTGTCCTTATCTCAACCCACAAGCTCTTTATTATGTTCTCTCTCCCCTGTCCAGCTGAGGAGGGGGAGTGATAGAACAGCTTTGGTGGGCACCTGGCATCCAGCCAGGGTCAACCCACCACAAATATACATTAGTTACAATTTGAAAAAAGGTATGAAGGAGCAAAAGAAGAGAAAGGTGAAAAGAAGGGAAGAAGTTTGGAAGAATCAACTTTTCTTTCCTCTTCTGTTTTGTCTTGCTATTTTTGAAGTGTTGTCTGCGTCTTCCTATCTTTCCTTCTCCCTATCCTTTCTTTGTCGTCTCTTGTTCCTTTTATCCTTTTTGGTTATTAACTCTTCATCCTTCTTTCCTTCTCAAGTCTTTTCTGCTTGCTTTTGCTCTGTCAGATCATCTTTGCTGAAATTATCTTGATCTTAAATGCTCTGGACAGTATTGTTAATTTTCCTAACCGAATGATATAGAAATAAACAAACCTGCCCTGTATGAGCATACTGAGGTAGAAGTGCATGGATTAGGAAGGGATATAAATTTAAATCCTGGGACCTGGGAGTGTTGTTAGTTCATTACTTTTATGTTGCCTTTTGTCCATGGCAACATTAAGTTGATGAATGCCAGTGTCCTGTTACTGGTGTTTTGCTACTAGGTTAGATAAATTAATGTTCTTATAATACCTGTATTTTAGGGCTACGTGTTCACAAAACATTTCAATAAGCTTATGTTAAGTTTATATTAAGCTTACAGTAAATAGATATCTTTTTCTTCTAAATATGCATTGAGTTTAGGGGCATATCTTTGTAGTTTGAAGCATAAGTTACAGAAAAGATGTTTTAGTAAATTGATTTGTTTATCTCCTTCCTAATTTTTTTTTTCCCTAAGATGTAATATTATGGATTGGCAAGGTAAATAATTCTTGCTCCAAAGGTTATTGATTGTTGGCAGGATGTGTGGCAGGGATGAATTGAGGAAGGACCTAACCAAAGATGGGGAACTCATTTGTGATTTGGAAACATTTTGGTGAGGAAATTCTTGGTGAACTTGCCAGAAATTGCTAAAAGATGGTCTGATCATAATGACAGGTAAATGACAAAATTACTTCATAAAAATTAGTGATTGAATCAGTATTGTACTTACAGTAACTGTCCACAGAGGTTGCTAACCTGTAATGGTCCTTTACATGGAATAAATCAGTACAGTATATGCTCTTTAATATCTTTCTGTATGTATTGTGCCATATTATAATAAACCTATCATAGGGCTGCATGTTTCTATAGAGGAGTGGTGTGGTTTCAGCCCAGCCGGTAACAAAGCACCATGCAGCCGCTCGCTCGCTCCACCCCCCCTCCCCTGGCCACGGTGGGATGAGGAGAAAATATAAAGGCAGGCTCGTGAGTCGAGACAAGTGACTTATGGTCACAGGCGAAAGACAGGCTCAACTTGGGGAAGAAACAAAGTCAATTCAATTTACTACCAATCAAGATCAAACAGGGATATTGGGAAGTAAAACCAAACCTTAGAACAGCTTCCCCCCACCCCTCCCTCCTTTCCCGGCTCAATTCCAGTCCTGGTTCTCTTGACCTCCTCCCCCCTGCGGTGCAGGGGAAGAGGGGATGGGGCTTGCGGTCAGTTTGTCACATGTTGTCTTTGCTGCTCCTTGCTCCTCAGGGAGAGGACTTCTCACTTGTTCCCTGCTCCACCGTGGGGTCCCTCCCATGGGAGACAGTCCTTCACAAACTTCTCCAATGTGAGTCCTTTCCGCAGGCTGCAGTTCCTCACAAACTTCCCTGGCGTGAGTCATTTCTGCAGGCTGATCTTCAGTCACAAGCTGCTCCAGCGCAGGCTTTCCCATGGAGTCATGGCCATCTTGGGGGCCCTCTGCTCCACCGTTCACCTCCATGGGCTGCAGGGGCATCAACCTCCTCAGGCTCCCCTCCTCCCTCTCCTTCTTCACTGACCTTGGTATCTGCAGAGGGGTTCCTCTCACATTCCAATCCCACTACTCACTACCAGTTCCCCTTCTTAAATACGTTATCCCAGAGGCGCTACCACCATTGCTTATGGGTGTGGCCTTGGACAGAGGCGGGTCCAACTTGGAGCCGGGGAAGCTTCTAGCAGCTTCTCACAGGAGCCACCCCTGCGGCCCCTCCCCCACTACCAAAAAAACCCCCCACCATGCCACACAAACCCATAACAAGGAGAAAGATACTGAAAGTCTGATCATGTAAGTAAGTGGAAGTAAAATTAACTCAGAGTTTTGCTCGCATTACAGTCAAATTGTGATTATGTCTCACACAGCTTTAAAGGAACTGGCTTAACTTAGCTATTTTTGATACCTCGAGTAAATTTTTGACACAGAGGAAGTCTGTGTACTTTTCAAATCTGTGAAATTGAGGTCTGTGCTGATCCAACTGTACTTTTATCTCTATGCCCATCATTTGGGTATGCATAAAGGAACCACATTTGCAACTTTTGACTTCAAAGTAGACAAAACCTTCCCTTGGTAGAGACATTTTCAATGTATTTGGTAATGACCTGTAGGATGAAGGAAAAAAAAGAGCTTTCCAGTTCATTTAGAAAGATCTGCTTAGACTTCACTGAGGTGAGAAAGCCAAATGATTAATAGGTGTGGAAATTAGGCAGCAGGAATGTGTTCTTATGAAAGATCCTGTTGTTTGTCTGTTGTTGTCAGCAAATTTTTTTCAGTCATTGTTTTTAAGATCTTACTCTGAAAAATTCAAAGGTAGAAGACTACTTGGTTTGCCTTACACTGTCATTTGAACTGTAAAAGGATGGTATTCTACTAAGCGTAATATAGGGTTTTTTTGAGAACTGGAAAGGGTAATGAAAGAAGATGCTGCTACTGGTGTATTGGGTTTGCCTCTGGTAAGGTCTCTAAGGTACCTGGTTTAAGGATGTTTATAGCAACACTTGCTGCTGTAAATGGAATCTGCTGTGCCGTGTTGTTAAAGGAAAGACAGACTCTGCCATGTTTTATTTCAAAGATTCCCATCCTACTAGGCCATGACAAAAGTCCTGAAATCTTGTGTTCATCATTACAGCAACCTCTATAGCTTTGTATTTCCAGTGGATTTTTATAGATGTGAGCATATTATACAATAGTATTCAAAACAAAGATAATAGAAATGTCTTGAATAAAATATTTGTTATAATAATAAAATTTGCTTGACTTGAGTCGGGGACTGGTTCCACTCCTGGGCCAAACTGTTGGTTAATTATCCAAATAAATTTCCTAGATCACTAATTGATTGGCTAAAGAAAACCCCTTGTGAATGTTAGAAATGCATTAAAGATGATTTACTGTCTTGGAAATAGCAATAAACCCCAAATTATACAACTTGACTTTCAAAGTTTAGTACTTATTTAACAAGTTCTTTATCTTATTTGGAATAGTTCTTGGTATTGTAGATAAGAAGCACTCTTACTATATATGTATTCGGAACTCATAGAACTTTGTTTTACCCTTTACTTAGTTGTTATATGCATTTGTAGTATAAGCTGCATTTTTCCCAGTTTATTTGAGGGGGATTTTGGTTTGTTGGGTGGTAGGTTTATTTCATGATGTCATTGTGTGTATCTTTTTTCTGTACACTCAGTGACTAAACTTGTTTAATAAGTAGGAGTCACTTGACTTCCATCGTTTTCACATGGTGCCTTCATAATTAGGTCTTTGTTCATTCTTTCTAGTATATTTATCCAACAGCCCATCATGAGTGTTTTAAGGCAAAAATCAGTCTAGATCTGTAGTACTTCTTATTCCTTTTTTAAGACAGTTCCCTTTGAATAAAGGTTCGTCTTCCCTATGACTCAGATTTGCTGAAAGCAATCCCATTTTGCATTTCCCTAAAGTAAAACATGGTGATTCTTTCAAAGACAAGGAGGTAAGCTTATAGGGCTGGACAGACAAGTTTTAAAACACAGATATCTGTGTACTACTGTATCCATCACACAAAAACTATTAATTGGTGGTAGCACACAAAAGAGAAACATCTATCCTGGGGAATAAGATTGGAGAAAAATGAAGTAAGTAGTGGGGAAAATATAAATGAAGAACAGATTGATGGGATAAAACCGTGGAAAACTGATTATAGGATAATTTTAGGATTAAAGGTATTTCTGAGGGAATAGAACAAAGATGGCTGAGAATTTATATATTCTTTTTTGTTTGTTTTATTAGCTGAATAGGGAATTCCAGAAAGTGATAATGGAGAAATAAATAAAGCTTAAGAGAGCAAATGGGCTTTGGCTTCTAAGCCTGTAGGGGGCAACTAACCCAAGTGTATTAAACTGCTTAAATTATATGGTTAAGCAGATATAGTTTAGGCTGATTAGAGAGCTCTATAGACTTGCTTGAGGGAGCTGCTTACCTGAATAATGTTACTACCTTGCCAGGTAAGTTTCCATGAAAATGTAGTCTTCCTTGGAGTGTCCCTCTCCGAAGACTGTTTTTTTAGACATGAAAATGTAATTAGATAAAGTCACAAATAGTCCTGGTAGTGGGGTTTAATGCTGCCTTTATCAGTGAACTATGTTATAAGGTTTATTCTTGCTTGCTGTCTTCTTAGAATCCTGGAATGAGCAAAGAGTTATCCTATTCCAGCTTTTGATATTAAATTGGGAAGGTGAAAGATTATATCCCTTCAGACTAAGGCAGATATAGAATTCAGGTCTAATGTATTTGTAGTGAAAGGGAAATGATTTAAGATGCGTCAAGCAAGGATCAGTAGAACACAGCTCTCCAGAAGTGTAAACTGATCTGACGAGCTTTCCTTTCCTTGATGTCCATGCATAGTACCTCTCTCCTGTACTCTCTGTTTCTCAAGTATTGTCTGTTATGGTCAATATTGTCCGTAAAGTCTCTTAAGAACTTAATGAGATAAAGCAGTTAATTAATAGGCAAATGTATTTAATGCTGACAAAATAAAAACTTGATGTAGCAATACTGTAAAAGACCTGTTTAACAGTACTGAACTTGGACACAGGGCTGGCTTAGATGGAAACAGAATTTTTTAAATTTTGAACTTCACAGCTGGAAGATTTATGGAAGTAGTACTCGAAACATTTATTTCTCAGAGCAATGAACATTAAAGCAGATTTCCCAGAATAGGTTTGCAATGGCAATTGCTAAGTTAAATGAGCATATGTTAAACTTAGTTAATGTGTAAAGCTATATTGCAAATATTGAGTTGCTTTGCTGTAGTAATGGAAATAGGAAAACTCCCAATCTTCCTAATATATAATTAAGACAAACTTGTAGCCTCTCATCAGTCCTTTATTTCATTAAACTTCAAGTTCCCAGCCATTAGGAGAACAACATTATCCGAAAAGTTAGATCTTGGACTGGAGTTGAGACTTTGACTTTTACTGCTCAATCTGTAGCCTTTTTTCTTTGAGTTTTATTTTTTAATTCTATCCATTTAGCAGTATGCTTTTTCAGTAGCCTTATAAGGTAGCTGAATGTGTAAATACCACAATGGAATCAACCTCTGCATCAGACTATGCCTTTGTAATTAAGCAGTGGTTGGGAGGCTGTGACTCCTAGGCAGATGTCTACTTAGCAGCTCATTCCTATGGACAACACAGCTGTTATTTTTTCAGTGAGTAACTTTAAACTTTCTATGACGTTAATATTTCCATAGGCTCAACGCCTGTGGAAGATTGTATCCAAAATGGAATTATGGCAAGATTCTCAGCAGAAACAGTGGAAAATTAGAGCTGCTGTTGCAGCGTCAACACGCTCAACACACACAAACTTAAAACCCCTCTACAAATGAAATAAAAATTGGAGAGGCTTTTTAGCTTTATGTAAGCAATAATGATTGATGAATTATTTTATTTTTTTTTTTAATCAGGGGTATTGAGTCATGAACTTTCAGGCAATTTCTTATTATGTAAACTGGAGCACAATTTTAACAAATATGAAATACTGTGTAATGCCCCAAGCGGCCAAATCTGCTTATGCTGTCCAAAGATTTATAGAATATAGAGAAGACTTTTTTTCTTCCCTAGACTGTATATGGCCACCTTAAGCTAATTTTTACAGAGATTTGATAGGTTAGATCAGGTAATATCTTACTGATTGCAAAAATTGATCTGAATTGACCAAACTGAACATATGTGTATATATATATATATAAACTAAAATGCAAGGGCTTGGCAACATTGTATGTGCGTATACAGTATATATATAATTACATCCTGTGGAGTCTCCGTGTCCAAACCTAGTCAGGCAACAGAGAATTTTGGGCATGCCAAAATAACAGTATATAATAACAGTAGTACAGTGTTCGATAGAGTTTTTGATAGTTTTGATTGCCACTGAATGTTGAAAAACTTTTGATAGAGTTGTCAAGGCTTGTTTCTCTGAGTCTTGGAGAGAACGAGCTCTTGTGAACACTTTTTGAACTGCTCTTCACTACTATACGAAGCATGTAGGAAGAACAAAAGTTTAGGAATCATATTTAGAACAGAGAAAGGACAAAACAGCTTATTACCAGTACATATCCTCAGCAGGTCCAGGAACCTTCATCACTTGTAGTACAAGATGCAGAGCAATGTGTACTTGTGTTGCTAATTCTTTTAGTTTTATGGTCTAGGTAAGTATTTGACTATAGACTTTTCTCCCAAGATAAACTGTAATAGAGAATCATGATTGCAAGAAGCGCAGATTTTGTTTTTAAATAACATTTCTTTGCAATAGTAAATACATCTGCACTGGAAGATAGGTGTGTCTTCATGGATCAGAAAACCATAAGACAAAATCGAATTGAGTTGGATTTTTAGTTTTAAAAATAATCCATTGATTCAACATTTATATTCCCTAATTCATAAGACAATAAATTACTGTATGTTAAGAAAATTACTTTAGGTAAAAGTCAGAAGAAGTATTGCCTCCAATGTTGACAGTGCTAAAATTTCATCTCTGAAGTAAAGTTTCAATATATAGGAATGTCAAGAACTGGCACTGTATAAACCTTTACAACTTAGTAAGAGGAAGAGTAAAATGAATGTGATACTTTGATAAAGAAAAATGGTTAAAAAAAAAAAAGTTACCATTAAATCTTCCTGTTTCCAGAAGAGTACCAAAGCATTTCAAGAGTTGTCTGTGCTGCATGGAAGAATGGAAGAACCAGATGTAGCTTTGAAATTATGTCTTGCAATGAAACAGGGGCTTTAAGGCATCCTGCTCATAAAAAAATGAGGAGAGCAGAAGACAAACGAACAGAAAAAAACCCCAAACAAACCAACCCCCAGCTGCACAGGGCAACTTATACCACCTGAGGAGCTTCCCTCAAGCTCTTTAAAATAAAGGCAAGCAATCAAAAGAAGCCATGGTGCCTTGGTAAAATATGTTGCCAATTTTGACTCACCCTTATGGTGAACAGGTGAAACATTTAGCTTAAATGACTTTACAGTTTCCCTTTGCACAGTTACTGTATTTCATATGAAGTGTCATAATTTAAGTGGTAATGTAAATTCAAACCCCCAAGTTTTAATATCTTTGTATGCCATGGTATTGCATAACTGCTTTGGCAATTTGGGATGTATGTGGAAATATGAGAAACTTGTGTACCGCTTTTTAGTAAGTATATGTTGAAGGAATAAACAAGGGAGAGAAAGCTTGCCCGTAGAAAAAAAGATCAGGCATAAGAATAATGTGTTAGGTAGAAATAAAGTATCTTGGGCCTATCTGTAGAGGCTTGGAAAGGTTACATGGTAATGCTTTCTTAACTGTACTTTTAGCATTTTTTATTTTTGTTATTTTGTGGACTTCTGTAAAATATTAATAGGTATCTACTTCCATGTTAGTTGGAAAGTTTCAAAATATCTCTAATTTCTGACAGAGTATGCAAAATATTTAATTTTAGACATGTGTGCAATCCTGTGCCATTTTTACTTCACTTATTGAGCTACTTGTTTTTACAATAACTGCAAAAATTATTTGCTTTTTTAATAGACCTGTGTTTAAGTACATAGCTATGTAAGAATATACCATATGTTCATATATCTATTCAGTAATTTTTTAAGCCATAATTGAGTTTAGGTTAAATAGGTAATGAGTTCAAAGTATAAATATTAAAAATTATAAAGAATAATTTTTGGGAAAATAGAAACAAGTAAACTACTGTATTTTTTACAATGTAGATTTCAAAACCAGTACAAGTAGTCTCAAACTTCTAAAGCCCTTTCCCTGTTTACGCTTAAAATCAGAATTAATACGTGCTAAATTTCAAACCAAACTGATTTGATTCTTCAGTTAGAAAGTTAGTGCTTAGAGTTAGTGTTTGGGCTGAAATACGTTGTCAATAGCTTTACTTCATTATTTTAATAGAGAATGGTTTCATCATCATTCTAACGGGAAAGGTTATGAGCTTGGCAGCCTGTATCAGATATTGTGACCAGCTGTAAATACACAGGAAATGAGAGGAGGGAAAGAAGGAGCCACTGCGTTACTTGCTGAAGGTTTGTATTAGTTTTCAGTCTCAAGCGGGGTGGTGGGATCTGAAGGCTGGAGAGGTCTCCCGAGGCGTCGCCTCCTTCCTTGTGTCAGGGCAAGCCATTTCTGAAGTACGACATATTAACTATGTGCACAAATACTGCATTTTGAAGCCGAGTATTAGAATGACTTGCAATATCATGGTTTCTTCACCTCATGAACTTAGGATGAGGGAGTGCTGCCTCCGGACCCTGAGGGTACTGCCAGGCCTGACTGTCCCTGCCCAAGCTTCCCCCGGGGCTCTCAGACCCTGCCTATGGCCTAGGACCCCATGCCACCCCCGGGGCTGGCCAGCGCTGCGCTGCCAGCACCACAGCAGGGCTGGTCTCCAGCTCGCCGCAGTCGGGCCCACCTGTGGGCTGACAGCCTCGGGCTTGCCCCATCCCCCAGGGAGGTGCTGATGCCCGGGCCCGGGGCTGCCCCCCGGGCTGCCCTGCTCCCGGCTGTGGCGATGTGACAGGTCCTGGCTGCCAGGCCCTGCCCTGCTGCCCCGGGAGAGCTGCGGGATCCCGGCCCCAGGGAGCCCCCAGCCCTTGCAGTGCCCTGACACCCTGAACCTTCCTCTCAGAGATGCGCTCTGAGGATCTTTCAAACTGTTTCAGCCTTAATTTTCTGAACGTTGGGAGACAAAGGAATCCAAAAGAAGCTGAGTAAGTTTGCTGTAGTCGTTTTAAAGCGTAAAAGATGATTAGTTCTTCTCAGAATGTTTTTAAGTACACACAGGAATTGCCTGCAGTTCCTCTCAAGTCCTGGAGTATGTTTTGGTCCTTTACTTACTTCCTCCTTTCAAAGCTTATCCCACTAGCAGACAAAAATTAAGCCTCCCCCTACTCCTCCCCAGATCCCTGTTGTTTGCCATATACTTTCATTTGAACATCTGCTGTAGGGAAGTGGGATTTGGTGGACATTTTTTATTAATGTGGACTAAACATGTGCTGGCACATGCAGTCGATATTGCTTTTTTTCCACAAAAGTCCTTGATTTTCTCCCTAAGTACATAGCAATAGGTAAAATGGATGAATCTTCCTCCTTGTGATGCTGGGGCCCAGCAGGGAGGATAGGTGAAGAGGCAGCTCCTGCATTGGGTGTCAGGAGGAAGACGTTGTCCTTGCAGCAGGAGCTGCAGTTCCCACCTCCCTCAACCTGGCTCTTCTTCCACCTCCTCCATTCCCCGTTGCAGAAGTCAGTTGCCACCGTATTTATTTAGGCAGCATCATCCAGTTCTGCCTGTGTTTCTAAGAAGCTTTTTCCTAATTGTTTTGTCACAGAATTCAGTGGGAATGTGATTTGCTGGAGGGTGTAGTCACTCACATTCTCCAGTTTAAGGAGTGTTACCCAAACCATTGGTAGCAACTAGTGAGGGGAGCTCTCCCTTAGACCATTGGACAGTGATTGGCTTCCCAGCCTGGCCACTCTTTTCAAGACCGCAATAGGTTTTAAATTCTAATTACAAGAAAATCAAATTGAGTGTTTACCCCACTTAAGGTTTTAAATGTCTGTTTCTTTTGTGAAATTTGCACCAAAAGACCACTTTCAAGTCACAAACCAAAACCGAGGCATGATGCTTTGCCAGTGAGCCTGCAGCTGTATGTATGGAAAGCATAGGACATGTACACTACTGCCTTCTGCTGGTTCAGTGTCAGCCATCAGGCATCTCTTACCAACACAGACATGCTGCAAGACTGAGTCATGCTAGGTAGACGATTTTTATACTGGAACAACCTATTTTGTTGGAAGGGGAACAGTTTTTACCCTTTGGTGCTGCAGACAGATTTGTTGGCAGGCGTAGCCTTTTTAACATGCTAGTATTTCTATACCAGTAAAGCTTTGGATTAAGCATAGCTATAGCTTGAGCAAAAGCATTACCCAGTTCTCTGAATAAAATAAAGTATGCAAAAGGAAAAAAGCTATGTGTATAAATTTATATATATACACATGCATTTTTGTATGGTTGCATCCACAAAAGAAAGAAAAGTCCATAGAAGAATAAGAACCCATACAAAAATTGCGATGTCAACCGAGTGCTGGGTTTTTCCGCATGCTTCTCATAGGCTTATCTATCAAGCAGGGCTTTCGAGTTTGAGCTAGGCTTTGTTGGCATGCAGAAAATCATGTGTTGAAGGTTGCAACTTTTTTTTTCTCAATCATAATAAGATGTATAGAAAATCTCTCTGGAACTTCTATATATAAATTCTGAACTTTTGACTTCAGATGCCTGTGATATTTTTCATATTGTATAAAGTTTACAAAAGGGAAATAGAGGTAGAAAGTGGTTATTACTCTACTTTTTACTGTAGGTGTTAAAATTAGTCACGGTCCAGGAAGTATCCAAGTTACTATGAATTTCGGTTCAAACTGAAAAACACATAAGGGAATTACTCATAATACAGTCATCATTTTCTAGTGCTTATTTCCCTTTAAATTGTAAAGCACTTTTGTGTATATAGCATGTGACTTATGCTGAGTTTTATGTTATAAGTCTGTCTCTTCTTTTTATTCTTTTTAAGGAAAAAATCTTTTTCAAGGATTTTTTGGGAGGATGGGGAGGTGTCCTGGTTTTTGCTGGGATAGAGTTAACTTTCTTCCTAGTAGCTGTTATAGTGCTATGTTTTGGGTTCAGTACAAGAAGAATGTTGATAACACGCTGATGTTTTCAGTTGTTGCTAAGTAGTGCTTATGCAAAGTCAAGGACTTTTCAGGTTCTCATGCCCAGCCAACAAGAAGGCTGGAGGGGCATAAGAAGTTGGAAGGGGACACAGCCAGGGCAGCTGGCCAAAGGGATATTCCATACCACGTGATGTCATGTCTAGTATATAAACCGGGGAGGAGTGGGGCTGGTGTAGGGATTGCCACTCGGGAACTAACTGGGCATCGGTCGGCGAGTGGTGAGCAATTGCATTGTGCATCACTTGTTTTGTATATTCCAATTATTTTATTATTATTATTGTCATTTTATTATTGTAATTGTTATCATTATTATTTTCTTCCTTTCTGTTGTATTAAACTGTTCTTATCTCAACCAATGAGTTTTACTTTTTTCCCCAATTCTCTCCCCCATCCCACTGGGTGGGAGGGAGGGAGTGAGCAGCTGTGTGGTGCTTAGTTGCTGGCTGGGGTTAAACCATGGCAATGTAGACAAAGTGTGTGATCTGGGCAAGCTTTCCTTGGTTTCTGTTTTCTGATTATGGGAGAAGTGGTACACCATGTTCCAGTCTCAACTGAGTGCTCAATCTTCCTCATCTAAAGTTGAGTCATTTTAAAAAATGAATCATAATTTTTAATGTGGGCTAAATCAAATGGTTTTGAACTTAGTATGTAAATTTGTCTTCAGTTATAAAAAGTATCTTTGTTAGGACTGAAAGACAGGTAAGGAAAAATCAGACACTTTGACACTTTTACTGTTACATATGCAGGTTTCGTATTTCTAGAGTGTCATTTTAATTGTTTTGCCTTTATTCTGAAACAATACAACATCAGCCCAAGTCTCATCTATATATCTATTGTTTTGGAGTCTTTATTTTAAAATAGCATTTCTGCAGCACTGCGTGGAATCCAGGTACTTTTCTCCCATGTACTAGTAATAGCTTTTCAGTTAGCAGTCTTCCACACCATGCGTAGTCTGTTTGTCCTGCCCCAAACTCACTGGAGCATGAGGTGGGAAACCACTTCTTGCCTCATCCAAGGAAAGCTCTGATTCCTGGGTCACAGTTGCCCTTTTTCTTCTTCCACCCCCTTGGCTAAATGAACACTGGTGCATTCTATCCAAATTGCAACAGAAGATGGGTTGAGCAATAAGAATTTAAATCCATTCAGGCAGAGGAGAGAATTGAAGGTCTTACATATTATGAGTGAATGTCCAAAGCACTGGGCTAGTGGGTAATAAAAATAATAAAATTGTGAGAACAAAAAGAGATGTTTCATGAAACAGACTTTATATTTAAAGCTACATGAAATTCATATTGTGTTAGCTATAGTTTTGCAGGTAAGATGGGATTTAAGCACTACAGTGACAGACTGTGTGCTATATCTACACATATTTAGAGACTGTCTCTCTTGAGGAGAGCTTGGAATACAGAGACTTAGACAGAGAAGGAATTTGTCCTTGATTTTAAAAACAGGTAAGAGTAATCCGTTGGAGTTTAAGACCATATTTGTATGTTAACATGAGTGGTTCTTATGGATTTAGTGAGACTGCTGACAAAATGGTAAGTTGCTAAGTTATGCAGAACATCTGTACTTGTAGGTAACAGTGAGAACACAGATTCTGGTTTGATGCTTGTGTTTACACCACCATTTTCCAGTGAGTATGTAGATGATTTGGATCAGACTAAATAAACTGTAGTGGAACCCATAGCATTGTTGTCGTTTCCTTGTTACTTAGGAAAAAAGTTAGGAAAACTTCCTAGTTACTTCTGTGTATATTTTCTGGAAATTTTTGTCTATTTTGGACAGAAAGCATGTACTTGACTCTTTTTTTTTTTTTTTTTTTTTTTTGAAGTGGAATTGAGAACATTTTACTGCAGTTTCTCATTTTTATTGGCATAGACCTTTCCAACAAAATGCCTCTTGTATTTTTTCTTTTTTTTTTTTTAAATGTGATCCCCAAGTAAGAGTGAAACTTGAAAATTATCCTATTATTCATATCCCTTTAGGTCAACTTATTAGAGATGGAACATGTTCCTAATACTAGTTTGCCTACTAGAGGCTGAGGAAAGACAATTTTTCTGAGGAATGTCAGCACTGTTGAAGAGTATGCCTGCAGAAGATTGCCAATTGGTGTTTGACTTCAAAATATTGATAAGTCATTTCGAGTATTTTAAAAGGTCTCTGTTCATGTTAGTTTGGATACTGTCACATGAACTCAAAAAATGATTGAATAACTGTGAACAAAAGATTGTGAACAATGGTTCTGCCTTGGCTGTGAAATGTATGTCATAGTGCTTGTAATAAATACAGCTCCTGTCCAGAATGTGGAAATCTCTTGAAGAGTTTTGCTGGACAACTGAAGCAAGATTTATATCCACAGACCCTTTTTTCTTGACAGTTATTTCAAGCATGGAATTAGCTATACTTTTTTGGATGTGACTACTATAAGCTCATGCATGGAAAAGGTGAAAAGTTGTATTGTTGCTGAAATTGTCAAGTATCATCAAGACAAAAAATATTCTCTAAGAAGAGAGTATGAAAATTAAAAGCAAAAAATTATTTTTAATAAGTAACATAGTTTTAATTATGGTTGTATAAGCATAATAATTTAAAGATGAATAGACTATCTGGCAAAATAGGAAATGAAAGAAGCATGGTCATTGCTGGGAGAAAATCTCAAGACTGTTTTAAAACAGCTAGGGAAGTGGGCCATTTCTATTTTATTTATTTATTATTTCATTTGTATAATAAAAAGTGCGTGAGGAGACCTTGCTGTCTTTCTATCTGATGTGCGTTTACCCTCTTTCCTCCAAAGTTCAGTAAAATCTTTTTTTCAGATGAGGTTCAGTCACCTCTGTCATACATCTGCTCATCTCACACTGCTGCTTTCATAGTTATTGACTTCATTATCATAAGATGCAATGATTTTTGTATACAACCATGTATATGACTATTGAAATAATAGACCAAGTAAAAAAGAATTTTTTGTCAGTCATCAATTTTTGTACTTGTCCTGATCAGTAAGTATCTAACCCATCAGCTTCTAAATACAGTTCCTAATAAAATTTATTTCTTAATATATTGATTTATTCCTTTTTATAGTTTTTTTGTCTCCTTTTCACATAAAGTTGTAATTATTTGCTGTATTTCAAATGACACAGCAATAAGACTATAGATGACCTTATCAGCTAAATATTTGCTGTGATTGCCTATGAGACCAGCTAAACTCTGTTACTTACAGTTGACACTAACATTGAAATACATCCTATTAGTGAAAATAAACTGTTTTATTGAGGCCACATGTTGTGTCGGGTGTTTTCATTGAAGAAAATGTCATAAAATGACAAACACTGGGAAAAGCAGTTCTTATTACAGTCTTAACTGTGATGAGGGTAGGGAGGAAACAACTCCTCCAGCACCTCTTGAAACTGAATTTTACTGGTGTATCCTGTTTATGGCTGTTAAGAACTGTTACAAAGCTATTTTTCAAGTCCTTTGCTCCTAAATTTTCTCCTTCTAGGTCACGTAATTTACTAAAAGTACTTTTTAGAGTCAGGTTTAAGGTGCTGAATTTCTTTAACCATGTAAGAACTATTACAATGCTGTATGTTGTTGATATAATTAAAAAATCAGTAAGACTAGGTCCTAATATTTGTAGTTTTAAGTGTCTAACTAATTGCTCATTTGATAGTGCTGTTCTTGATGCACTCTTTACTTCTCAACTTCCCTTCCAGGTTTTGTTGTAGAAATAAATGTGCAGCCATTAAGTTTAGCTGTTTTCTTCTGTAGTGCATCTGCTACTCATTACTAGTTCACGGTTTACTTAAGTGTTGTGGCCATTATGCGCATTTGACCATTATGCACTCAACTACTGCATTTTAAAGAAAAAATTGAGTTACAATTATTTTTGTTGTATTGCTGAGATGTTTTAAGGTGGAAAAGATGGTTATGTGCATGATGTATTCTATGTGAATCTGAGTTTAAGGGTTTTATGTAGTGGCTACTTACTGAAATAACTGTTTTGTTATCTGCATGTAGACAATTAAAAACAAATTGAAAAGGTTAGACCTATATCCCTGCTTCTGAACTGCAGGGATTTTGCACAGCTCTGTTAGACAAAAGTTGTCCTAAAGTTACTTTAGTTGACAGTGGTTAGAATATCTTAGAGGTCTCAAAAAATAAAGGTTTCAATAGCAACATTTGTTTTCTGTGACGTGAGTGCAGAAAAATATTTTTTTTCCTTCAAGTTTCCCCTTTATCTTGATATTCTCTGGCGCCTCTGACAGTTCCTCTACTCACTGGCAGGCATGCTAGATGAGATTGAGTAGCGCTGCTGGGAATGACCATGTTCCGTAGATGACTTGGGTTTCAAGGGCAAGAAAAGTGGCTTGAAATAGTCCTTGCAAACAACTCCTTCAGAAATGTGCTACTTAACAATACTTAAGGATTGGGTCAGAGAGTGTTTGTTTCCTAGTGTTTTGTGTTTACTTGCTGATTTTTACAGTATTTGGTGAGAGGGTATAGTATGTTCTCATTTTGTTTGTGCCCACAGCTGTCATACAGCTAGAGAAAATTACTAATGTGCATTTAGAAAAGCTCTTAGCAGTTTGGTGGTTGTTTCTTTACTTACAGTTCATATTTTGTAAATCAGTTTTCTGTATTTTCATTTTCTCTCTCTTTATTCTTCATCCAGATTCCACCAAGAAAATTAAGGATGTCTTAGAAGAATTCCATGGCAGTGGTGTGTTAGCAAAATATAATCCTGAAGGGGTAATTCTTCCTCTTTCTTCAATGGCCAGAAATGTTGGGGAGAAATATTTACAAATGTTGTAACAAATCTAAGCATTTGAAATAGAAGATTATTTGTAGATCAGCTGTTTGGGGTATTTGAAACTGTTTGGAAAGCAAAAATATGAATATTTTGAAGGCCTAAAAGTTTATAAACATCACATTAGACAGACCTGCTTAATAATTTACATAAAAACACATTTTCATTTCTAAGAATTAAACAGACAGACACAAAACCCCCCATCTTATAGTAAGGTTAACGTGCTTCCCAATTATTTTTAAAGATTGGAAATGTTAAGCATAATGTCAAAAGTTAGAAAAGTAAAATATGTTGAGTTAAGATTTATTTTTAAATTCTGTTTCTCTTGTGTTGTTTCTGGTAGTGGGATCCCCATTATTAAAGGAGAACTTTCTTCTGATGTTAGAAAACAAAGAATTCAGCTGGGGAAAAAAAAAGTGTGTGTACATTGTCATTGCAGATTCACTACTAGACAAAATATTCTGGTTTGGCTGTAGAAAAAGCTAGATTGTTTTCTTTTGTTATCCTCAATTGTAATTTGTATCTGCTTAGCACATCCTAATAGTGTGATTCAAAATACAGCTAAATAAAAACCTGTTTCAGTAATGTTTCCAATAGTAATGTTTCTAACTGTGCTTGCATTACGTAGAATTCAGGATAGAAAAATTTGCCAACCATTATGAAAACTACTTGATCTTACATTTCAGGATGTAAAAGACAAGTATTATTGTAAAGTAAGGTAGTTGTAACTCTTTAAGTATTGAAAAATTATTTGACTTGACACTGAACTTTGCAAAGCATAGTGCTGGTCATTTTAGTTTCTGGGGAAAATATTTCATAATTCAGTAAAATAGTGTAAGTTGATCTTGTAAATGATCATCTTAAATCTCCATTATTTTAGTTAAATAGAATCATGGATTATAAAAGGATGGGAATGCTGTGAACATCTAATTTATTCTCCAATGTAACATAGGCTGTAGGACCTCCCTTAATTGATTTTTGTTAAATGTAGACATGTTTTTGTTTTTTTTTAGAAAAGTGTGAACCATTCATTTAAAAACTCAGTGCTTGCTCTTTTTTTTTTAACTTTTAACTTCTGCAGTTTTCTTTTTGTTCTTAGTGTATGTGATAAAGTATTTTTAATTTATTATTCACATTTTTTCTTGAAATTCTTCACTTATTTTCAGTCATCACGCAACTTTTTCAGTTTTGTGAAGTGTAACCTTTTAAAGTACAAAATAATTGTGCATCTTATGCATATTTAAATAACATGTTGCCACGTAGGTAACACATTATCAAGTTATCAGTGTTGGTGCATAAACAAATCAGTATTTAAAGTTGTGAGATTGGTCTCTTAACAAAGTCATTCCTCCAATTTGGGAATATGTGGAGGTTGAGTCATGGCAAAAAGTGATCAGTATGGGCACCTGGGACAACTGCTCTGACTGAAGCCAGGTCAGTTTGCAGAATTTGTACAAAGCTGGAATTAATAAACACGGTTGGTCCTGAGCTGAGTCTTTGACTCTGTATGGTGTTTCCCAGAGTTCTTCATTTCATAGTGACTTGTTTGCAGAATCCCACCAATGTACTGAAACATCTAGGGGTTATAGAGCAGCAAATCAGCCAAGCCAGTGAGGAGGATGGAAGGGGAGGAGTGAATGCAAGTCACACACCCTGTAGTTGCTTCAGTGTCTTCAGCAGGGATCAAGCTATACACTGCTACTGGGTCAATGTTGGACACAGGCTGACCCTGACAGCTTTTGTACTTTGCTGCCTAGCACTTAGGCTTCAGGGAGTGCAACATAAGGAAAACACAGCTAGCAGCAAAGCTACTTTGAATCTAGTAGGATTTATTAGCTCAAGTTTAACTCCATAGGCTGCTGAACTGGAAGGAAAGTGGCTGAAATTTCCTCTGCAGTTGAGTGAAAATTCCAAGTCAGACAGAACTGCCTTTGCACAGGTGTGTCTATTTCTGGCATGTATTCAACCTGCTATGTGGATAAACTCTTTATAGAATGATTTACAAGTTGATTGTATCTGGTCAGATGAGGACTCCATGAGTTGGATGTACAAATATAAATTAAGTCATTGTTATCTGTAAATGAGATGACAAAAATTGACTGATCCAGCTGAAATCAGTCATAGTGCAGCTTTTTATTTCCACATGTTGTAGACAGCACTTCCTTTTTGTTATTGTGTTTTGTAGAGGATACCATCATGTTTCCATTTTAGCTATTTCCTAGATCGTTATCTTATAAGCACTCCAAGTATTTTTCAAGTCTTGTCAATATTCTGCCAAAAGGTGGTGCCAGTTTTTTACCAATAAACCTGTGGCATAGAGCTATGTCAGACTTAGCAGTGTGATAAATCTATGTACTTAAGAAAAAGCCTTAAGAACTTCCTGTTTCAAGCTTCTCCCTGCTTAAAGGGTTCAGGAATTTATTCCACTGCATTACTTCTGTATTGGAGTTTTTTATCACAAGCTGATTTAATGGGACACAAATAGCAAAAGAAAAGCTATTGGTATTCAAAGCTTTTTACCTGAAGTCATCTGGTTTGTTTTTCCATTATCTTTTATCTTGTCGAGTGAGTGGGTTTTGGGCTTAGTGGAAATGATGTATCTGATTATCAGAACATCATCCAGTATAGGGAGTTTATTTATGGAGCTTTTACTCTCTGCTTTCAATATAAGGGAGATGACTGAAACTTCTACAAATGCTACTGAACCTCTGTCCGTCCACCTTCTCTAAGTTACTGTCAAATATGTAATTAAGAATAGATTATATACCTGATGCAAGACACATAGGTAGGTTAAGATCAGCCTCCTGGAAAGCTGTGACTTATAAATATTCTTTCCATCATTTAAGATTTATTTAAATTAATTAATTTCAGCCATTTCACTTGGAGGGGAACACTGAATAGGCTAGCAAGAATGAGGGAAGCAGGTGGAGCTAAAGACTGTATCTAAGTGTACAGTAAGTACACATCATTGTGTGCTTGGAGTCCTAGCGTTGTCATCCTTTTTGAGGAATCTGTTGGAGTGCATCATAATTTTTTGTTTACCTGCTTACCTACTTACCATCTAGAGCTCTTATGGTTAATTGGTGCATGAGGGGTGAGAGTGGAAGGTGCGTTGGGGGTCGCAGTCAGACAGGTATTCAGGGTGCAGTTTGGGTCTGCATGTGGAGCAGAGCAGTGCTCCAGAGTTCCACAGTTTGGATGTGGGTAAAAAGAATAAATGTGCATATGGAGAAAGACCAGGAAAACAAAAATTTCCAGGAAGGTTATGACAATGAGTGCATGACACAAGGTACATTCCATGATCTGATCTGCCCAGAGAGGTGAAGCCCTGAGTTTGGCAGAATGTGTGCAGTCAGGTTGCAGTCATCTACCTGCTCCAAAGGATTTTTGCATTTTTGAAAGTAGTGCAGATACTTCTAAGAAGCTTTCTCCAGGGTCATTCTGATTTCCGGAGGCTTTAGAATTTTTCTAACTTAACTCTGTGGATGCATCAAAGATAAGTCTGGTAACTAGTTTAGCAAAAGTCTGGCACAATCAATGTAATTTATGCAGGGAATACAACTGTATTTATAAGTTTAAGGTAGTACCTCTTACTGGGAAGTAGTGGTAGCAGTTTGTGATTAAAGTAGAAAATTAATATGGCACCTTTATTAAAAGGAGTAAAAATTATTAGAAACTAAAGCAACATATAATGATGACTTTTGCAACAGTGCTTGCTAGTTTTTATAGAATCATAGAGTCATTTAGGTGGGAATAGACCCTTAATATCATCATATCCAACCATAAACCTAACACTGCCAAGTCCACCACTAAACCATGTCCCTAAGCGCCACATCTATGCATCTTTTAAATACCTCCAGGGATGGTGACTCAACCACTTCCCTGGAGAGCCTGTTCCAATGCTTCACAACCCTTTCAGTAAAGAAATGTTTCCTAATATCCAATCTAAACCTCCCCTGCCACAACTTGAGGCCATTTCCTCATCTTATGGCTTGCTACTTGGGGAAAGAGACTGGCACCCACCTTGCTACAACCTCCTTTCAGGTAGTTGTAGAGAGCAATAAGGTCTCCCCTCGGCCTCCTTTTCTCCAAACAACCCCAGTTCCCTCAGCTGCTCCTCATAAGACTTGTACTCTAGACCCTTCACCAGCTTCGTTGCCCTTCTTTGGACACACTCCAGCACCTCAGTGCCTTTCTTGTAGAGAAGGGCCCAAAACTGAACACAGGATTCGAGGTGGGGCCTCACCAGTGCTGAGTACAGTGGGACAGTCACTTCCCTGCTCCTGCTGGCCGCACTATTTCTGATGCAGGCTAGGATGCCGTTGGCTTTCTTGGCCACCTGGGCACACTGCTGGCTCATATTCAGCCGGCTGTCAACCAACACCCCCATGTCCTTTTCTGCCTTTCTCCCCAGGCCTGTAGCACTGCATGGGGTTGTTGTGACCCAAGTGCAGGACCTGGCACTCAGCCTTGTTGAACCTCATGCAACTGGCCTCGGCCCATCGATCCAGCCTGTCCACATCCCTCTGTAGAGCCTTCCTGCCCTCAAGCAGAGCAACACTTCTGCCCACCTTGGTGTCGTCTGCAAACTTACTGAGGGTGCACTTGATCCCCTCATCCAGATCATTGATAAAGATATTAAACAGAGCTGGCCCCTGTACTGAGCCCTGGGGAACATTGCTTGTCACTGGCCACCAACTGGATTTAATTCCATTCACCACAACTCTTTGGGCCCGGCCATCCAGCCGGTGTTTTACCCAGCAAAGTATATGCATGTCCAAGCAGCCAGTTTCTCCAGGAGAATGCTGTGGGAAACGGTGTCAAAGGCTTTACTGAAGTGCAGGTAAACAACATCCACAGCCTTTCCCGCATCCACTAAGTGGGTCACCTGGTCACAGAAGGAGATCAGGTTGGTCAGGCAGGACCTGCCTTTCATAAACCCATGCTGACTGGGCCTGATCCCCTGCTTGTCCTGTATGTGCGGCATGATGGCACTTAAGGTGATCTGCTCCATAACCTTCCCCAGAACCGAGGTCAGACTGACAGGCCTGTAGTTCCCCAGATCCTCCTTCTGGCCCTTCTTGTAGATGGGTGTCACATTTGCTAACCTCCAGTCAACTGGGACCTCCCCAGTTAGCCAGGACTGTTGGTAAATGATGGAAAGTGGCTTGGTGAGCAATTCCACCAGCTCCCTCAGTACCCTTGGATGGATCCCACCTGGCCTCATAGACTTGTGTGCGTCTAAGTGGTGTAACAGCTCACTAACCATTTCTGCTTGGATTATGGGGGCTTCATTGTGCTCCCCATCCCTGTGTTCCAGCTCAGGGGGCTGGGTACCCTGAGAACAATTGGTCGTCTTGTTAAAAACTGAGGCAAAGAAGGCATTCAGTACCTCGGCCTTTTCCTCATCCTTTGTCATTGTTTCCCCCCACATCCAATAAAGGATGGAGAGTCTCTTTAGCCCTCCTTTTGTTGTTAATGTATTTATGGAATTTATGATTATATTCACTTCTGATTAAGTTGTTCCATTAACAACTATTCTTAGCAACAAGTAATTTTTTATGTTTTTTAAAGCACACAGGGATGAAAGACAAACACTATTTACTTTTTTTTTTTCCCTTGGTTATCTGTCATTGCATGGTTAAAAATAAATTGCTTGCATGCTCTAATCAAGACTAGAATGCTGACTTAGAAACATTTTCTTGACATATGTGCTAATGCAAGAAAATGGGATACTCTATCTAATGTCTTAAACTTGTTCAACTACATCACTAACCTTTCAACAAAAAATAGTTCTATTATAAAAACAGAGCACTAACATATGTGTGTTCTTTTTTTCTTTGCATGCATTACAGAAACAAGATATACTTAATCAAGTAAGTAATCTTAATTTGAATTTTTTTCCCTTTTGTTATGCCTAGGAGCAGTATCTTTTATTTTGTAGGCTTCCATTGAGATGTCACTTATAAATAAATACTGCATGTGGCTAGTCTGTCAGATAGTAGACAAATATTTAAAGCTGAGAGCAAAGTGCACTCTTTTTCTGCTAGAAGACTTTTTCACTGGGTGAATTTCATTTTTGTCATTCACAGTACATAATTTTGCTAACGTTAATTAAGAGGAATATGAAAAATAAGTTAAAAGCAAGTAATTAACTTATTCCATATTTGTCACAGAAATTTCTAATTACTAGTGAGATCTCATAATGGTTTGTATTATTCTGAAATGACAATAACACATCTCAGAAAAAAATATTAAGTACTGTTGCTATAACCATATAATAATATATATATGTAGCAGGCTTAAAATTGCAGATTTTATGATTTGAATAAGGCTTATAATGTGCTTTAAGCAATTGTGACTTCACAGCAATTACAAGAGAAATGGTTAAAGAGCTGATCATCAACCCAAGACGCTACTCCTGAGAAGCTGCAGTAGCCTAAAACCAGGTATAAAAATGCAATGAAAAAAAAAAGCTAGGGAAGGACTAACGAAATGAACTAGTTTTTCTAATGACCTAGTTATTCTTCCTTTGTAGCACAGAGGTGTTAAAAAGCCCCTGCTCTTCTGTTCTGGGAAGAGGCAGCCAGAACATGAGAACAATTGAAAAGTCAAGAGAGTGAAAGGATTAGTTTTGTAGGAACCCCTCACTTTTTGGGGTCAAAGGCCAGTTGAGCTTTTGGAGGTGTGTTACTCAGAGAAGTACTGTCTGTTCACAGAAGGGCTCAATTTTCTTCAGATGACCAACATTACTTTTTAGTAAACTAACAGAGTGACTGCAATGGGTCCTGAAAGAGAAGGTATTCAGATTAAAGCAGTGTATCTAGGTCCAGTCTTGAGAATAATCTTGTTAGTATTTTTGCTAATAACCTTGTCAAAAGAAGTAGATGAATACTGATAGAATCAACTCACTAAACCAAATTTGCAAATTGTTGCTAAAATGGAGAAAAATCTGAATATTATACTGGAAAAGCTTGATGATGTTATGGAGTACAGTAAATGGAAATGGAATTAAATGCACTAGTGCAGAGTACAGTGTGGTGTACCCTGGGACTAGTGGCATTGTTAGATAAATTGTTGTGTGTGGTAGTTGATCACAAGATGATTGCAAAGCATCATTGTGATTTGGTCATGAAGAAGAGGAATATATTACAGGGACAGTGTAATGGTATTCCTGTGGCCATGGTGGTCTAAGAACAAGACAAGACTTGTAAGAAAAGGTAGTGTCTTAGGCCCACTGAGGTAAGTGGAAAACTAGTTAAAATTTCAAGCACACAGAAATAATGGATTGAAAGAAGGATTTTTGTGCTGTTTCCCTCAGCTACATTCTTTGATCTGACAGAAGATACTAATTTACCGTAAAGACCTTGCCTTATTATACTATATAAAGTGAAGTATTTCTACTACAGATAGGAGGATTTACTCTTCTATAAAAAGGTACTGCATAAACCACATCCTTCTGCCTTTGACCACATGATAGGACAAAGTGAACTCAAATTGGAACTAATTTATAGAGGGGTTAGTGAACAAATTTATAGTAGGGTAGAGAATTATAGCATATCTATTATGTAGGAGAAGCATGTCCCTCACATCTAAGAAACTGAGGACTAAGAAAGGATCTTGTATCTTTCTAGCTTCAAAAGAGAAAAATCTAGCAACTTGTGAGTATCACCAGCAGAAAACTCTACCCTTCAGACACAGGGCATACTGGTTTTCTGGCTCTGTGGGCAGAATTTCTAGGGAAACAGCTTCCTGGATACCTAGAGAGTTGGGAAGCCTGCCAGGCAGAGATGCTGGCAGTCTGGCTGTAAGCCTGCTTTCTGTGGAAAGTGTTGAGGGCACAGAGGTGTAAAATGTTTGAGATAGTCAATTTCTGCTGCAAAACTGTTCAGTTTTGGACATTTTTTATGATCTTTAGTGGACCCTCTGTCTCCTTTCCTCAGTCTGTGCTAACACCTCTCCTTTCTTGATATCTTCCTTCCCTTTTGATACTTCCCCTCTCTGCCTTAAGATCCCATTTTTATCCTGTTGTTCTCTACTTTTTTGCATTGCACAGTACCTTATGTTTAAGCTTTATGAGCCTCATGCTGCTTTCATTTATATGTTACCTGTTCAATTCTCATAGTTTGTCAGAAGGCTAACTCCAGGACTATTTTCCAGTTCTGATGCATAGTAGATACTGTTTCAAAGAATTTTAAAGGAAAAAAGAGTTTATATTTTTGTTTGTTAGGGTACCACTATCAGTATTTAGATAGAAGTTGATAGAGAATTTTAAGCTGTCTTGATATTCAGGCCAGAGGGACCATTCTGTTTCAAAGAATATGCTGCTTAAAGCTACACCATTTTTAAAGGGAAAAAAAACCCCAAACCCCCACAAAAAAAAAAGTGGAGGGTCACACTGGTGTCTGTTTTACTTTTAACATATTTTATTTGAAGAGTGACAGACTATTCTGACAACATTCCAGCTCTTCTAACAACATGAAAACAGTATAAATATGGTACCAATTATGGTACTGAGTTATAAAGTATGAAAAAAGCTATCCTCGTATTTTCATATTAATTTAAAATACCAGCTAAGTTATTCTTTTCTAAAAGTGAAATAAACACAGAAATAAATCCCTTCAGAAAGGATACATTTAGTATATTTCTTGATTTTTATATTGCCATTAATGAATATTTAAAATTGATGCATTTTGGCACAAGTATACATACAATGGTGCAATGTTTATGCAAAATTAGGAGTTACAACTATTCTGCTAGTTATCAGTGATAGATTTCATAATATTGAACTACTAAGATGCTTTTAACATCAATGGAGAAGTACCTTTCTGTGTTTTTAAAAGATTGTAATTTTAATTGTATTATCCTGTGCTTTCATTTAATCACTACATGTCTGAATTAGTATTGCGAAAGAAATAGCAGGGGAGAGGTATTTGGCTAATGGGTATTTGGACTCTGCAAAACAAAACCAAATAAAGACATTTTCTTAAGAGAACAGTGTTTAATTTTGAAATTTTGTTTAATTTAAACCAGTGAAAATTCTGAAGCCATCAAACAAGTGCCATGTTGGTGCTGTAGTGACGTGTGGAAAACAGACTTCACAATCAGTGAGATTGTAAAGTAGGTATGTTCATTCAGCGCTGGGCAGCACGGGGGGTAGTCCCACCAAAGTCATGTGCGCCCGACTCGGCAGTTCGCCTCAAGTTTATACAGTCAGGTATTACATATTCACAATACGCCTATACATATGCATGACCTATCCCTGCTCCATATTAAAATTAGCTCCGAGAGGTCATTTCCATAGTCTTCTCTCAGCTGCGCCTGCGCAGTGCCTCTTTATGGTGGTTGTCTGGTGGTCGCAGAGATGAAGATAGATGACTCCTCTTCGTCACCGCTAGTAACCTCTTTCCTTGCACAGGCTCAGTGATTTCTTGGTATTCACCCAAGCCGCAAGACCAGTCTTAGCTGGCTCTTGGGGCCTGCTCCTGCTTCTTATCAAGGACTGTCTCTACCTCATTGGCTGGTTCTTGGGACCAGCTCTTCTTATCAAGGACTGTCTCTACCTCAGCTAATTTCAACAATGTAGGCACTAAACATCATCTTTCACCCCCCTTTATTATGTCTACTGAGATTCTTTTGACTCCCCTTGTCTCAACAGTGTTTTTTGGTTTACATCCTATTTGTAACAGTTGGGTAATAAAGGACTATGTGGTGCTTGTAAATGGTTCTACAGGTGTTTATGTTACCTCGTCAGACACAGGGCAGGTCTATTTTGTTTGCCTACAAAGGGTATTATCTAGAAATTGTGGGCAATGACAGGGCTTTAGAACAACCTAATTTTCGTTAATTTCTAGTTTATATCTCTAAAGACATTTAACTTACTGTACGTTTAGTCAGGCTGAATTAGGAAAGACAGTTTAAAGTGCTGTACCCAGAGTATTTAATTATGACTTTTTTTTTTTCCCTTGGCTTTCATTCTGAAGAACAATATATTCTATTGTGGTTTGGTTTTATAACGATGACTGCAGTTACAATTGATTCACCTACTTGGTGGCATCTGGATAATATTTATGAAACTGCATTGAGAAACAAAATGTATAAAAAACCATTTAAAATCATAATTTATTGCAGGAATTACTCAACAAATTAAAATAGCTTGAAGTCCTCTTATGCAATACAGTTGCTATTGCTAGCATCGGCCTGTAAGCATGTATAACTGAGCACGTGACACTGCTCATATCTTTTTATCACTTTCTAAGCTATACTTTTAAATTCTGGTGAGGGCAAACTCAAACTTAGTTCAATTAGCACAGCTCCACTTTTCTAAAAACTGTAAATTTACTCAGTGCAAAGTGGATGTAAATTGTTGCCAAGTGGAATGGACATTTTAAACCTTCTTCTATTGGTATACGTGACTATTGCAAGTGAGAGATCCAGGTAATCAGGCTCAGATTGTGTTAAATCTCAGCAAACAGCTCAGTCATGAATTGAAACAGTTATGAAAGTTTGTCAGTTTGTATGCTTCAAAGCTTTTAAAGGGGGAGGGATGAACGATGACTGTTCACATGACATCCTCACATATTATTTTTCTTACTAAAAGAAATAATTCATTTTTAATAAATGTAGCTGCAGTAACCTTCACAAAAGTTTGCAATGGACAGAGAAGATCATTACAGTTAAAATATGCGAGAATGCTATTGTTACAGAATGTGTATAGAAAAATGATTCTTCTTAAATTTAGCCACGTGAAAATGACAATTCAGCAACGTGTGTCTGTAAGTAGTTTTTTTGCACAGTCTTCACAAGCAGATAATTTTTTTGATTCAACCGGAACTTCTTGTCATAAGTGACTTTTTTCAGGGATTCATTCATTTTGCTATTTTATTTGGTTTTAGTCTGAAGCATGCTACCTAGCCCATTTTTCCTAATTTCTGTAGTAATTGTAATTTTCAGATGAGCAATTCTGCTGGGACAGAATGCTAGCTACCTGCTCTTCACTTTGTTTAGTACGTAATAATTTATGGATATTTTTTCTAACATTTTTTATTGGTAATACATGTAAAATAGAGCCTGGGTGATAATCTGCTAGAAGATCCTTCTAAAAGTATGTACCTTAACACTCTTTCTTCTTAAAAAATCTCCACCTTTGTATAGTAAATATAGCATATTTAGTAAATTGATCTATTAAATATATGTATTTATGTGTGTAGTACTTATGGATAGACAAACTTGCACACGTGTATAATCATGTACTAAAGAAAACCTGCTGGTAGTAAAGATTTTTTTTTTTTCCTACCCAGATATAAGACTGGGATGAGACTGCAGTGGTTGGTGAATACATTCCAGATTTATTTTAGTAATTAGCATTGATTTATTTTAATAACATGAGAATGTAGTACAAGGTTATGCTTAAAAATCTAGTTATTGCATAAAAATTGAGTCTTCCCATTTCCATTTCAGATGTTTTGTTGAGTTTACTTCTTGGAAGTGACATGCTAGCTGAGGGAAAATTTTGGCAGTTATATATGTCTGTAGCATTGATAATATCCGAATATTATTTGGCCATATGGAGTATTTGGTAGGAGCAGCCTGTGAGAGCATGTGATTTTTTTTACCTTTTTTTTTTTTTCTGTAAACTTTCATCTCAGCAGATGAGAATTTGGATGCTGCTTTATCTAAGAAATAATTTTATTTGGTTACCAGAACTTTCAAAATCAATTATGTAAAAGAATGTATTAAATCAAATGCTTAGATCAGAAAATGCTAAGGACTTTCAATTAAAACCAAACTTTGCCCTGCTGCACAAAGACAATCTCCATGAGGATTTCCAAATTTAATTTGAATTTCCATCGTATGAACATTAGAAATACATTTTAAGCACCAAAAACTTATGCATTCTCGTGTAATTCATATTTTCTAGCTTATTAACCCTCTCTACATGGTCTCTGCTTTTTTTCCACATATTTTGGTGTAAGTCAGGTTTTGAAACATTGTCAGAATCAATGAATCTTTAAACCTTGGACTTTTACTGGGGATGCTTTAGCATTGCTTTTTACAGCTGATCATGTAATTGTCACTAATGTACTAGCATTAATGTGTGTGATTGTTGTCATAGCATTATCCCATTTTCAACAGCTCATTTTTCAGATACCAGATCAATATAAATTGTTTAAAAAGAAATAATCAATTAAGGAGACCTACCCACAAACAAAAATAACACAGAGCTTTTACTGTCAGTAGATTAAAGCTACTCATACTCTACATTTTTGGCACCATTTGGTGATCGGACAAACATAATTTAAGAAGTAATTAATTGCAAATTACATTTCAACATAATTCTCTTTCCATTATCTCTGAAATGTTCTCTTTAATAAATGAAAACCATATTTTGTGGAAGTCTGCTGGAATGAACAATTTCTCCCCCCCCTTCCCCTTACATTCTGCTTTTCAGGATGATGAAAACAGTGGCTTATGTTGAAATATTTTCTACAAATTTAAAAGAAGAAAAAGACCAAAGAAATGTGGTATTTTAAAAGAATTTATGGGTGGAGATTAATTCCAAACACTAGATCACGTCTTGTTCCCATTTATGTGGCCAATGTGGTGGGGAGGAATAAAAGGAGTTATTATTCTACCCCTCCCTGTCCTGACCCATCCACAATGGCAACTCTTAGTCAAGAGACTAATAATAAATTGCTTTTTTGCATCTTGTGAGGAGAAAGAATGTGGAGTGATAGAGCTTCTCTTCCTTCTACATGTCATCCAGCAGAACTACATGTTGCATTTACACCAGCTAAGAAAATACAGGAGGCAATTAGACCTCTTCTATTGCAGTTTGGTGTTAGGGTAGATCTTGAGTCAAGAACTGTCAGTTTCTTCTGACTAAATTATTTATTCTCTTCAAATGTCTAAATATGGTAGGAGTTAAAATATTACATAGTATAGTTAAAACCTCTGCATAGTCTCCTTTTTAATAAAATAAAGGATGCAAAATTTGCTTCACTTGTGTATATCCTATTTTTCACTGAGAAATGATGCTTTGTGTATTCTCAGTATCAGGATATACTGAGTTTTGATGTTGATACCATGTACAGTTGGATGTATATTGGCACAGAACATACGTATAAATGCATAAATCTTCACCATATGCATACTTGGACTTTTTCTTGATCTTGCGTTTCTGTGTACCATCAGTAAAGCAGAAGAGCAGATGATAAAATTGCATAGCTTAACTGCAGTAGGAGAAAGGAAGAAGTCAGATACAGTATACTATGTCCTTTTTTCACTAGTTCCCCACTTCTCCCCCCTGCCCCATGTGTCAGTTGTGCTCTGTGAGATGGAGGAACGAGGGTTGAGTTCCCGCAGCTGGCTTGCCTTACCTATAATCACATTCATGGTTAGAGACACTGCAGCCTGAAATGCATGGTTTAAGGAATATTAACTTCTGCTTACCACAGGGGAGAAAAAAGCTTAATTGGTGTGGGGGATCCAATAGTTGTAGGAATGCTTCATATCTTGTAAGAAGTAAGAGGCCAGTGAAAATTGCTGACTGTGTCAGATTGTTTGCTTATAGTTTCCTGTGTGTTCTTGCTTATGATCCTTATGGGCCTCATGTGCATGATTCTTCAGCTCCCAGCAATGCAGATTTTCACTACAAAGCAGATAAATTGTGGGAAATTTTGTGACATCACCAATTTTCAGAAAGTAGAAAGCAACATTGTCGTATACGACCAGTCACCTGAGATCAGTCCTATTCAATATGTAGTGTAGGATGAGCAGAACATAGTACATTTGCTGTGGATTGTGGAAGGACAGGTTTCTGTTCTCTGCAAAGACACTGGAATTCATAGAGGTGATCCTATGCTTTCAGTTAGCCATGATAGATCTTTTAAGGCAGATTTTACAGCCTACTAACCTGGCAATGCAGATGGAGTTCAACCTCTTTCTCTCTGGCATACAAGGTGTTAGAAGTCGTTCTGCTGTTTGGACAGAATCAGGTATTTTAAAGCACCTCCATAGCCTGTTGTAGCCATAATGAGAAGATCAGAGACCTGAGCAGGCCCTGTATTTTTAGCTGAGTATTGGTCTATATATGTTTGATAGAAAATTAGAAGACACCTGAAATTGTCTCTTATTTTGCCAAGCATAGTCATAGCCGCTACTTGGAAACCTTGGAAACCTTCAATTCCTGTTTTTCCTGAGATTTAGAGATTCACCCTCTATGAACTAGCACTAAGTTAGTGTAAAGTACTTACCTGTTTGAGAAGAAACAGAGCTGTTATCATAGTAATTGGAGGGTTTTTTAAAGCATATTAAGCATTAGACTGACCTCCATTTGTTTTTCCTTGGAGTCCCACATATTCTGGGAATCTGGGATTCAAAAGAAATTGAAGAGTGGAAAGTAAGAGCTCTGCTTTATGCTATTGGTGTAGAGTAGAAAGAGAAGTAAGGTATATACATTCTTTAGTGGTGTTAGTAAGGTAAAAAGGTTCTCATCACATATATGTGAGATACATGGGGTAACTGCAAAGAAATGTGCATACGGTCATGATAGCTTTATGGAAAATAGTGGTCGCTTTATTGTCAGTTTTGTAGTATTCTGTGCAGTAACAGGAGAATTAAATTCCAGACTACTTTGTTAACTGTGAATAAAGTGAGATTTTTAATACCTATAAAAATCCTAAACTAATTTTAATACTTTTGTTTCTTCACAGTTGAGAATTCCTTAGTCAATGTGATCAGTGTCATCCTTGAAACTCCTGAAAAATGTAGTTTATCCTGAAAACTGTAGTTTATTTATTGCCAGGACTTTAATCTCTTGGTGACTTTCAACTCTTTGCAGTCAAGATTCCTCAGTAACTTTTTTTTCTAGTTCAATGATTGTTATTTGTTTGTATGTGTCTTTTTATGTGAGCTTACTGTTCTGTCATAGGATTTCCTGTGGTATGTTGGAAAGGGTAAACTAGTGATCAGATTCCTGAGGTGGAGAAGGAGAATAAAAGCCCAGGCTAAAGAATTTTCTACAGAATTGGCTTTTAAAATGTATTGTGATGGAAAAATAGGAAAACATCTTGGAATGCTTGGTCAGAGCCATTAAGGAGTTTCCCAGGAGCTTTTAGCAGCTGGGAAAGGGGGAAGTACAATCTTCTGTGGAGAGTCTTTCTTTTAGATCTTACCTCAGTTCTTCCACTGAGTGCAGATTTATACCTTGTAACTCAAAAAACCCCTCCTCTTGTCTGCCCCATTACCATGTTCCTTAATAGTGTTTGGCAGCTGCTGCAAGTAGGTTGCATTTAGATGTGGTTGAAATCTCTGAAGAGTCCAAATATGGGGTCTGTAGCTCATTTCCAGCCTTCCTCCCCACCCCATACTCACTCACCCAGTGGTGCCTTCTTGGCTGCTGCCAGAGTGGAGGAAAAAAATTAAGGAGCAGAGATGCAGTGGCGACAGAGGTGCTAACAAGTTTGGAAGAAGGATTGATAGTCATTGCAGTTTCCCCTTAAGCCTGCCTGCCTCAGATGTTACCTCCCCACGTACTCCAGTCCGTCCATAAATAGCATCGTCTCTCTCTCTTTCTCCAGATTTTTAGTTTAGGCAAAATAGGTGCTATATGGTATTACCTTTTGCAGCTGCCACTTTGTATATCCATATAGCTAGTGGTGTTTTAGTTTTATATTCTTATGTTTTATAGTATCTGTAAGACATTGTAAGTGAGTTCCTTGAGTAACTGTTCTTTATTATCTTATTCCAAGAGTATTATTAGGAGCATAATTCTTGGCCTAATTATTTCTGTTTTATCCTGGTTCTTAAAGGGCTGTTTGAGGGAAGGAATTTTCTTCAAAGTAATGGGAGTTGGCAGAGCAAATCCTAGTTGTTTGTGTTTGTAGTTTACTTGTAAACTGAAGGATGCCATAAGTTTCAGAAAAATTTCCACCACAACACATTGGTTGGGTATGGGTTCTTTAACAAGATGAATTTGGCTGAAACTGAAGATCTGGGCAAATATGTCTATATTTGCTTAGTCAGACGTTGCAACAGGAATGTTCTTGTATCTGGGAATAAAACAGATTGGTCTGTCTTGTTTCACTGTTATAAAAACTGCTTCTGCTATTCTTAAACATAAGAAAGTAATAGCAAGTTATTTGCACTGATGGAGCTATTTGTATGTAATCTGTTCATGGCATTAACATTAAAAAAACCCTGTTAAGTGTTTTGGACTAAGGCATATTAGCCAAAATTTAATTGTAAAATATATGCAGCATGTGAGATGACACGTTACAGTCCCAGAGGGACTGATGACCTCTCTGAACAATCTATAATTGCTGTTTGCTGCTTTGTTTCATAAATAATACTGTATATAATAGTATGTATACGTGAATATTTATTTATATATGTGCAATACATAGATTTGTTCTGTTTCTTTTAGCATAGGCTTAGATCCAAAATGGGTTACTTCCACTCTGAGTGAAGTTAGCACCCAGCTCTGGTATGGCAATTTAAAAAAGAAAGAAATGAAAAAGTTGTCTCAGCCATTTTATATAAAATTTACCTAAGCACCTTAAATTCTTCCATGTGTCCAGAAGTGCTGCCTTAACAGCTGAAACATTTTGCTATCTCTTTTGATACATCTCCCTGACTAGCCTGATCTCTTAAATATGTTCAGATCACCTCCTCATTCAAAGGACTATTTCAATAATTTGTTCAGTAACATTTTTACAAGTAAATATTTAATAATTTTGTTGGCGTAGACATACAGAAACCTCTTTTTCCCTCAGTGAATCTTCAGCTCTTTTCTGATATTTGGATACTCTCTAGAGAAAGAGATACAAGTTTGAATTCCCCCAGGCAAACAAGGGAATTCAGCCAAGGTAGCCCCCACTGGGGAGGTGTCTTTACCAGGAGATTTTTATTTTATTTCCTGTGCTTTCAGAAGGAAATAGTGGTCTCCACTGCACTTGGTGGACAGTGCCTTTTTTTTTTTTTTTTTTTTTTTTTTTTTTTTTTGTGAACATGTATAGTGAGACCTGATAACACAGATTTAGGTACCCTGATTGTATTAGATGTGAGACAAATGATGAAATCTTCAATCCAGTGAAGAATGTAACATTTTTGTTCATGTTCACAAATAAGTCTGTGGACACTTTAGGAAGCTAAAGTAAAAAACCTAAAGGGTTTATCAGGTATAAATGCTTTATGGATTACTAGCATTTGAGAGAGTCCTTTGAGATCCCAGTATGAATAAGGGCATCAATAAAATACCGATGTCCAACTTTAGGCATCTTCATTCCTTTCCTGAACTGACCCATATTGTTCTCATTAGACTGTAATTAGCTGCTTGGTTTTACAGTTATGAAATCGAGTAAGAGGTTTCTTAGTCTGCACAGCATTGTGAAGTAAAAGTCATGCCTTATCACAGTGTGTTAATGAATGGACACAGTTAATAAAGGCATAAAAGACACCTTAGGATGCCTTCTCTGTAAATCTGTTGTGTTACGTAGTTGGATGCAGTGGGACAAATCCACAGCCTTCTTTCTGTGGTCAGTCAATCATTTAGAACTCATTATAAACTTTGGTGTGTTTCTTCTTTTTCAGTTTATTGTACGGATCTGTTTGTGGGGAGCTTACAGAAAAACAATACTTATGGATTAAATTCTTGTTGGCATTTTAGTGCTGGGATTAATTTTGAAATGTTGTGGGTGGTTCATTAAGTCTTACGGATTTTCCCTGACAATTTATCACGTAAAAAAGATGCGTATTTTTAATTTTCCTCTGCATTGAGTCATAGTGAGACCAGTTTCATGTCTACTTTTAAAAAAGGCAGAAAATGTTTAGTGGTTGACACACTTTTTTTGCTAAAAAGAATTTTAAAGGTAAAACTGTGCAGTTGTGCTTCTGCCTTCTCTCCTTCCTCCTTTCCTTTTCTCCAAGGTGGATAGATACCTTTTTTTTTTTGAATTTCAGGTAATTAGAAACATTGACAAAATCTATAAATGGGAAATGATAATAATGAGAAATGCTTCTAAAAATAGTAGTAAAATTAATTTTATATGGATGTTATGGTTTAAATTAGCTGAAACTCGATGGTGTTTTTGAATGCCTGCTTATCTGGGCTTGTATCAAAATATTTCATTACCAAATGAAGTTTTATTACCCAATAATATAGAAAATTATGAAAATTTATAAAGTCTTATTTTTGTAAGACATAAGAAAAGGAGCACCAGTAAACTTGGTGAATCAGTTGTTTAATACGTAAAAGAGGAATCCAGTTATATATGATTAATAAAAAACTACCTACCTTTCTGTGACTTACAGGCAAGGCTTTTGGTACCTTTTTTATTTGAATCAAAGCTAAACCAGCACAATTTTTATCACACCCAACCCCCCACCCCCAGAGATTTAGGCCAAATGATTTGAAAGTTCTTTTATGTTCCTGTGAGTAACTATCGGCTGCTTCAACTACGTCCTTATATATCTCCCTGTTATGTTGAAAATTTTCCTGACATTCCTACGCTTGTGATCATAATCTCCCTATGCCCTGATAGTCTCTTGTGAAATTGAATTAATTAATTCATGTGCCAGGTTAATTGTAGTCAGTTTGGTACATCCTCTCCCGCTCTCATCCCCTGACTTGGGAAATGTCATGGAAAATGCCTTCTGAAATGCTAAATCCTTCTTTATCAGGTTCATTTGAATTCAACTGGAGCTTCTGGAAGCTAAGCAACTGTTGAAAATTAAGCAATTAGCCTGCGTGCTTAAGAAAACATCCACCATTATGGCTTATATATTGTTCTGATATTACTGATCTGAACTGTTTAATTAAAGCTTGCGAATTCACTAACAGAAATAAATTATTTTCAAACCATACCAAAATTTATTGAAATTTTCATCTGAGAAATTCTGATATGACAGTGGGATTTAAAAGGAAGATATTGTGGTTTACATAGCAGAGTGAGCATGATCCATGTTAGTGTGGAAAATTAATGTCCTCTGCTTTCCTTTTTTTGTCTTTTTGGTTACCAAAGCATTGTGTAGGTCCTTTGAAAAGTAGCTGGGGTTGGGAGAAAATGCTAGTAATTGGAGGAAGGGTAGTTACTTACTGAAGCATTTTAGAAGGGTAAAGTTCCATAAGGAAAAAAGAAAAATACTGTATAATTGCAGAATAGGGAAATGCTTATAATATTGTATATTGTTTTCTCTTCTGTGAAAGTTATTTTAAATTAAGCTGAGCAAATGTTTTGCATCTTTAAGTCTTCTGTTCTAAATGAACCATACTCAATACTAAAACCTCTACTTGGTGATAATACTGTAACACCTATAAGTCTTCTACAGTTGTCCTCACAGGGTTTTTTTTAAGAAATTACTCAATTTTTCTACAGTTATGTAACAGCTTATGTATATTACAATGAGAGGGCTATGATAGTGAAAGCAATTTAAAGTGAGCCTTTTTTTGAAAGCTCACTGCTTTTTCATTGGAAAGCTAGATGGATAATCTAAACTACTCCTAGATCTGCTGTAGTCTAGCTCAGTTCTGTTACTTACTGTATATACATTTACAAAAACAAATTTCTGGAAAAGACTTCATTACTTTAGGGCTCAGTTCTAATAGGATAATCTACACCAAGCAGAAATGAAAATGTTTGTCAGCTATAGAGTATTAGAATCACAGATTTTGTGGGTTTTTTTTTCATAGAGGCAAGAACCTAATCATGGGGCTCTACGCATAGGTCTCCTTTAGGCATGACTGTTGTTGCATTCTTTTGATAGAGCATGTGGGTTTGTATCTGCATTTTGGGTTAATATAAATGTTTCTGATACATGTATTCAAGTCACTTACCAGCTCCTAACCAGCTCTCAGCATCATCTGAAAGGTTTTGGATGTGCAACGTCCTAACTCTGGTTGTATGAATGTTGCTACTCCCCTGGGGAATACAGGTCTCAGAGCATGTTAGAGCAGAGGATAAAGCACTTTCAGCTGAAGAAATCTGACTGTAGAACAACCTTATAGAGCAAGCACCCACTTTCTTTCTTCCTTTGCTCAGCACACTAATCAGTGGCAGTCAGGGTGTCAAATACAATAAATGGACGTGGCAGCCAAGTCATGTGTTACTTTGATATCTGTTATCTTTCCTGGCCAGAAATTACAAGGCAGTTTGTGGAACGCTTGCTTTGGAGGACACTGGAGTAGATGATAATCTGACCATCTTTAGAAAATATTGAAAAGTTTGAACATCTTGAAGAGAGTCTTCAGGGAGAAAGAAACACATAATTTTAACCTTATTTATTAATCCAAATCTCTACCCAGGCATAATTCTGAGCCCATAAATAGAAAAAAAAAAAATAGCATTAGGGATTTAGTTATTTCTGGCAGCTTGGTGGACCAATGTCACTAAGACAGCAGTTTAAAAATCTGAGTTAGCTGTAAACTCAAGGAATATTTTTAGCAGTATATACATAAAATCCACAGACAAGGTAAATAAAAAAAAGCTTTATGTAATATTTTACATGTCCATCCATGCACCTTAACTTCAATGGGATTATAATTTGTTTTTCTGTTTTCCTTTTTCACTTGGTTATCCCTCTTTGTATGTAATTTAGTGAAATAGCTAAGACACGTTTCATTAACGAAGAATCTAACAAAGCAATTTCACATTGTTAAAGTCAGTTGATTTAATGATTAATGTATTTGTTATGCTTGCAGATAAAAAATACATTTATATAATGTAAACTAATGACTGATTTACTTGGATGCTGATACAAATCCTTTTGCCATTGTGGTTTCATATTTTATAAACAGTGAATTAAATGCCAGTGACTTTATTATTGAGGAAAAACATAAATTTTGTAGCATGAGTGAAACAGTGTATGATTTGCCAAAGTAGAAGAGAGTGGCTGAAACTCTGTGATGAGACAAAGATAGTGAGTCCATGTCCAAGTTGATTATTTCCATTTTACACCTAGCTTGAGCCTTGTGGAGGCAGTTTTATTTTCAGTCTCTGCTATTTTTGTGTTCAATAGGTAAGAATTTTATTGATTTCACTGAACTTCTTTCTCAAATGAAGTGTTCTGGATCAGAAGCTCAGTGTAGACACCCTCTTCCCAAGTTTGCATTCCTAATAATAATGACTTGCATAAGATCAGTCAAATTTTGCAATCTCTGTTGTTGGTCCCTCGTAAGGACAGTGATGCACATTTAAAACATTACCCTGGGGCAGTTAGGTCTTGGCCTTAATGGAAAACACCTTATTTCTTGTGGACATAAAATTTCTACATCTCTTAAATATAATATTAAAAAAAAAAAAAAAGCAGGGGGAGAGAAATCCCTGCTCCAAAATTTTGAAATGATATATTAAAGTCACTATAAAAATTATTTATGCTGTGACTCAGATTCCAAAGTCACTGAGGCACTTTGAAAATTTAGTTTCAGTTTTCTTTTTCTGGCATGGTTTCAAGCTGATTTCTTGCTAGTCTTTTCCCTCCTAATGCTGCATTCACTGTGCTGAACTAAAGGAGTTACACTAGAGTTTTCTATGGAGAAATGGAGTCTTCCCTGAAGCATGGGGAAATTTCTCCAAGTCAATTTTGTGGTATGATGTGGCTTTATCCCTTAATTATTTCATGTCGAAAAGTTGCTGTCCTGTTTGATCTAGAAACAAAGACAGAAACAGTTATGTTTTACAGATTAATGGTTGATAAGCTATTTTAATATCACATACATAACTGAGTAGCATCATTGCTAAGTATGCAGTTGTGTCAGTTTTTTCTGAGATAAAACTAAAATTGTCTTGAGGTCTCTCTATGTTTCAGGACACCTTTATCTTTAGTGGTTCTATATTAGCAGGATAAAATGGGATGGTAATGCTCTTACATTGCTGCAAACTCATTGCAGTCTACACCTTCCTCAAGGGGGGCAGTGGAGGGGGAAGTGCTGAGCTCCTCTCTCTGGTGACAAGCAACAGGACACGAGGAAATGGAGTGAGGCTCCATCAGGGGAAGTCCAGCCTGGACATTAGGAAAAGGTTCTTCACTGAGAGGGTGGTCAGTCACTGGGAACAGGCTCCCCAGGGAAGTGGTCATGGCACCAAGCCTGTCAGTTCAAGGAGCGTCTGGATGATGCTGTTAGTCATACAGTTTAGTTTTAGGTAGTCCTGTGAGAAGCAGGGAGTTGGACTCAATGACCTTTAAGTCCCTTCTAACTTTAGATATTCTGTGATTCATTTTATTACTTAAAACAGACAATGCTGGCTTACCAGGAGAAATAATCAATGAAGTTTCATTAATCGGTTCTTACTTCGCTGGCAGAAGTAAAACCAAATTAAACTAAATGACAAATGTTTCAAATCAACAACTTTTTTTCCCTGTAAGTAATGTTGCATGTCCCAGCACTCTCATTTGACTATTAGAACCTATTTAAGACATGGTAATTAGTTTGTCTTTGACAAATACCAGCAAAACATGTTGCCACCTAGGAAAAGACAGGAGACCTTCAGTTCCCTGAGTTAGGCATCCAAAAATCCCCTGCTTGTTGTCTGCCTAATTTTGGGAAAAACTAAGACTTGCTAGATACATCCCTGTGAGCTCTGTAGGTGCCTTTGGTTGCAGTTTTGTATGTGTTGTTAAGCCATATTCTAATCAAGAAACTAGAGAGCATGGAACCTAGTTTTGGGGTTCTGATACAAGTGCTCTGAATTTACTCTGGGCTGTCTTACACTGTGCTCTGGGCTATTGTAGCAATACTTAATTGAATAATCAGTCACTTTCAAGAATAGTTATGCCAGGCTGTATCTTCGGAAATCAGTATTTTCAAAGACAGTCTAAGGTTTTTGTTAACAGAATATTATTTGATGGATTAGTATGAAAGTTTTTGCAAAATGAACAATTCAGAATACTTTTTTTTTTCCCCCCCCCACACTCTAGACAATTGATTTAGAAGGGTTCAAGCTGTTCATGAAGACTTTTCTGGAGGCAGAGTTACCAGATGATTTCATTGAGCATCTTTTTACATCATTTAGCAACAAAATCTCTCACTGCAGCCCGTTAATAAAGAACAAACCCCAGCACCTTTCTGGAGGTAAGTAATAAAATCACAGTATAAGAGCTGAAAGTTCCCTCCCCCTCCTATTTTACTTCTCATAGCTGTAAATATATGGAATTCTAAGGTATATGTATTTCTTTTTTTGTTCTGATGTTTGTGAAATTGCAGAAGCTAACTCAACCATGAACAAGAAATACTGTGAAAAGAAATGGAAATTAAGTGGTTTCATCTTTAATTCACAATAATGATGCAGCTGAGACACCAAGTGGACAGTATTTGTCATGTTAATGCTAATCAGATCACTATGGTTACATGATCTTGCTGCCTACTCTAATGTGTAAATACTTAGAAACCTTCAGAGCTTCATGCAGGAGGCTCCTGCTGGTGCTCTACAGCTTCTGTGCCTAGTTACTGCTGCTTCTCTTAGCTGTCTAGGTGTGATACTGCTATTAGTAATGCTACATACTTATCAGCTACTGATATTTTAAACATCCTATAAGTGTTAGCAGTATTTCTTTTCCCAGGTAGAGATCTTCTTTAATAAAGTGTGAAATTTTCATGCTAAACTGAACATTTTTATTATATGTAATTTTGAGTTCAGAGGACATAACATGTTAAAATACTTCCATGCAAAATAGTGTTAAAAACTGTCAACTTAAAAAATTTTATAAAACGTTTACAGAAAATTTGCAGAAGAAATTTAAGGTTACCTTCTTAACTTGAAATATTTGGTTTAGCACTTTAGCAATTCGGGAACTCTATCAAAATCCAGTAGCTAAAAGCAGAAGCTAGACTAATTTAATGAAATAAATTGTGTGTTTTGAACAGCTGGGATAATCAAGTGCTTAGAGTAAGTTACCAGATGGTTTGATGGGTACTTAATTGCTTGAATTCTTTATGTGAAGATTAGGTGTCTTCAAATTGCAACTCATCCAGAAGTGTGAATTTGGTCCAAGTGCTACCAGCTGAAATGCTAACTTTTCTTGCAGATAGCAAGCACTAGATTTCCATAGATACCTCAGTGTACAACACTCATTATAGGCTTTCAGATATCACCCATTGAGTTGACCTGTTTTTTCTTTTTAGTGCATGCCACTCTCAACTGTGTTAAATGGATGGGTTTCAGTTATTTTTCTTTATTTAAGTTTACAGTACCTGTTATTTCCACTTCTTAGCTTTGTATTTTCTGGCAAAAAACACCAAACAAACCAACCAAAAAACCCATATTATATTATTGTCTTCTGTTATATTATAATGGTCATTAACTGTAATTAGACTTAAATGAAAAAACTTCTTTATGCTAGCAAAGCTTGCATACCACATTGAGGGTATGATTCTTCATATAAATTTTCTTTTTTTTTCATTTGAATTGAATTCTTCAGGTATTTTTTTTATCCTTTCTAATCAGAACTGCCATGGACACATCTTGTCCCTCAAATACCTGCTGTGTAGACAGTACATTTCCAACTTCTTGGGCTTTTGTTGTTAGTTATCTAGACCGGTTCCATGTGCAGAGCAGTAGGCTTTGTAGACTATGGTGTAAGCAGTTGTGTGGAGTATTCAAAACCTTCTGTTGCTGATTACAGCTCTGATAATGACTTATTCACTGGTTTGGGCAAGTCATTTAGACCAGTGATTCAGTTCCTTGCCCTTAAAGATGCTTTGCAACAGAATCTCTAAGGGCATGTCTAAATGTATTCTTTATTGTATGCTGCAGGGTGTATTTTGGATGTCCTAAATTTTCAGCGTTGCTTTTTTTTCAACTATGAATATAGATTCTGTTGCCTATGAAGTCTCAGCAGCACAATTTCATTTCTACTGTCATTACTTTTAGTTTTTCATTGAAGTTTTTGTCATGTTTTCATCAATGAGTAGCATCAGCAATAAACATGCACTGTACCAGCCACCAAAATTTGTAATCTTTTACACTTGACACTTTTTGCCTGATAACTCCAATAGCAGCTACCATTTAGTGGTGCATATTTATTTATTATGCTGTGTTTTTTACATATGTTGTCTGACTACTATTTCAAGAAAATCATCTTTTATCATTCTTGTGGTATATTTCTATGGTTTTGACATTTCATATGTAGAAATGATAACAGCTGGTTTTAGGTCACTGCCAGATTTACAGGTAAATTCTGGCCAGTATAGGCCGTACTCAGCTTTCTTCACTTTCACTATAATTCTCTCTGATAGATTTTATTCTTATGTGTGGTATAATAATAATAATCATTATTATGGTTGTTATTGTTTAAACTGTATGGTAAGTTTCTTACTCTAATGCTACCTCCTAAAATTTTTTTCTCCTTCACTCACTTTTCTGAGTTTGTAGTTAATTTTCATCTCTTTCTGTTAGTAAGGACATCAGCAATAGTGTAATGTGAGACCAGATTAGCAATCTTCCATGTGTATACCAGTAGTGTGATACCAGAAGAACTGTTTGATACATTGTTACATCCAAGCATGTTCAGAGAGACAATCCAGTTCACATCATGCAAGAGTTATTTGTGCTTGAAAATATACTGTTCATAGTGTAATTCAATTGCATGAGATTTAAACTAGATGTTACGTCTTTATAATTTGTAACGTTTAAAGGGAAAAAGTGTGCATTGGTGCATTTTGATGTGCAAATGAAAATTACGGAAACCTTTGTTTTAGGATTTTTTAGTAATTTTTAAGTGTTACCAATAATGAAAAAAACTTACCATACTGGGAAATAAATTTGTCAGAAACGTTTAACATTCTTCTGGAAAATGGAAAGGTACACAAGAGCTAGAGAAAATCACAAGGAAAGTAGCAGGGTTTATAAATCGCTCTGGTATGTGTCCGTTTTTTTACTTGGTGTTTCTTGGTCCACTCATGTCTATTTATAAATTGTATTTTCAGTTAAAGTGTCTGAAGAGAGATGGAAACAGATGCCAGGTAAGCAGCAGCACCGTAAGTCATCTGTAAGTCAGCACATTGCAGCCACCCCTCTCCCACCTCTGATTAAGAAGTAATACTTTAATCTGTACCTTGCAGCTGATGATAAGCTAAAAGATACTTTGAAATTGTATGCCTTCTCATTTGGATTTCAGGACTATACATTTTTGAGATGAGTTAGCCCAAGTTTTATAATACTTTTTATTCTGTGCATAAAATTCATGTAAGACTGGAATGTGAACTATTTGTGTAAATTGTGTGATTAAAGCTAGCTTCTTAACTGATTAACATTTATAAAATGTCATCATTTTAAGGACACTTAACCAACACACAAGCTTATTTAATAGAACATTGCCCTATTAAATCTTTTTATTAATTTAAATATTTACTTTCAGTGTTTATTATCTGCCTGAAACCATGAACATGAACTTGATTCAAAGATATATTTTCTGCATGCCAATTTTCTCTTATGTAGTGAATTATTTTTTTAGCATGTGTACCTCAGTAGACCTTTGAAAATGTGTTGAGATTGTAATGAAGTTTTTCAAGATAAAAACAGGGAAAAAACCCCACCAGAGTTCTGTTTCCCTTTGCTATAGTAATTAACTTGTCCAAGACAAAGGGATGAGAGAAATTATGTATGCAGATTATGTGTGCAATGATGAATCTGTTCTGAATCAGTTATAGAAGATATTTTAAACAGTAAATCCTTTTGTAAAGTTTCATCTTTAACATCACTAAAGTCAGTGAGAAATGTAACAAACTTGTAAAGAAAGTATTATTACTCCTTTCTCTGTGTTCTCCTATCCTTCCCCCTTTTTTTCCTCTATTTATTAGTCCTGCAGATTCCAGTAATATCATCAGGACCAATTATATTAATGTTCTTTTGAAACAAAAAGTTTGGCAATGTTCAAACTTGTATTCCAAGTGGTACGCTGGAACTGCTCTTGATCACAATGTTTGAGCAATTATCATGACTATTATTTAAATTCTGTATTTATTTTCGTAGTATTCTGTGGTCGAGACTTCCATGTTTTAAATGTGTGTTGCTCTGACACGCATCTGGCTGTGTTTTTGGAAAGACTACACGCTTGGGTATTATCAGAGTTTTCTTTGTCACTAAAACATCTTCAGTTACTGTGCTGGTATCAGTCTATAAGTTAGATGAAGCTTCTATGAGCACAAGGAAGTGGATGCAGCATTGGGCAGGGACTGTTTTAATACTTAAATTAACATGTAAGGTAGTAGAATAAACATGTTAACCAAATTTTTTGGTAGTCAAAAGATATCAGATCAACGAAAATGAAAAAAAGGGTTATGCCATTCCCATGACTGGTTTTTTTTTTTTCAATAGTTTGCTTTATCCGTATAAAATTTTAAAACCTGACTATCATTTTAATTCTGGCTTTGCTGGATAAACTATGAACATGAATTGTTTAAAACGTCACATTTATATTTAAATTAAGAAGGCATCTGAGATTCACATAAAATGAAGATGCATATATGCAAGAGTTATGTTTTCATTTTCTGCTTACATCATACATTACAAGTAACAAAGGCTATGTGTTATTTCCAGGTCTGAGACTTAACAAAGGCACCTCTACATCCCGACCTCCTACTCCTGCCAACTTACATTTACCAGACATGATCCAGCTGAAAGATATTGTGTGCTATTTGTCACTGCTAGAAAGAGGAAGACCTGAAGACAAACTAGAATGTATATTCTTTTTCAAGTTAATTTTATTTATTTATTTCAATAAGTCATCAAGAATTCTGTTTCTAAATTTTCTGAGTTCAAGATTCAGTTTTGAGTAGCTGCATTATAAAAATACGGTTCTAGGTGACCATTATTGCAGAAATGATCTTTTATTCTTCCTGATAGTATTAATTTCATGAGATTTTAACTAAATTCTATGTAGCACATGCCAAGATGGGGAGTAAGGATCTGCTGTTAAAATAATCCTTTCTATACTGTTGTCTCTTGATGAGTATCAGATCTAAGAAAAACAGATGAAATATACTGAAGAGATAGAGATATACAGAAGTGGTGAATAATCTGTAGAAAACAAACTAATTCAAACAAAGGATAGTTGTTAATACAGGTTGCGGGTCTATAATACTAGTAAATACAGAAAAGCCAAGAATGATCCAAGTCATGTACTACTGTTGGGAATGAGTGTTTGACACTGGGAGTTAGAAATTACTTGATTTGTTTTAATTAGGGGCCTGATTCGTTAAAGCCCAATGCCTCTACCTGTTAAAAAAAATAACAGTTTGATCTGCGAATTGGAGAAAAAAAGAAAGAAATCACGTGTTTCCCTAGTATAGAATTTTAGAAGCCAGTTTTCCAGATAGATAAACAGTCAATCCAATCATATAGTCCTTACTGAGAGCAAGTGTACTTGGGTATACATAGCTGGCCTGTCTATAAAAGAACTTTAGGATCAGACTGTAATACCATATGGAAAGTAACTACTCAATATGAAATCAATATGAAAATAGGAAATGCAAACAGTAGGCTACTTCTGCCGGAATGAGAAATTCATTACAAGGTTACATGACCGCATATTGTTGAAGTATCTTGATGTTTCATTACCTGTAGTTAGTTTACAATGACAACTTTGTACTCTAAGAAAGTTCACCTACACCTTTGCCTCAGCAAAGGTTATAAGGAGCTGTCCCCAAGTTTGGTAATACCAGTTTGGTATCATGTGATTAGAATATGAGGATGTATGCATAAATGTGTATTCAGAACACAAGCATAGGAAAACTAAGATCCTAGGATTGAATTAAATTTACAGTATAATAGCTGTTCCGTGGTAGCAAGTTACACAAGCCTTATCAGAGCTCTGAAGAGCTCTGTGCACAAACCATAGCATGAAACGGAGATCAGTTGCGTCCCCTGGTGTCAGGAACTGGTACAATGAAAAGGGGGAGAGACAGAGGAGCAGGCGATGATTTTAGTGTAGGGGATGTTCCATGAACTTCTGGCAACAGGAACTGCATAGGCAAAAGATGGTGGATGATCTATATGATTTAGAAGCGATATCTAATAAATGTACGGTACTTACATGTTCTGTATATTCAAGATCATTAGCATTTACTACATATAATTAAAGTCATGGTTATTATATAGGTTTATTTTCTACTTTGTCATACAGAGTTGAAATATACCACATGTTGTCACTTTCTAGAGTCTAAATTTTGGCTTATACTGTACTATTAGAATGCAGAATTCCCTGTTGATTTTAGTTGAATTGTCCTTATACATTAATGGGATAATTTAAACCTTTGTCTGAAATAATTGTATAGCAGTAGGTGTGGTAGATATAAGGTAAATTATAAATCAGTAGCAGTGGAGTGAAAAAAGAAAGGGTGGCTTATTCCAGGGTTGCCAACATTAATATTAATACTAATCTCAAATCATGATTTTTTTTTTCTATTGACAAAAATGGAAACACTCTGAATCATAGCTGAGTGTTTGGAAACTTGATTGATGACAAACAGAACATGGAAGCAGTGCTTTCAAATAAAATATGATATAAGCTGGAGGATTTTTTAAGATAAAATACACTAAGAGGAAATAATGTTTCGCTTTCGGATCTATATGATCTATGGATTTTCATAGATTGACAAATATTCCAGCAGATAAGTGGATTCTCTAACCTATTAACAATCTATTTCTAGAGGTCTTAAGCACTGCAAACCTAACCTGTTTGACATGCTCAGAATATCTGTTATTCATAAACTGTATGTGGCCTGAATATAAAGAATATCCCAAACTTTTCTAGCAGAGATAACACTAAAAGAATTTAAGTTCTCTTTTTAAGGTCATAATGCAAATAGTTCAAGGTGTGGCTATATTGTTAAGTACCTTCATGCTCTGTGGCTCAACCTGCAGACTTGATCCATAGAAACCAGTTTCTGCTCTCCATGTTGTTTTCACATGTACCAAGCTTTACTTGCTGGTGTCCACACTATGATTCTTGGTGCCAGGAGGCAGTATGAAGGGTATTAGACATAAATGGTGTGGAGGAGGCATACGACCTCCACAGGTACCGTAGCTTTACAAACATAATATGCTTACAAGTGCTGAAAGTTCTTTCCGCGATTATGAAGAAAAACCTCCATGAGCTGTGGTTTTTTTTGCCAGTTTCTCTTATCAAGACTATCAATAACCCCAAGTTACTCTGTTTCTGTTCTTTCCATACCAACAGAAGCTTCAAGAACGCCACGCTGTTCTTCTGTATTTTTGCAGTAGTATGATTAGTTATAGTCTGTCTTTTTGCTATGCTATGTAGTTCTTGGACACTCAGGCTTCTGTGGAGAGTGACAAGCCCTACAGTTTTCAAAGTACATGTGCTGGTGAAAAGAGGAAGTGCATAGAGCACTTGTTTGTGCATGTGTTTTTGAGAATGAATTCCCCAATTTCTTCTCAAAAGAACATAATTTTGAACTTTGGAAATTTCTGGGATGCCACTTTTTGTCATATGCAAGATTAGAAGTTCAGAGGTTGCAGGTGAAAATGTAGTAGTGCAGCAACTGATCTCATCTTGGTAATTTTATTTTATTTTAATACATTTTTAATTATTTACAAAAGGTATGTAGTCTAGTAATAGAAATTGAGTGGCCAGTCAGTGCTATCAGTTGAAGGATGGGAAAATAAATGTAAAAGATTGACTTGGGCTCTGTAGTTTGCATCAGAACTTCAGTTATTTTAATAATTTTGTTGTTTTTTTCTCCTAGAGTGCATAAATCAGCAAGAACATGAATATTTAGCAGGGTGTGAATAGAAAAGAGATTGCATGCCACACCAGTAGCGTAGTTTTTCAGAGTCTAGCCAATAGCACAGATTGAGGCTTTTCACTACCTAATACATATGTAATTGGAGAGACTTTGTTTGCTACAAAGGTGAAGCAGTTACAGTTATGCTAATGTCTGTTTTTAAGTGACTGATTAGAACTACTGATTCATGTTAAAGGGAAAAAAAGTTGTAAGCATTACTTCTCTGGAGTGGGTAAAGATCAGGGAGATGCTAAAACTTGCTTTCGTGATAACTGTAGAACATTGTTTCAACCAGAGCATTACAATCACAGAGGAGGAGGAGGAGGGAGAACCAAAGATTTGAACTTTATCACTGAGTGATGAAATGATTCATCCCTATGGAAACGGAATGCTTAATGGTACCTTTGCTGGATAATATTCGCTGTTGTGCTCTGAGCAGGTTTGGTAGAAGGTGTACTCGCAGGGACAGTACCAATCTCTGGTGGCTTTTAGCATTAACTGTTGTTTTACACTGAAACATTTCTGCTATGTAATTCACAGGCAAAGAAAGATATTTTTGTAGATTTTCTTAGCCTATAACTAATGAATAATGGACCTTTGTAGCTTGAAACAATGTACTACAGTAAATATCTTCAATCTTATATTATAGCTCTTAAGAGTAGTGCAATATAGTGGCAAAAATTGCTGAAGTGGTAGAGACATATAGTATTTACCTTTTTTCCTCACAGTTAGCTGAACAACATGCGAATAAGATGAGGGATATAAGGGAAGCAAACCAATTCGTGTATCAGTTAAATATGTTTTGCTGTAAGTCAAAAATAATAAAATTCTTTCTGAACTTTAATTTCTAATTGCTAAGAATTTCCTCTCATTTCTCATTATATTATTTCCTGAAAACTGTGATAAGCTTTGCTTGCAGAGTTTATTGGACTGTAGCAGCATTTGCTGTGGATCCAATGCAGTGGTATTGTTCACTGTTGAATAGGTCATATGTTATGTTTCCAAAGACATCTGATAAGACAGTTTATAAGCAGATTGCTTGGCTTTTGCTATCAGTCAAGGCATTACAGTGTCCTGGAACCACCTGTATATGGGCTCTCTTCTTTCTCCTTAGGAAATAGATCTAGGGGGGAAAAAAGCACTTTTGAAGGGGGTAGTGTTTAGATTTCAGAGCTCTGACAAACTGTTCCAGAAAGTAGGGACAAAGAGTGAGGTATTTGTAGGCTTCTGGTTTTCATCTTTAGCCTTTCAACAGTATTCCTACCAAAACTTCAGGCTTCTTTCTGCTCTGCAGTCTGATGCAGTATATGATCAGCTGAGTAAGCTGCTTTGAAATACCTTGGTGATGGTGGATATACCCGCTCTTGTGGCTAGAATCAAGTAATGATACAAACTTGAAAGTATATATTCTTTCTGGCTATTGTCAAAATACAGCTATTGTCTAGGTGGCTCCCCAAAATGTTGGGAATACATTTTCAAATCGATAAAGCAAATCTGGTCCTGGGAGGAGTCATGTTGACAGTCTGTGAGAATGTTTATTAGTGGATTTGACTGATTAGATACTTCAAATAATAATCCTCTGTTTCATTTAGTTGGTCAGAAAGCATTTCCAAAGCAATATCACTATTGAATAGTGATAGCTGCAACTAAAGGAGTAGGATAGCATTGTAACTTCAGCAGGCTTATCAACATTTGACTGACCAATTGTGTATTACCCTATGTTTGGTGAGATGACAGAGAAGGGCCTTTTGGTGGTACTCCTCATGAATACAGATCATCTCTAGAAGGAACCAGAATTAAGTTCACAGACCAAATTAGCTGCTCGAGTGATTATGTGGAAAAGGTGCAATTACACTGTCCTCCTAATATGTCTTGTTGGAGGCAACTGTGGCAGGGTAGTCGCTGAGCGAACCTCTTGCATAATACAAAACGTTTGGTGGGTCTACAGTTAGTGTGATCATTAAAGGAAAATGTTAATGTTTGTCCTTTGAAACTCAGGTTTGGTTGTTTTGTGGGTGGGTTGGGTGGTTTTTTGGTTTTTAGGAAATAATGTTACTATGTTTTCTAACTGAGTTTCCTTCTCTTTGTTTCCTTTTTAGTTATGTTTCGCTTATATGATACAGATGGGAATGGATACCTGGATAGTTCGGTAATGTTATTTATGTATTTTAATGCATTGTAAGAGTATGTCATAATGGTATACCTATACAAAACTACATTAAGCCAAATCAAGTTTATATTCTTCCTGAATTAATAGAAGCAGTATAAATTATAGTCAATTAAAAAGTCACCCATTTTGAAAGTAACTCTTCAGTTTTCTTTTCCATTAACCTGCTGCTTCTACAACTCTATAAATTTTCAAATGCTGACACTGCTGTTGTGGAGTCCTATTTTATAGTCTTCTGATTTTTAATCATATTACTGTAGGGGATACATTAATATGATTCCTAAAATTCTAATATGCTGCTGGGAGATGTGCATGAAAGCACCCTTTGTAAAGATTTCATTAAAAGGGGAAAGTGTGAGAGTCACACAGTGGATGTATGTGGAGAGATGTCAGAACTTCCATGTTGTTATTAAGAATATTAAGGACAAAGTTTTGAGGAGTAGCCCAACCAAATGTTTGAAGGAAAATCAGAGATATAGCAATCATTTAAAAAATTTAACTATTTGTTTTCTTTTAGCTAACAGAAAGAAGTATTTTATTGGCAACTTTCTTTTTTCTTTTTTTTTTTCCCCTTCTTCTTTTGTATCTCCCTGAAGTAAGACACCATAGAGTGAATTGGTAAAGAGGAGGTGATTCCCATAAGTGATGGGAATAGGGAAGCTAAGTTATACAGAGGTATAAAGTAAATATTGTATCATAGGTTTAGGCAATACAAAATACGAATTAGGTAACTAGTGCATAATCAATACACCTGAGAATTTAGAATGATTCTAGATAAGCATTTGGGCGTGTTTACAAACCAAGTTGTATACATGAATATGGAAGAGCACTAGTGATAGGTGATCAAGGGAAATGCCAACACTGTAAGGGTAAGAAAATATCTCTGTATTAGTTTATACCATCCTTATGGTATATATCCTTATGCCTTATTTCCATTAGAAAGTTGTGAATTATACACTTGCTGTTAAAAAAATAGTTTGTTAGAGTGCTGGAATTTAAAGGACCTTACATCATTATATCACAGGGTGGACTTCAGATCATGAAACCCATGCTCGAATGATCAACTAGGAAGGAAGAATCTATTACTACTTTCAACCCAGAGGCTGTCCTTTGGTTGTGGAGCTGTATTTCACCTCCCTGCATGCTTTGCGATCCATGCCTGATGTTTTGCTAGTGAAGTGGATTCACCTAAGAGTGTACAGCTTCCACTGTAAAGGACATTTCATTAGGAACATTGATGAAACAGTGTCACTGAATGCAATATGTTTGAATTATAAGTTGCTTGCAGTAGAATTTGTGTTTATAATATTGCATTAAATAGTATCATTTTTTTTTTGTTCATCTGTAGGAGCTGGAAAATATCATTGCTCAAATGATGCATGTTGCAGAATACCTTGAATGGGATGTTACTGAACTGAGTCCAGTAAGTATCCATTTTGCCACAAATTTTTAATGTTGCTAGAGATGGCATTTAATCATTTTGTGATACTTCATGTCAACATGTGATTATATTAGTAAGATAGAAATAATAATATTCTGTGCTCCCCTGTACATTGTCAATTAGCAGTTTTATGAGTCTTTTTCTGATGAAATCCGATCTATGAAACATTTTTGCTAGTTTAAGGTTTTTCTTCAGTGCATGTAGTAATTAACATTTATAACACAACCATCTGGTTTGTCTGAAAGTTTCTTTAAAGTAATTACCTCTTATTTGTATTGTACATAGTAAGTACACAAGGGGACACAAATTGGTTTGGGAACTTTGGGTGATAATAAAATGTAAATAGGAGTATGACACTTCATTTTCTGAACTGTCAGTATTCATTTTACTACAGGTGCCATACAAATAATATTTTCCTTAATTTTTGCATGCGGATGAGGGAATTGGAGATCTGCACATGTTCTTACAAGAAGTTGCTATATTAGAATATGGATTTTATGAGATTTTTCATTAACTGTGTAGATCCTTCATGAAATGATGGAAGAAATTGACTATGATCATGATGGTACTGTTTCTCTAGAAGAGTGGATCCAAGGAGGAATGACAACAATCCCACTCTTGGTCCTCCTTGGGTTAGAGAATGTAAGTATTAACATAAGAGTCTCAAGTTTCTGCTTGCATGTCAGCTGTGGCCCTCAGATTAGTTTCTCTGTGGCCTGTATAAAGAATGGCTTTTCTTTGTTTTTCTTTACTATGGCTGAATGACACGCAAAGAACAGAAATGTGTCCTCAAAGTCAAAGGTACGTTAGAGTGTTTGAAGCAACACCAGATGAGCCAGTGCTGGAGCTGGAAGCTGTAAAACGCTGATTAATTTGTCCTGTTAACAGCATACTGTTAATTCCTAGATGCAGTAGTATCTGTTAAGAATGTTTTACGACCGTGTGTATGTTACAGCTGGCTTCGAGCAGTGTCTGGGCTTCCCAGCATGGTGCTGTGTTGTGTGGCCTAACCATACTGAGTCACAGAACAATCTAGGTTGGAAGGAACTTCTGGAGATCTGCCTCTTGTTAAAGGCAGGGCCACTGATTTTGTTATCCAGGGCCCTGTGAAGCCCAGCCTGGACTAATTCCAGTGAGGTGGATTCCACCAGTTCTGCGGGTGACGTCTCCCAGTGTTAATCGTTCTCAAGGGAAAGAGCTTTTATCTTACACGCAGATGGAATTTCTTCCGCAGCAATTATTACCCGTTGGCTCTTGTCCTGTCATGACACATCCCTGTCAAGATAGTTCTTCCGTCTCTGAAACTACCTTAATAAAACTATACTAAGTAGCAGTATCAAAGAGTGTGCTTACACCAAAGGGTAGAGTGTTATGAAAGAAGAGCTTATGTTCTGTACATTTACAACTTCACATTAAAGATAAGACAGATGTAATATGATCAATTTTATACCAGTTCAACACAGCTGTTTTAACACTGGCATGTTGCCAGTGCCACCTGCTGTCCTGTATTTGAGCTAATTTTGAGCATATGTATTTTAGCATATGTTTCAAATGCTTTTATGTTGAGAGAAAACATTTTTATTTAATTTTTTTCTGAAGTCTTTTTGAGATATTGAGGTGAAATAATAAATAATATTTACTTTCCCCATATACTGCTACAGCCTGAACTAAACCTAGACTGCTGTAGTTGCTCTATGGTATTTTATTTGCACAAAGAATGGTCAGACTTTCCGTAGGGAAGTATGGGACAAAACAGTGCATTTAGCAGAAGATCTAAAATTCTTGCAAAATCCTATCAGTCAAATTACCAGCTAAATATCTGAATTGAGGATAACTTTCAGTACATTTGGATCACTGTAAATACTAGTTCCGTAATTCTGTACGTGTGACTGAGTAACAAAAATGTTAAATTTCTTCCCTGTCATCAAATAACAAATCTTTGTCAGGCTGAATTCTGTTATTTCTACAGATTTACTCTAAACAAAGGGCAGCAAATGTTCTCAAGCAATCAGTATAGCAAATAACTAGTAGTCATTTTCAGTACAGATTTTTTTTTGTGACAGGTGATGTAGATATTCTGGGAGTATTTTTCAGTGTCTACGCTTCATTCTTTCTAAATTTAAAACTGCTTAAATTCTGTGATAAATTAATGCAGATCGTTCTGTAGAAGTTTATTTTCATATTAAAGCAAAAGCTATTAGAAAGAAGCTATGTAAATTTATGTTATCAGACGTATTATCCTTTTGAGTTTTTTTACTACTTACTAGGTAATTTATCTTCCTGTGCATAGCTTTACTACAGAAGTAATAAAAATACATAAACAGTGATCAAAATTCTGTAGCATGCTATCAGCATGTGTCAGTGTTTCTGTCATCAAGGGTATTCCCAGTACTTTGTGTGTTGAAGAGGTGTAAATGTACAGTTGTGAAAAAATATTATAATGGTATGCAAAATATCTTTTTGATCAATAAGCATAGTTTTGTTAGTTGAAAGTTGGAGTACATTGGATAGGCTGGCTTTTAATGCTTTTTTAATAGTTTGCTTTACTGTGAATGAAGTCCATTACCTACAGAACTGTATGAGCTGAATTTGTAGTCATTTACTAATGATTTACTAGGAAATTATGCCATCCTCTAAAAGGACTCCCATTTTTCTTTTCATGTTTAAAAGTGCTCTTGATTTCTTAAACTATTTGCCTAATATGTAGAGAAAAGCCAGATTTTTAAATTTTCTATCAAACCACCAAAAAGTTACTACTTCTGTTTGTACACAGTTTTAAATCATCAAATCTAAGTGTATTTTAGGACATTGAAAAGTTAAATCAAGAAAGTTAAAACTCTAATGCTTCTTCATCATTATTTTGTGTAAACTGATAGCATGATTTTGATGGTTTAACAGCATCTAATGCATTACCCAAGCTCTTCATTCCAGTGCATCATTCCCATTAGTGGAATGCTATTATTTCTTCTTACATGCAGTTGTCAGATTTTTGCAAACCCAGCTTCCCAGGACTCTGCTTTTTGGCTGTCTTTTTCTCTCCTTTTAGTTATGGTAACGAAAAGTAAGACGAGTCTTTTGGACTCAGTAATCAAATAATAAACTTCTGATATCTTAGTTTTCCACAGGCTGATTAGTATGTGAAAATAAAGGGCACAACCTAGTGGCTTATGCTGCTTAGACATGTCCAGGTAGTCTTCACATGTTGAAAATAAGCAACCCCCCCCAAACAACCAAACAATTCTCTCACCTTCTTTTAACTTCAGCCAACTATGCTTTGGCTCTATGCTGAACTCAGGCAATGATGAAATTTTAAATCCAACAGATCAATTTCTGAGCTTGTCCAGTACGGTAGTGACAAAGAATTGTCACTGTAGTTTATTTAAAAAAAGGTTATACCAATGAAGCCTTCAATTTGTTTTGGGTTGGGGTCCGTTAACTTACTGTAATATACTTAACTCTTGTATAGAGCTTGTACAAACAATACAAGATTCTCAGCTGGTGTAATTTGTTATGCTAATATCAGTGAAGCTATGATAATTTATTTCAGCAGAGGATTTGTCATAGTACCTTCAGAATTTGGCTACCTTGTTTGTACTTAATCTTTAAAAGCTATATAAAAAGGTCAGATATGTAAAAGTTTTATATTACATTTAAAGACTTTCAGTCAGTTTTTATTACGTACTATATTAGATACTTAAGTTACAATAATATAAAAAATGGAACTATATTACACAAAAATAAAAGAATAAGCAAGTTAGTGTTTATAAACAATGGGGTTGACATAGCCTAATCTCTCACAGGTTTGTGGTCTTTGTCCTCTGACTTCATCAGTAATCCTCTTCTGAAAGAGACAGGAGTATTAGGTTGTTATTACAAATATTAGCCAGCCAGCTGTTGTCAAATTAAAAGAAGTAACAAGGAAATCTGCCTGACTTTCCTTCTGATCTCTTTCTCTCCTGCCCCCTGCCCCCTTTTCTAGACATTCATGAAACTTCTAGTGCCCTTTCAAATTTAGTTGAGGTTATTAAATTAATTTAAAAGTTGCTGGAGCAGTTAAGAGTCATGGAGATAAAAGGACAAAGAGCATGAATAAGTCTCATTTCTCTAGGAAATCAACCTAATTATCCAGTTTATTTTATCTTACTGGGTTTTATGCTTTCTATTTCCAACTAAATCTTCAGTTTAGAGTTGCTGTGAAGGTAGAACTTAGAAATACAGAGAGTTTTATCTCTGGGTATGTTCCAGGATAGAAACAGTGTATTCTTATTTTGGTGGTTTTCAAGGCAATTGATGTGCTAAACAATTCCAATACAAGGTAAGGAATTTAAATAAGAACTTAATTGGTTCTTATTCTGTAGGGGTGCTGTGATACACATACTCTTTGGAAATCTGCTTTGCAAGAAAATACCTTTGAATTGTATATGTGTATAATCCATTTGTACTTGGATGACTACACTTTTTCCACTTAGCAGTGGCTCAATGTGTTCTGTACTGCACCTTCTGAAACCTTTAAGACCTGTAATTCTTACTCTGAGGTTTAGTTGTGCCAGTTTCATGGAAGTTGTTCCAAGAAATTCTCTCATGACAAGTGAGAATTTCATGAAGAAAAAAAATATAATTAGGTAACTATAGAGGAAGTTTTTATTTATGTGGTGCAATTTTTAATAAGAAAGGTACGAGGTAGAGTTTTTTGCTGAGTGTCACACTTCAGTCTGCAATTTTCAGAATCTTCATCAACTTCCCAAATTTATTTTTGCTTCTTAAGGCATTTGTTTGTCTCCCATCCAAATACAGATTGGACAGAGATGTCCCTGCATGACACCTTCTGGTTGATAATTATACTTTTGGGAAGTGGCCTATTGCATACTAGTGACTACTAGGCTATTTATTCTACTCCACCACAGTAGAAACCTTCAAACTTTCTGACCTTTTTATTTCATTCTGCATTAATTTAGAGTAGATCAACATTGTCAGTGAAGTTTGAGAGTTACCCCGTTGTCTCTCCTAGCATTGCTTAAAATGTCCTTTGTAATCTGGGCAGAAAAAAACACTTAATGATGGTTTGCTTCTAAGGGGTTTTGTCAGCCATGAACATGGTACTCTGCTCTTTGATAGGAGTTCCTCACCTTTACAATATTATTTCACCCTTTTGTAATAAAAGCACTGGATTTCTTTTCTAAAGTAATTCCGTGCCAGATATTTTGGCCTCACTTCTCTTGTAATGGATCATTCTTACCATCTCTGTCAGTGATTCTACAAAAAGCAGGTATAAATTGCAAATTCACAAGTGCTAGTGTTTAAAAAAATCCCGTGTTTTAGGAGTGGAAAGTATTTCATTCCTTCTTCACTGGCCACTAGATGTCACAGTTGCACTGTATGTGGTACTGTACAGTTGCTGAAAAGCTGCCTTAAGTTGAGAGAGAAATTGGAACAACAGTAAATGCTTTGTAAAGTCATCAATAATCTGAAACCAGGCCACTGTGCCTTTCTTTTAAGTTACCAATTGTTATTTTTAACCCATTTCACCTTTTAAATCAAGGTAATTCTCAATGGGACAAACACATTTGTGTTGAAGTGTGACTATGCTTCTATTAAATCAGAAGGAAATACTCTTACAATTTTATTTTGGATCCCCGGGCAGCAAATATTATGCTATTACACTCAAAGAATTTAAAAGGTAACTCTTATTTAACCTTTTTGATTAAATATGGGATGGAATACCCACGTGTGAATCTACACTTGGGAAGTACTGCTTCTTACATTGTACATGGCTTACTTTTTGAGCTCTGAGTATGTGAAAGTAGAACCAAACTGGGGACTGGCAAACATTTGCAAGTCTGGTGTGGGATCTGTTGCACCACAAGGAGTGTCTCTCAGGCTGGTCTGAAATGACTGTTTAATACTTAGGCAGTTTTGTAGAGTTGCATTTCTTTCATTCAGCGAGGGTTGAAGGCGATCTGGCCTTTTATTGTCCCCAGTGATATTTTTACAAGTCCTGTCTGAAGTCTAGCAGGTGAGTTTTCTAAAAGGCTGAAGTGCCGGTGAGTCATATGCTATTTCCATATGTACAGAGGGCAAAACCAATCCCCTGCTAGAAGCTGTAGTTTACCCTCTTTGTGCCAGCTCCTTACCAGCTGGGAAGCAGATTCACCCGAAGTGATAACGGGAGCTATTTTACCGGTATCATTTCACAGCGTTGCCAGCAGAGGGGGTAACGTTAATGCTTTGTGAGACTTAGTAGCAGCAGCTGCTAGAAAAGTGCAAATCTCTTTTCTGGACAGTGCTGTCTACTTTTATGCTGTGTTAGCTCTCACTTCTTTGCAGGAAGTTTGTAAATGCCTTTCCTTACTACAGTCCTGCTTTTCGTTTTGCCTATAGGTTGATAAAAACCCAGAAGAAGTCAGGAGTAACTCTAATCAGTTTTGTGTATAAGGTGTAAAATAAATGATATTTCATGCAGGTGTACAAATTTACCATTAGTTAAAATGTGATTTCTGCAGCATTTCAGTCTCTGCAGATGACAGTTGACTATCAATTTAGGGACAGGGAAACTTTGTAGTGTGGCTAATTATGAAGCTCGTTTAAACAAATTAATTTCCCCTCTTGTGCTCCCTTTACTATGCTGTCATTTTCTCATGTGCATATCATTGCTTAAGCATTTCTGGGTGATCAGAGTAGTACAGTAGGTGAGTGTGTGGATGAAGGCTGGGGAAGCAATTTTTTTTTTCTTCTTTCTCCAGCACACACACAAAATAACTCAGAATTTGGAAGCGAGGAGCCCTCCTGAATAGCATGTCTCTTGAATGAGGTTACTGCCTGTCCAGTTGAACCAGAACAGATCTAGAACCCCCTCTCCGCATACCAAATCAAACAGAACAAAACCTGATATGAAATCTTTGCTGAGAGCCACCGAAGGAATGTAGAACTTAACTGTATTTGTATTAAGACGAGGTGCTGCATGCTTTAAAGGACACTCTTCTTACCTTCCCACCGACTGAACAATACCCAAAGAACAGTCAAAAATGTCTTCAAGTCATGTAAATATTTTTAAAATAAATGAAAACAAAATAACAGCAGTAAAAGAATAACTTAGCAGACTCACTAACATCCTTCTCCCTTGGCTGCTTGTTACTCTTCTCATAGAAGAGACTGAGCATGCTGGTATTTCAGACACTCCGTAGCTATTGTAAGAGAGGATACTTGCTAGGATGAAAATTTATCAGTGATTTCATTACCTTTTTTAAGTCACAGAATCTTGAGTTTTGTGCTTGAAACCTTAAGATCGCTTTGGCTACCTTTATTTACAAATATTGAAAAAGCTCAAGTAAATTAATATTAAACCAAATTATGGATGTGTAGCTAAATTCTGTGACTGCATAAAATTTTCTACTAATTCTAAGGCTGGCTCTTTCATGATTGACTTGATGTCAGGTCAGGTCCTTTTGGCAATCAAATCCATGGTAGAAGGGTCAGGGCCATAAGTTAAGAGAACCGTTGTTAACAGAATAAATGTTACTGTTGTCATTATGTGATAAAGTCTATGTATGGCATATGGAGGCTTCATTTTCAGTGATGTATAATGAAGTGAGGAAGAGATTTTTACTGTACCTGCCCTGCTTTGAGATCTTCTTAATGACTATTTGTTTTTAAACTCTTTTTCAGGATATGGAAGCAAAATGAGTGAATGTCAGTAAATGCACTGATGTGTGAGAATTGTGGATTTTATTCATACTTAAAGACTTGCATTGAGGGGGCTTTGTTTCACATTATGTCTTTTTTTTTTTCCTTGGCAGTGTTTTAAAAAGTTATGTGCATGCATAATCATATGCAGCACTTTATTGCTTATTTTTGGCAGTGCACAAGAGCAAAAATTTAATTTGCTATTTTCCAAAAGTGCATTGTGTTTATGTAATGGATTTGCATCAGTTGCAGTCTGTAACACAGTTAAGTGTTTTAATTGGCAGAACACCCACATCAAGACTTGTTTGTTTTTCTGATAAGGAAAATGCCAGCTAAGTTAGTCCATATGTTCTGTTCAAATAAGAAGCAATGTATTCACATGTAATGGCCATTCTTTAAAAATAAAATTAAAATGAAAAAGTAACATAAAACTAATGTGGAAGATGGGCAAGTTTACACATAATTATTAATTTTTGTTAATTTTCAGAAGTAGCAAATATTTTGCTAAGGCAAGCTGGTCAGCTTGCATTTTAAGTGCTTGTGGATTATGACTGTATCTGTTGATGACATGAGTAATGTTAAAATGAGAGTGTACATTGGTTATTGTTTTTTCTCAGTAGGATTTACTTGGTCTTTATTGTCTAGTGAATAATTGTCTGCTTTCAGAAGACTTGAAACTCACATACTATATTGTAGTTTAACAATACTTTAAAAATGTATGAAATGTGGTAGTAAGATGGAGAGAAAAATAGAAGTTACAGAGCTCCATTTAATGAAATACATCCTCTTCAGCTGCCAGTCATGAAGGAGCTTGACAGGCTTCTAGTGCTCCACAGCTGCAAAATCTATTTCTGCTTCTTCAGGGGAAATTGGAAAACTTCCACACTCTTTGCCAGCCCGAGAATCCCACATTAGGCATCTGCTCTGCTCTTTTTGCGGAAAGGGGACCCTGACATTGCCCAGCTGTCAGAGATGGCATTTGAACTCCTGCTGATAGTATCAGGGGAACTCCACTTAGGCTCTGATCCCAATATCTCAATAGAGAAAAAATATTCCAGCTGAATTCAGTTCCTTTTGTGTCTAGGTAATTTGTAGGAATTATTCAGAGTTGTGTTCTGGCTAGGACCTGGCTTTGAACCAAGCATTTTTAATTTCTTGGAGTGCTGATTTTCCTTCAGGATTTTTTTTTTTTCCCCACAAGGATGAAGAAGTCTTCATCATCTTTGACTTGTTGTCACAGCTAACTCTTAGAATAGAGCAGTACTGATTTTTAAGGATGTAACTTATGCAGTATATGCTAATATAGGACCAAAGTAAATTTTTATTAAAATTTATGTCCACTGACTTATATTGACTGTCCTTACCAGTGAAAACCATCATATTATTGAAAATCTAGTCAGGCATATTGTATATATATGATGACAAGTAGTAGTAGTTTGATGTGAGAAATCAGAAACTGGCTGAGAACCAGCTATTGACATGGCTTCTGATAACCGGAAGTTGATGTGGCTTCCTTTAGCTATGTGACAATTTCGTTTTGGTAATGAAATGACCAAGAAGACTGTAGTGTTTCAGTAATACACAATGAAGAATCAGACTACTGCAGCCCATTTCCAGCTGACAGAAATTAACTGCCTTTGTTCTATTGGATGTTATATTTGGTAAAAAAATAAATAATTTTTTTTTTAAAAAGTGTTATTACATTAGGTTGATCTAATTTTTTTAAAATCAAAACCTCTGATGATTGCAAGAAGGAAAAGGTCTGATGGCCACACTTGCCAAGAAACCTGGAATTTACAGAATTAAACTAATATCTGTACCAAGTGCACATCATTTTAAAAACCTTCTAACAACAGTGAGGTCTCAGAATGATTCCATGAAGAAGGAAGACGAGAATTACGCAACCAAAAGCTTACTTTCATAAATGTAAATGATTTGATAATATTTTAGCTGTATGCATAAATTACACTGGGCCCCTGAGTTGTAAGTGCTGATCAGTTCATCAGTCTATTCATGCAAGATTTGGGTATAGTGCTACAGCTAACTGAAAAACATGGGCTTAAATGTAACGAATTCAATTGTTGGAGAAGAGGTCCAGGATGTAAACCTCACCCTTAAATACTTGTTTTTTGATAGACTGTCGGCAGTAGATTAACATAAATTAAAGCTGGCAATAGGTATTATTGTGCTGTGGTTAGATTTCCCACTTCACATATATTGATACATGTCGCTAATTCTAAGGGTCGTTAAGAATATCTTTGTACTTCTAAAAAATTCTTTCTGTTGTTCGTTTTGGGGAGTTTTACCTTCTAACCTGCAGCACCTTTATTTTTAGAATTAGTCTAGAAAAAATTTTAGTTAGTTTTAACACTAGTTGTAATTTAATATCAGCCTGGATTTATTGCTAGCATTGTGTTGCAGTGGTGACAGGAGCCTGGTGTTTTCTCTGTGTCATCTTTGAAACACATGTATGTCCAGGAGCTTCTGAAGAATTTTTTATTATATAATTGCCTGTGTATTTAGAATGATTATACTGTGATCTGGTACAGAGTATTAAACGAAGTAACAGCTTGTCTTTTATGTTGTTGAGTCAATCTTCAATTTTTATTGGCACTTATATATTTCATTGTTTATTTTATTAAGTGAAATCTGTTTCTTTTATGTCCTGTGCAGAATGTGAAAGATGATGGACAGCATGTATGGAGACTGAAACACTTTAATAAGCCTGCCTACTGTAATCTTTGTTTGAACATGCTAATCGGAGTCGGCAAGCAAGGTCTCTGCTGTTCTTGTGAGTATAAGCGTTTCAGTGTCCATTTGCATACATGTCTTTTCCTAGAAATACTGTGCTCACTGCATAACAAAGAACTAGCAGCTTCCCAGTCCAAAACCATTGCCAGCACAATGGTGCCTCCCCCTTTGTCTTCTATGCTTGAGTGCTCAAGGTTCCATTTTTACTTTTGAGGATATTGGGCTTTATTGGGCTTTCAAAGCTGTTGTTTGAGGGAGTTTGCTGTATTATAATAGCTGTCAGTGTTAGTTCCTTTTGGAGCCTGCCTCTTTTTTTTTTTTTCTTTTTTTTTTTCTTTTCTCTTAGCAGGTATCATGCTTAACTTTTAACCTTCTAGTTTTGTTATTCTTCTTTTGTATTTGTTAATAATTATTCATATTCTTTACTGGGTATCAGCTAGCATGTAAGTCCCATATTTTTTATTCAAATTTTGCACAGAATTCTTGTGTTGTTAATTGTGAAGGTCAAAATCCCAGTTTCCCAGAAATCAAGTTTCTGTAACACTTCCAAAGTTTTGTATGTTTACTTGGTTTGTAATCATAAATCTCAGTCTTGCCATCCTTTCGTATATTAACTGATTATAAATTTTAACATAAAGGAATACAGAAAAACTACTGCATCTCATTTGACCTTCATTAGAGTATTAGATGCAGTTACTACAGTTCAATTCCTTGGGTTGTATCTATGTATCTCCTAATAATCTGTGTTTGGCCAGCTCATAACCTCTATCTTGAGAAACCAAATCTTGCCGAAAAATACTTCGTCTCTGTTTGAATGTTTCAAAAGATGGATGATCCATATCTTTCTTTTGTGGTGTGTTCCAGTGATTAATCATCTTTCTTTAAGACCTATTTTCTGATTTGAATATGTCTGGTAGAAGGTTCCAGTGATTGGTTCATGTTGTGCCCTGCTCCATTAGATTAATGAGATCTTTAGTACCCACTGTATTCTTCTCATGATGGTATCAAGTCACCTTTCTTTGTTCTTCTTTGATAAATTAATCAGTTTCTTAGTGTAACTTACTTTCTACATTTTTGGTATGAAAGATAGCCCATCACAGCAGATTAGGACCTTTCTGTCTGTACAATTCTATTGATTTAATTTGAGATTAGTCTGAATGAATGAGGGTTTTGGAATCAACTCTTTCTCTCTCCTCTGTGGGCCACAGATCTCTTTAAAATATAATTCAGATGTAAATCCTTCACGTGTGCTTTTTCACATCATATAATTTCATTCACAGTACTATGGAATGAGAGAGATACATTTATTAAAATTCAAACAATTAGAAATTGCATAACTTCAGATTAATAAATGCTGATGACAGTAACTGAAACATATATATATATAAAATGCTGAACTGACTGTTAGATCTTGAAATGTTACATTCTTTAATATTCTTTTATGTCAGACTGATGTAAACTTAATCCTTGTGAGGAAATATAAGATCCATGTATGTTTGAAAGAAAATTCTGTTGAGCAAATGATGTAGATCATCTTCTTCAGTAGTTATCAGAAATGTGTAGATGAGTTATATAAAGTAAACTGCCCCCAAAAGACAAGCCTTACAAGAGCTGTAATTTTCTTTGCTGCAGTGTACCTCTTTAAAATTTGTTCTTGTGCTTGGCATTTATTTGGTGAACAATAGTCCCAGAGTATCTGAAGAACATCCACATGCTCCTTTCAGTTACTTCATGCAGCAAGGGGCATGAGTCTATGTACAAAACTATTCCACTATTTCCTTATCTCACTAAGCTGCTTCTCCAATATATTTTCAAAGCATTGCTATAGATTTCATTATTTGCATTTTAGATTGTGTGGGAGGAAAAAAAAAAGGGGGGGAAACTGCAGGGGGCCTCACCATCCCTCCATGGTCCAATCAACAATGTTACTCCCTGCAGTTTGTCTGATTAATGGCTGCGCCTCCCACTGGGTTTGTGTAATAGGTGCAAGCAAGGTGTTTAGAAGTACTTTGTGCTTAATTGCTCTCGAGGTCAAAAGCATGAGACATATACCATGCAGGGAAAAATTCATTCCTAGTTTTTAATAGTTGACTCTATTGAATGCAGGTATAAGCTGTAGCATTACTTCCTCATCTAGGCACAGTTGTATAGTTGAAGCTAGGAGAGCTTTGCATTGTACCTGTCACTGGTATGTTTTCCAAATGCAGCTAGTGTGGTCTTTACAGACCTGGTCAACAATAGTAGTTACCTAAAACTGGTGTGGAGGAGTTAGGAAAAAAAAAGCTTCCCAGGAGTTGGTATTTGGGAAAGTAAGAGTTAAAGTTAGGGTGATTGCATGGAATGCATGAAAACAATTGCTATCTGAAAATGCACTAATCAGCCATTTAAGATTTATAAATCAATAGAAGGAACAACATAAATTCATTGGCTTTTATTTTTGTGCTTGCCAGCTGCTCTCATGCCTATAGTTTGTAAAATATAGATTTCTTTCTACTAGCAAATGACACCAAACCATTTGGCAGTCATCAATTTGTCTTTAATATTTTTTTCATTTGCCAATTATTGTGAAAAAAATTAGTGAGCTCTGATTTAATTAAGCCTTTCCTGTTATGCAATGATAGTACATTCTTGGATTTCTCACTTGCATAATATTTCCTGTTCTAATTGGCCTTTTGTATTCCATGGAAAAAGCAGTCTAGTTTGATTTTTCGTTGACTGATTGGATTGATTATATAGAGATGGCATGCTGGTAACGTTATTTGTTTCATAAAAATGTAGTCAGAAACACCATTGCCTCAAAATCTATTCATGTGTTTCTTTTTTCAGTTTGCAAGTATACAGTCCATGAACGCTGTGTCTCAAGAGCTCCCGCATCTTGCATCAAAACATATGTAAAGTCCAAAAAGAATACTGATGTAAGTTTGGGGTAGCATTAACTTTGCGATGTACCTGTTAATTTAGTAACTCTATGTATATCCACACTTTTCTTTTGCAGGTAATGCACCATTTCTGGGTAGAAGGAAATTGTCCAACAAAATGTGATAAGTGTCACAAAACTGTAAAATGTTACCAAGGCTTGACTGGACTTCACTGTGTTTGGTGTCAGATCACAGTGAGTATACTATAGCAAAACCTTTAAGCACAAGCTAGAGAGACAAAAGTCTGCATATCTTTTTAATAGCCTTATAATTCAAAAGGTCTCATTCAGTTTTGTCATCAGGAATGGATAGCATGTGTTTAAGAAACAGTATATGCAGAATATTCATAGGTGTCCTTAATTGTTGCAAGCAAATATGCTTAAAGGTGTACTCTGCTTCAAGACAATATACAAATGGAAATAATGTATGTCACTCTAAAGAGCAGAATTCCCAATCTATGTTATGGAAAGACGATAAAAGAGTTTTCAGTACCGGGGAAGGTCAAGGTCACTGTGACACTAGGGCAAAATCCTGATTTGTGGTGTACTGACAGGCAAATGAAATTGAGGACATCTGGTAGGATACAGTGATTTCAAGTGTCTGGGAATAATAGCAGAGACATCTTGATAATATACTAATATGGGCACCAAGTCTAATATATACAACTTTTGTGCGCTCCTTATTCAGCAGGAACCAATAACTGGAACTAATGACATTCAAGGAACACTACCCTTATAAGTGAGATCTTCATGCTAGAAGAAGCAATGCCAGTATTTCTGTTCCTAGCCAGGGCAGGATTTAAATCTAAACAGGGAGAGATTCAGCCTTCTTCTATGGTTTTTGCTTTTTTGCTGATATCATTATTATTATTGTTATGGAACAGCAGTTGTTTGTTCAGTGTTTTAAATAATAATATGAGACTGAGGCATTAGTGAATGTTTGTTTTCAACATACAAGTTTGGATGTTTTATGACATATTTTCTTAACACAAGAATACAAAATATGAAACATCATCAAAGAAAATAGATCCAGGATACTTTCAGTGATAAGTTGTTATGATTACTTAAAACCCAATATTTTAGAAGAAAGCAAATATGTAGTCCAGATTGCTGTCAAAATTTGGATAATTTATGTAGAGAGTATAACACCCAATCCAAAATTTTCACATGTAGATAATTAAATTTAGGCAATGGCTATCTGTGTTTGGATAGATAAATAAGAGTGTTCCGCTCTAGATATAGAAGTATTTACATCTGTATAATGTGTCTATATCATTCAAGAAATACATATTATGTAAGGCTCCCTCTTAAAGTCAAAGGAAGTTGCAAATTCTGTAGCTCCTCAGAAAAATTATTTTCCTATTGTTTCATGTGAGTCTGGACCAGATTTGTAAAGGCCTTTTACTTCTTGAAGATACATATCAAGATTTAGAGGATTACCATAAGAACGGATATTCACTGAGGAAATACCAAGGAATGATATATCATTGAAATCACTGTGAAGGAAGAGGCTAAATTCTTTTGAAAATATCTTACGTGCTTGTGTGCATATTTAAATGCTTAAATATCTGTCAAAATTCCAATTAAAAATGGACCTATGTTTTTTTGGCAGCCAAAATTAAAAATGTTGGCACTGAGGTTTAAAATTTTGCAGTTATCAGATCAGTAATCTAAAGATTTTTATTTTCTGTAAGAATGGTGTTGTATTTTCAAAATAACTTTATTAATATTTTTATTTAATTTTTATATCTTCAGGTGTAAATAAAACACATAAGTGAAAAATAAGTATTTTTTTCAATCTCCTATTCGCTTTTCTTGCAATTCTATATATTCTATTGCAATAACTTTCTTTGCTAATAGTAATAACTTTATTACTGAAAAAACAGTGTTTTAAATTTATAACAGATGCATGATTTTTGAATGGATATTCTAAAGTTATATAATTATCATCACATCCTTCATATGTTTTCAACTCCTTGTACAACAACTCATTTAAGGCTTGTTGCTGACATTTTTTGTAATATAGGAGGATGCTAGTTATTACACAAATAGTTTTGAGCCTCTTTCCTGCATTTTAAATATCTTTCCTTCTTACAACTTAATAGGGCCACTTCTAATGTCAAATAACTGAATCAAATCCTGAAATTTAGACGTGTTTTGCACTAAAAAGGCTTGTTATACTGAGTTCTCAGCCATGCCCACAATTCCCTCTTCCATATACTCTGTAGTTCTCTACCATGTCTCGCGAATGTTTTTTTTCCTCGTTTTCTCTCCAGCAAATATGGTTTTTCCTACTTTGCAGGCATCTGGTTGTGAGGGAGGTAATATTCTACAGGAGCTAGGTTTGGGGTAAGGGAATTTTGGGGAAATGTGTTTAAAATATGCTAAAACATTTTTTTGAGAAGAGATACATATTATTTTATTTCATTGTGTCAAAGTGTTATTTTCATTAAAGCTACATATCTTCTACCATTTCTGTTGTCTGCTATGTGCGAATTCTGTTGTCAAAGATCAGCAGAGACTACTAAGAAGATTAAGCTATATTTTTCATAGATAAGTTTGCATGCCACCGAGTAGCAAAACTGCTAATTACCATTGAATGTGTGAAGGTATTTTTATTTGATGTAACATGGCCTGGTGTGCATTAATTATGGTACAAGTAGCCTTACCACTGAGGCAGAGAATTAGCATGACAAATGATTTAGATTACAGGGCTACCAAAATAACCTCACAATACGGCTTTAACACACAGAGTAAATTGAAACTCGTTAGACTTTTATTTTCTGTTGCTAAGTAACTGCCTGAAAAGGTAACTTTCTAGTATAAATGAATATGGACAAGGCTAATATTAGGTGCTATTCAGTTCAAAATTCAGAAATGTTATGTCAACATTAACTGTACCAGATAACTTTATGAAGACCATATTATCAGTAAAGCTTATATACTTTGGCAACTGGTACAATTTTATTGTAATTTTAATAGAGTTCATACTGACATAGTTAAATAATCTAAGGGAAAATGAATCAGTCATTGGAAAAATGTGATTTACAGATGCAGACATTGAACTACAGATTTTGTAATAGCTATCAAACCTGTTGAACTAGTGCTGTGTGCTGCCTATTATACTAGTTAAATCACTTGTTAAATAAGATTTTTATTCAAAATTTCAGATATTTATTACCCTGATTATTTTTTAATGCAAATATACATATCTCCTCAAAAATAAAATACTCTGTGGGAAATGCATGTTACCTGAAGAACTTAAGGCACAGTTTATTGTGAATCAATGCAGAAATAGAATCATAGAATCATTTAGGTTGGAGAAGAGCTTTAAGATCATTGAGTCCAAAATAATAAACTTTTACCAAATTTCACAATATGAAGTTGTATTTTATTGTGGCTATCTCTAATAATATTGTGAAGTATACCAATTAAATGTGAATGCTTTGCATAATCCAGACACAAAACTGTGCCTTTGTACTGTGTGGCTGGGTATATATGTTGCAATATTCTATTTAGAAACATTTGAACTGAGTTAAATGCTAAAAGAGCAACAAGAACTCTTGATTGCTAGTGCAAAATATTCCAATAAATATATCATTATTTGTTTGCATTTTATGTTGATGTCATATACAAGTTTTCCCCTTCCACCTTTTTAATAAGACAGAAGTAAGCCAATGCTCTTTCAGTCAGCAGACCTGAGGATATTCTTGACGTGTTTTCAGAGTAGAACTCTTCTCATTGCTTTCAAGAAAACTGGATGAATGCTAAGAATAAAGTAGAAAAGGGAGAGTAATTCAGGGTCCTCAGCAGCGAGCGGAAATCTGAACATTGATTCAGTCGAGAACAAAATTTGCCCAATATAGCTTAAAGCTGTTAAATATTCCTACGTTATTCTCTTATATTTCATACATATTTTCATAGATATTGCAGCATCGCAATTGAATGAGTAGTGATTTTATCAGCTTCAGGTAGGAAGCAGAATTATACCAATAATGCCAAATGCTGCCCTGAATTACCCCAGAGTGCCCACTAGTAGTAGAACAGAAGTTCTTGGCTTAGTGCAAGAAACTGTCTTCTGAAATGAAGGTTTTGATCACCAGTAACACTATGCTGATGTTACTGTACTGCCATGCAGTGTTCTCATTTTGTGTGCTGGACCACACGTGCAATTTCCAAACTGGAAAATACTTTCATCCACTGTTCCTTGCTTCAATATAAATTCACTGGTTTTGTCAATCCTAAGAGGCTTTCCACTGCAGTGTGTTTCATTTTCCTGGTACTACTCTAGTAAAAATTAGATTAATTGAGCTCACACCATTCTAGGATGCCCGTTTTCTTAGACTGTAGTAGTAAAACGTCTAAGTTGAGTCTTCATTTTCTCTTTTCCCGTAGTTGCATAACAAATGTGCGTCACATCTAAAACCTGAATGTGACTGTGGACCTTTGAAGGACCATATTTTACCACCCACATCAATCTGCCCAGTAGTATTGGTGAGTTGTCCATATGTTTATTTCAGATGTAATCCTCTGTCATAGGTAACAGCTAAAATGATGCTGGGACTGACTGCCAGAGTATCTGTTAAATTCACAGAACTGTGTGAACCTTAAACACAATGGGTAATCCTGGCTGATGAGTTTATAGGCACAAGCATGCTTTGTCCTCTGCATATTGCATTTTCTTCATGTGAGAATGAACTTTCTGTAGGGCATATTATAACTGAAGCTGACTCAGGTTTTATCACTTACTCAGACTGTACTTACCAGAAACTGTATAGGCAGAACACTTCTACATTTTACATCTTTTATAGATCCAACTTCCCAGAATAATGAAGTTATTCTTATGGACAGTTTTTGCTTGGGATGCATATTGTATATCTGCAATGCTGAGGTCTCTGATCTGAGCCGGAGGTTACCTAGAATGATGACACTGGTCTTGCAGTAAGCTATGCATCAACATTATGGTATATTTTATTCAGCAGTCGTGGACAGTAAATTTCTCTGTCCACAAAAACAATAACTCAATTCAATGAAAATAAAAATGCATGCTATGTGTGGGTTGTATAGAAAAGAGCTGACCAGTTTATCATGAAAAAAGAGCTTCAGAATTAAGTTATGTATTCATATATTAAATTGGATATTTTATGCTGATGAAAGTCATAGCATCATCGTATTCATAACAGAACAGACGTGTGGTCCTCTTACTTTAAATATAGTTCATAGTAAGAGTAAGAAATGCTTGAAATTAAGAAAGAATGATTTATTGCTGGGAGGAAAAACAAGAAAATATACCTTCTACTCTTAAAACTGTTTCTGATCGTTAAGAATAATATTCATGCCTATTGTAAATTACTTGTTTTCTTATTAATCCTTTTGGCTGTTTGTTTATAAATCTGCTAAGGGATGGATGCTAGACTTTGGCCCTCTACTTGAGTAAACTGGGACTATTCCATTGCTGTCAATGAAGGTAAAGCAATGGAAAGCTGGATTTAATATTTATGAAATATTTTTTAATATTTTTGAAAAGTTATAAGAGTAGTTTTTTAGTTTGTCTGTAATAGTGTTTTGATATTACCTGGACAAGTTCTGAGTAATAATTGTAAAATATTATTTTAAGTTTGTTGGATGATTACGTTCTGCATTACATTATTTGATTTTCAGCATTTTAGGTCACACTTTAAGAGTTAACGTGTAGGAATTATGATTTTGTTGGATTGCTGGATTGGACTGTTTTCGAGCTTTTGTTATTTATTGTTTGCCATTCTTATAAACTGAATAAAGCCTCAGTGTGAAATTTCATCTTCAATTATATTTGCATAACTCCATTTTCTTTTCAGGAGAGGAAGAGGAATAGAGGAGTTATGATTTTCATTCCACAATGGGAGTTTAGTTAAGTTGTTTAGAGGATATATAAAACCACTCTAGAGTCAAATCACCCTTGAATAGGTTTGTTTTATCCGCAAATTTTGAAGGCATAAGCAGAAGTAAATATGTTTTCCTGTATCAGAATCATGTTTCAGTATTATGTACTAATAATGTAACATAAAACATGTATTCCAGCACAATGTATATTGTTAGGAACAGAAAATATATTTTACTGTGCTTTAATGGGAACTTTATAATTTTGTAGTATATTTGTTCATCTAGTACTTTCTTCCAAAAATGCATTAAATTCCTGAGTATACTTACGTTACGAGTAATACATCAGTGACCAAGCTAATAGGAATTCCTCCTAAAAACAATTGATTACACCGTACGTATTATTTATGTTAATAATTTGTAATTATTTTCTCCCATTTCCTGTTACAGGGATTCCTTTTGAGAAACATAATAATTCAGTGTATGTGAAACCATCTCTCTCAATAATGACAGCAAAAACAGTTAATAAATCCATGTCAAAATTGTCTAAAGATACAATAGTAAGTGTGTCTGTTAATGGAAATGATGTGTACGTACATATCAAACCTGATATACCTGACAGTGGAAGGGTGTTTCACCTAGGACACACACTTAGCTTCAGTGATCCGCTGAGCAATAATACTCCTAAAGCGCTACATATATGTGGAAGGTAAAGAAAAGCAGATAACCACAATGCTTTCTGTACCAGGTTTATCCTTGTGTATTTTGAGATATCAGTGAAGAAAGTATGTTCTTCTCCCATAGAATAAGTTATAGGAGTTGTGGGAAAACAGCAAGTTGAAAAATCTTGTATTTTTGATCTCCCAAAAGTTTTGGCCCTCCCTTCCATCTGTAACTTTTGAAGTTCAGACTTCTTCCAGAAAACTGTCAGAGTTCATCTCAGACCAAGATGCCTTCTCATAGGTTTTCCTTCAAGAGTACAGGCTAAATCCCTTCTCATCTTTTCTCTTTTGCAGAACTAAGGACATTCATATTTTTACCTTTCTCATCCAGCATGTCTCATTTCTTCAGTTCTTGTGAAGTCCAGCTTCGACTCTTTCTGCAGAGATAAAGAGAATTTTTTCATAAGTTGCATGTCACAGCACCATGTATTATACCAGAGCTACTAAACTGGTCTCTCAGCTGGTATTTGTTGTTCGGTTCCATATCCTCTCAGTTTTTCCATTTCCTAGGTATCCATTGATGTCCAAAATCACTGCTGCAACTGTGAAGAATAAACAGACAAACTACCCTTCCTGATTGTAATATCACAAAGGGTGACATTTCTCTTCCCCCTAAACATAGCCATCTCAGCTCAGGTGACTCTTCTAAATCACTCATTTAGGGTGTCTTGACACAAGAGAGATTCCTCTAAAATATAGTGACTGGCATGATCCTCTCATACAGTCCCTTCTCTTAAAGGCTGGAAAGAGAACCTAAATGCCTGGTCATCTGAAAGTTAGATAGCTGGTCTAAGTTAAATAAGAGGGCTCCCATCTTCAAAACTGCACAAAATGGAACTTGTCCAATGTTATTGTTAAATATGATTAGCTACATTCTCAGCTGAAAAAGAAACCATGGGGAAACTCATGCAGTTGACACTGTATGTATCATGAAAGAATCACATATCTGTCTAGAATCATTGCCATATAAAGATTTTTCATATCTTACTGCAATACTTTTAAATGTTTTAGTAAAATGTAGTCTGTCAACTTTAAAACTAGTCCTTTTTACTTTTCTGTTTACCATACGTAAGGCTTGTTGTATGGTGAAGTTTTTTGTTCAAGTTAAATGAGTTTTGTTATAAACTGTGTGTGCAGATCTCAAGTGATAGTCTTTTAATAGATGTCAGATATGCTTTAATGTTACTCTCTTTTATTTCAGTAACATTTTAATTAATTCATACTGATTGAATAAATGTACATTGAGACTTGTTTCCTAATGAGGGCACATTTAGAGGAAAGGTTTTGCATCATTCTGATATCCTGTGGGTAATTATATTCTAATTATATGGTGGGGGGAAAAAGTCTATAACTCAGTGCTGATATTGTTCATTGGACCCAATTAATTACATGCACATAATGAAAGTTCATGATAAGGTTGACTGGCAGTGAGTTTAAAAATCTTTAACTCAATTGAATCCTAGCCTACCAAGACTACAGAATTAGATCATAACCAGGTTAAAAAGTGGGTATTGGAATGAGATGAGTGAGTAGCGAAGAAAAAAAGATTGGTCTTTCCTTATGATACAGCTTCTCTCCTGCTGCCCCTTTATAAGGCAGAAAGGGAAGAATGCTAACATACATTTTGGCTTCTTCATTTCATGCCTTCCTTTACTTTGCTCTGTTTATTGATGAACACGTAGGACGTTCTAATTTCTATTTATGTTTATAGAAAAGTAATTAGATTTTTCTATTTCCCACCAAAATAGATACAGGCTTGGGTAATGACAAATCAACCAGTAAAAGCCTGCTATTTAATAAATACATATTTATTTCATAATGTATGATGATTTTGATTCTCCTATTGTTTATGTGAGTTTTACAATGAATTATTTTTTACTTAATTTCTAACATTGGTTTTGAAAACTATAATTAAAACTGTTAATCATGGAATAAAAAGAAAATTATGGAATAAATTGTAAAACATAAGGTACCCTGATTACAGTGTGAGCATTACTATATGGCAGTTATCACTGTCTCCATAGTAACCAGTTTATTTCAAAGGGGGAGGGCCTGGTTTAATATTGAAGACAAGAAGTGAAAGAAATAAAATTTAAAATTGGATACATTTCCTTGTGTTCAATTGTCAACTTCATTGTTCAGCATTCTGGGACAAATTGGTCATCATGATAAAAAGTTTGGAACAACTCACTTTTTGTTTCTTTTCTGTTATGAATGAATTTGGCTTTTTTTTTTTTTGTCCAGTGAAGATGCTTATAGCTTTTTAGGATAAAATAATTTAAGCATAAATTCTATTTATATAAATACAGAACATACATATATATAATCTGGTACATATAAAATATGTATAGAAATTTTATACATCATAGAGCAAATTTGTTTATATACACCTAATATAAAATAGCATCGTAAGTTCAATTCACTTGACCTCTTATTTTAAAATATAAACGGCTATGTATTTTGGTGGAGGAAACAGATGTATCTGGGGTTTGGGTTGGTTTGGCATTTTATTGCACAAGAACATAGATGTTCAAAAATATTCTGTTGATGACTAGTTCTATTTAGGCATGTAAAACAATATACACAGCAGATTACAAATGTTTTCGCTAAGAAATGTGCCTTGTGCATCTAAACAATATACGTTACGATCTGTAGCTTCAAACTTTTGTGTAAATACAGCAAGTATGTTGAGATGCTGGCAAAATACAGAATTAAAGTTAAAAATATTGCACAAGAATTTTCTTTGACTATCAGTATTTAGAGAGACTAGATAGAATAGCTAATGGTTGTGTTATAATTGCAACATAGTTCAATAGATATTTTTCCCATGTCTGATAATATGTTTTACTAATACTGTTTTCCTGTGTGGTAGGTAAATGTTACTCACATAGGAAAGCAGAGATGTAGAGAGAGAAAAAGGGAATTAGCAGTTGCTGGTTGAAGAATGAGCTTTCTTAATCCCTTTTCCAGTTTTTAATCCTAAAACGATTCTTCTGTTTTTATTATAGTAGAGATCAGTTTAACTCAGTTGAATCCAAGCTCAACACGGGGCGCAGAAAAGCAGTGCAGTGTGTAAGCATCTTTATGAGCAACTCAATCCTTTGAAGTTGAGTACTAGCCTTATTCTGAGTTTCTGAACAAAGATACTACAAAAAAACAGTTATTTGTAGATATATGCTTCTATGGAGGGGGAAATTTAAATCTGGTTGTTGAATATTAAGTAATGACATAGCAATTGAAACAGATTTAAAAACTAAACAAAACACTTTTTTCCTTTTCAATTGCGTATCATATTGCAGATTCAGTTCTCTGAGAATCTAAACAGACTTGAAATATAATGGTGTGCTTATCTACACTAAGAGGTTTTTCATTTGTTTGAAGTCAGAAGGAAATTAATAATTGCCCTGGAGGAAAATGTATCTTCCTAACTAATTATCTGTTCGACAAACACAGTTCAATGTTAAAATAATAAGATGCTGATAAACTGAAATGGCAGCCATTCAATCATTTTAAGTTATATCTAGTTGCCTGCCCAAAACTCATCACTACTGTCAGTCCCTCAGTTTATTCCTTACATCTTCTCCCATTGGAGTTTAACATGTTTTTATTTTCAAAATAATTTTCCAACTCTTTTGTCTTTCTTGGACGGTGTATATAATTGCCTGCTATAGCCCAAGTTCATTTTAGGTTGCAAATTAAATTAAAAGTCTTGGGCCCTACTGTTGTTGCATGATGATGATGATGCATACATTGAATGGGTGCAAGATGTAAGGCAAGTTATCTTCAGCCAACTAAATGAACTAAGGCCGACATGCTAAATGAGAAATACTTGATTGTGATTTTGATGTGTAGTTCTTTATCTTACGGGTGACAAAATACCTCCTTCTGATTGACATAATGTGATTTTTTGTTTTTTGTTTTTCTTTTCCTTAGCTGCAAACATTTCTATCAAGGCAGCTCTCAGATAAATTAGAAGACTTCCCTTTCCTTTATAGTATGGGCATGTGCAGCTCACTGGACAGTATTTTTGCTGGTGAATTGGTTACTAATCTTGTCCACAGGATGACTTTTAGCTTCAGGCCATGGATGTAGAGCTGGGTATTGTGTTACAGCTCTATGAGCTTTCAAGGCAGCTTGATGTGGTGTCTTAATATTGGCCCTTCTGATGTACACAGGTTTAGAGCTGGAAATATGAAGATAATTTTATAAAGTGAATTTTCAAAATATTTTAGCACATCTAAATCATAGTTAGTTGGATGTGATATCTAATAGATATTACAGATAGATTGCTCCCCGGGGTTTTGTGGTAATGGTGGTGGGGTTTTTGCAGTGTTCTGGGTGTCTGAATCTTTGATTCTCTTTGGTTATTGTGTAACTATGGACAGAAATTGCATGGAATAGAATTTTTTTTAAGCATGGTCTTGAATACCACATAGGTTTACAAAATGACAGTCTAAGAGTACCTAAACTAATATTTCATTGCATATTAAAGTACAGTTTTAGCATCCCTTGGGGATTCCCATGTCATTAAACAAAATAGCTCTAAGGAATCACAAAGCGACCTTCCTCCAAGTTCCTTAAAAAAACCCCCAAAGCATCAGTTTGATATTCAAGTCACATATTTAAACTTCCATGGCCTTCATCCTGCAAACATTTGAGGATACCTTTACATGGTATTCCATGCATTCCATCTGATCTTCTATGACCAAATTCCCCTGATCAATATCTTTCAAGTTGAAGTCTCAGAGTTCTAAAATAAGATTTTTTTTTTAAATAACTGTTTCTGTTTATGCATACTAAAGTAGAATTTCTCTCCTCATGCACCCCATCCCCAAGTTGGGTTTTAGGGTATATGCCTCATGTGAAGGCATATAAAGAAGTAATTATCATACAGAAGTAATCTCAAATTTTCGGTAGTTACTTGACAAACTGTATAATGATATTAACCATTCACTAATGGCCTTACAATCCTATTTAATGTATAAATAAATCATTGTTTAATATAAAATAAATTCTTTTAAGTAATCTTAGCTGTGTATGAAATAATCCAGAAAAACAGATTTGCACTTATTGATTAAGAGACAAGGTGAGAAAAAGCAATTTTTGCTGCATTGACACTGGATTCTGTGTCAGCAGTTAAAACGTAAAAAGGTAACTATTTAGTAAGCCATTAGTTACTATTAATCTGTTTTCTTTTAACAGCTATGATAGAGTATGATATTTCTAAATCTTAGTGTTTTGTGTAAAGACGGTACCTCTCTGTAAAGAAACAGTAGAAATACTTTTTGAGGATGAATGTTGTATAGCTTGTCAATTGTAGTAGAAGAAAGCTTTTTAAATAAGATTCCTCACTTTGGATGAGGATTCAAAGACTTGGAAGATAAAATAGAAAGAATACTCCCCAGGTACCAAGTATCTCTTTTTACTATTTGAAAGAATAAAGTCCTCAGGTTTTCTAATATTTTTAGCTGGTGCTAAAATGATCCCACAGATACTTCCAAGAATATAAATTTTGTAATATGACAGCCAGAACGTTGGGAGAGTACGATTGTGCAAATGTGTAAAAAAGCACCTTGTACATTTGTTGTTAAGTAGAACTGCTGCAAGGTAGTGTTCCTCATAACCACTCTTTCCATGTCCCTTGCCATCCCTGTTCGGTGTTTCAGCCTAACGTTCTCTTTTTCCAACAGACGCTACCCACTTTAGGAGGTTTGCTCCCTGAGGTGCGTAACGGGAGGCATCCATGTACGCACGAGTACTAACAGATCATGATATTGTACATTCTTTTTGTTATAAAGTGCATTTTGGGGCTGAACTAAAAATCGAGACATGATATTCTGTGTTACCATTTGAAAGGCCCTGTCTTATTTATCAATTCTTTTTTCTTATTTGGATGAATAAGGGATAGATACAATTGAGTAGTTCTTATCTGACAGTGATCTCTCTGGAGCAATACTGAAGGGTAGAAGCTCCAATTGATGGATATTGACTTCAAAGTGGGAGTTCAAAGGGAGAAAAGAAGGCATGGGAGGTGTAAAAATGGGTGGAAAAATTTTATGTTGTGGTAAGTACTATTTTGAAAGGTATGTGCTCTGGCACATACCAAAAGAACAGAAAAACTCGATTCTTTGAGCCGTCAAAATGTACAATAGCTTTTAAAATGCTGTATTCAGTATCTCTATCAACCTCATGCATGTCCACTAAACAAAATGGTTCACAGATACATTAATCATTTTGTATGCTTTGATTAACAAGATATTAAATACAGCACAACTGTTGTAGAAACATTTCTTACCTTGAAAAATAAATGTTTGCATTTCGTAAAACCATTTATTCAATGCATGTCAAATTTGTCTTAACATTGCTAGAATTTGTAGGCTATTATCCACAGACGATTTTATTAAACTGTTATTATCTCATTAAAAAATGACTCTGTTTAGTTCCTGACACTCCTGGATAGCTTAGTTATGTTATAGTAATGTTATAGTTCCTGAAAGAAAGTTATTCAAACAGTTATGTAGAACTGGATTAGAAAGCCAGCTTTCTGTTTCATATATAAAACAAAGTATCTGTGCAAGAATATTTAAAAGAGATTTTTTTTAATGAAATGGTAAATCTTTTTGTGTTCCATTAGTGGATTTATTCACTAGAATTAAGATACACATTATTATATTATTTCACACAAATTGTAAGTCAGGTCCCCACTAGTATAGCACATATATAAAAATTATAGGATATATAACGCTAGGAAATCTCCTATCAGCTTGTTCAGAAATATTTCAGAGAGGATTATTGGTACATGTGGTGACATGTATTGTGGTATCATGCATATAAGATGGGTGATACGAAATACTTTATTTATACTTCAAAAATCATCATTGAAGGAAGCAAACCTTCAATGATAATGAGGTCAGGTATCCATATTTGATTTTTTTTAATAACACTCTAGACAATTCTGTATCATGAATATACTTTTCCTTTACATTGTACGAGGTGTATGGCCTAATCTTGTGTAGTCACTGCTTAGGAGAAACTGTCTTTGTCTGTGAGTCAAGCAATTGTTTTGCTTATGGGACAGGTAACAAATTGGAGAAGGAATGTTGCTAATGCAGCAGTCATAGGGCCAAGGCCAGCTGAGGGTATTTGCTATCTGTATCATGCTGGAACAAAAAAAACAATATCCAAAACTTTGCTTGAGGCAATTGTTACTGCATTTTGCTTATGAGTGATTGCTAACAGCAGGTTTGGGCACAGTGGTAAGCATCCTTTATGTAAAGACAGTTCCCAGCAGTGTGTACTTTTCCTTTAAGTAATAGCATGATATATGCAAGAAGATTTTTAGTGCCACACTTTGCAAGTAGGCCTCTTTTGAACAGTGTTTTTTTAAGCTCTCTAAATGGACGTACTCAGTGTGCTGGATCTGTTCCTTTCTGTTACCTTTTTCTTTGAACTATCACAAATATGTTGTTTAGCTTAACGTTTTCCTATTTGCTCTCCATCTCTGATTTTTGTTAGAAATAAGGTTATTTTACTAGCTGTGTGTCTGCATTACTGACATCTGATTTGATTTTTGAAGATGTTGCAATATCCAAGAGCCAGATTTGGCCGTAATATAAAATCCTGTTTAATGTGGTATGCTTACTTCTTATAAAATGTAGTGACTTTAAGGGTAGTTATTTGCAAAGTTGTTTAAAACCCCAAAGCTGCTTACATATGTAATGAAGCGCGAAGCTTCTTTCATGCTGAAGTTTCTTACTATCCTTGGCACTAACCAATACCATTGTGCTTTGATGTTTCATGTTAGTTCACAAATATTATTTTGTTTGGGTGCCTCATTGTAGTTCTAGTTTCTAAAAAATTGTCAAATAAATAAGTGCTGAGTCGGTGATTTCTTAGGCAGTGATATGGACAGTGTTTGTCTGATATGGACAGTTTGAAGGTTAGGGCTGAGTTGAATAGCTCTAATTGCTTTTACTGTTTTCTGTTCAAAGCAGTGATATTGTAGTCTAGACTCTTGGTCCTCCTCTTGAACTGATTAAGTTATTCAAAGCATCCAAGAGCTCAGTTAACTAACCTCTTGGGAATCTCATGGCATATGGGAAATAGTATAGACTCCCCTGTTTCTTTGCTGTGGTATAGGTTTGTCAGTACTTTTACAGAAAATGTGATTGGATTGCCACAGTTCCCCAAAGCACTTCGCTACCCAAAGCAGCCTGGAATGACTTGGACCACTATTTTCATCAGGATTAGACTAAGGCTGCGTCAGTGTGCAAATTTAAGAAAACTAAAGATGAAATAAAACCAGTGATGGTCCATGTCTGTGTTAGAGGGCACTGTATGAAACTGGGAGTTATTCCCTTCCTGCCAGAGAATCTGTCAATGATTCTTACCAGTTTAAACTGCTCCAGAAAGAGTGGCATGGATTAATTGCTAGTGCAATCCCTAAGGCTTTATCAGAGGTAGCACAGAGGTGGGTTTGGCCTGGTATGGAACTTAAATTGTAACGTTTAATGAACTGCTTACTGAGGGTAGTTGCAGGGGGTGCAACAGTTTCCTTCATGCTCCTTGGTAGTGCAGCAGCTTTGTGCCAGCCCATTCCCCTGACTAGTTTAAAGCCACCTTGTACTTGCGAAGTGAGGAAAGTGACTGAGGTGCAGTTGGGACTGGGGACACTGATTCTATCTGATAAACATCTGCTGTCTTAATTTATAGTGCATTTTTGGACAACCTAAAAGGACATGCTGGGTGCAGTTTATAAATAGGATAAATGAAATGCAAAGAGCAAGGACTTTTTTTTTTTTTTTTTCATTCAGAGTTCTCTGGAATGACCTGACAACAGTTGAAAATATGATTACAGCAACATACTTCTGAGCTTTTCTCTTTCAAATAACCGTCTGATTGTGCTGTGTAGCAGCAGCAAAATTTGCCAATGGCTTAGAAGCTGATGTAGATTCTGGTTTCTTTCCGATACAAAATACATATTTTATAAAAGGCCACTCAGCCAATTGATTATGGTACATTTAGAATAGGTAAATTTTGCCAAAGTGGTACTCTTGAAGCATCCAACCCTTGCTAACATTTAGGATGAAATTTTGATAAATTACTGATTTCTTATCAGTGTGCTTATTAAACAATCAAGTATATTGTACGATTGGCTCTCAAATTTCAGAATGCCATCCTCGCAATGTCAGATTATCTTTTCACATCTTTGCGTTAATTTGTGTTGTGACTGCACACTTTTCATCCATCTATTGCCTAGTCATTATGAAATGTTCAGGCATGTAGATAGATGTTATGTGAAGTGGCCAGACACTGTGTAATAACCTGACTGAGAACTCATTTTCATTAAAGCAGAATCTGACATTACTCTGTAGTCAAAAAACAACTTTGTGGAGGCACAGTCTCAGTTACAGTTGTATAGCATTATATAATGTGTGAAAATGTTCCATTTTCTCCTTTTCTCTTCTTTTTTCAAGGAAAGACAGGCGACAGTGAAAAAAGAAAAGGGTTGCCTCCAGCAAATGAACAAACTGGGAGAACGGAACAAAATGCAAAGAGCAAATTCTGTCACCGTAGATGGACAAGGTCTTCAGGTGTGATTATTGTTATTTTAATTTAAGGAGACACTTGTAGGTATGAAGACAATGATGGAGCGAGCAATCTTCGAAGTGAAATATTTCCTATACATTCACCCTTCTAATATTTCACTTTTACATATTTAAAAATACAATAGGTAAATTCTTCCATCTGTACAGGAATGCTGTGGTGCAAATCTGCTTCTCATATGATTGGTGGGACTTTAAGGGAGAGGGAAAACTAGCTCTAAAACACTTGTATTGTAGGGTGAAGCTGTGCTCGATTGTTTTAGTATCTGCCACATAGCATTGTGTGAATTTACATTATAAATCTGAGTGTGTATATTGATAACTGCTCATTATTCTCGTTTGGACCTCTTAATTAATAGGTGGAGGGAGTAAACTGCAAGGATGTTATTTGTCCAGGTATTTCCAAGTAGGGTATTTGGCAAATCAAAATTGAGAGTGGAGAGGAGCAAGGTGGTTTCAGTAATAGCGATACCTAGAATAAAAATGGAAGTTTTTTCTATGTGAAAGAAAAACTTGTGTGTATGATGAGCTAATGTTATTTTAGGGAGATTATTTAGAGGCATGCCAGAAGTTCTGCCTGAACTGCTTGACTTCTTTCCTTTGAGATATAAGTAGTTTTGAGTAAAATCAATGTTCACATATATGATGGTGATGCTTTATTTCATCAGGAGACTTTGAGTCACTTGTCTAATAACTTTGTGGAGATTGCCTTTAAATCATGCTAGATGAAGGCTTGAAAACGTTCACCAATTTAGTCCAAATCTTTAGTTGCATTGTTTATTATATGGGAAAGATCTACGTTATCTAGAAAAGTAATTTGGAAAAAACTATTAGAAGTTAATTAAGAGACCTTATTTTGGAACTGAGTGGAATACAAACTGTATTAGGGGGGTTTTGATGGTCCTAAACCTTCTACTTGTAATTAAATGGTTAAGTTATGAACTAAAAGATATAAAATAGAAATAAGTTAATCACCTAGCTTTTGTTGAGAAAAGTATCAAGGCTAAACCTTCCTTCCATCAGACAGCAGTGAGCAGATAACTTAGTGGCAGTGGAGATCTGCACGACTTAAAGACAATTAATCATAGTTAAGCACATTCATCTTACTTCTTTCTAGCTAACCAGCATAATGATCAGGATTATTATTTCTAATTAGAGGAAGTAATAGATCATGTATAACCTTAGGATGAGTCTCATTAATTAACCTGCGTCCTAAGAGATTTCAGTAGGTAGTCCATCTCTGTCACAATGAGCACCATTGGTTTACACTTAGCTTACAGGAACAAACATCATGGGAATTGGCTAAATAACTAAAATTGATTACAACAGTAGATAAAAATTAAATATATGACAAACTTCACTATATCCTGCAATTTGATATATGTTTCAACATACAGCACTTCACTGTAACAACATACAGCACTTTACTGTAACAACATACTGTGCCAGAATGTGATACTGGGTAGGTTTTATGCTAGGTTTAATTCCACCAAGTTTGCTGGAGTTTTTCATTATTTGTTGTATATATCGAACAGATTTGGGTCCGTTGTTTGTGAAGTTATGGATGGAGTTGACACATTACTGCCTAACACATCCTACTGGAAGAAAAGTGCTTTTAGATGCCTGTAGGTTTATACGCGTATGTCAATAGGATGCCTGTAAGACTCCTTAGCTATCTCAGGTTCTGCCTCAAATAACTTTTTACAAACTCTTCAGATGAAAATATTTTGTTATTTCAGGAATTACGAATAAGGGTTTGCAGCAAGAGCTTTCAATGTATCATTTTGAAACAGAGACAGTCTAAGCTTCATCTCTGAAGTTGTTAGTGCATGACTTTGGAGATGTTGACTTTGAACTCTTAATATGCTTTTAAACATTCTAGAATAGATATATGTCTAAAAGTGATAATTTTAAATATGAATAGTCTAGCTTTATGGTTGAAAAACAGATAATAGAGAGTGATCATCTGGTGTAATTTTTTATGTTCTTCACATCTGTGGAGCAAAGGCAGTGAACATGCACATCTTACTGTATCTGAAAATACAGACTAACACTATTACTTAGAAGGAAGGTGTTAGTTTGTAAAGCTAAACATCAATGTGAACATGTAAAACTTTCCATGCACAAAAGAATTAAAAAATGTGGTAGAAGTCATTGTTTCCTTCAGTATGTCCTCCTCTCCATTCTTTTCCTCAGGCTTGCCCTTCTTCCACATGTTTTCTCCTTTACTTTTTTAAGTTTCCAGCTTTCTAAGGTGTTTAAAGGAACTCGTTTATGGTTGTTACATTTTGAAAAGTGTGTGATTTCATATCATATCAAATATTGCAGGTTTCTGTAATTTAAAAAAAATTAAAAATTATTACATCAAGTTTAAAATTTCATATAGTTATATTTGACCTTTATAGTATGGTGTCATTTCTCATTACAAAATACAGTTCCTTCATAGCTTTTTCCATAGGAAATTACTGTCAGAATCAGTCATGCATTTCTTGCATTTAAAGTTTTCTTCTCTATTGATGGTTGTAACCTATATGTATCAATATTTCAATGGAATTATAGGTTCAAATGGCATCACAGCTGTTAAGACAGACATCATTAAAAAAAAGTCACTTGCCATTTGTGGCAAATTAATGAAGTGAGGATTATTGCAAATTATGGAATTGCTTCCAGCTGGCTTACATAGCATAACATAGAGTTTGCATTAAGCTTTTTGTTTTCTGTCTACTATAGGAAAAAATGAATGCAACACACAGCATTAATGAGTGGCTGTGTTATTCCCTTCTTTTAGATCACTCCAGTTCCAGGCACTCATCCACTTTTAGTTTTTGTCAATCCTAAAAGTGGTGGGAAACAAGGAGAAAGGTAAGGTTTATTTTCTCTTTTTCCCCTCTCTCTTTCTCTGTTCTGATCTCTGTGATATGTTTAAATATGAAAAAAAAAGTTTGTATATGAAAAGAAGTCCAACGTTTTATACTGTTATGCCTCACATTTGAACATCCCATTGCCCTGTTTAGAAGAGGTACACACTAGCATATAGTTATAAATTCTGCACTTAAAAGCTGGAATGAGTTCTATACAACAGTTTCATTTCATACCAGAAAAAAGTAGCTATATTTAAGTGTATGGTTTTGTGTGATTTGCATGAAGATGTGAGTTGCTATATTTGGCATTGCAACTTTGAAGTTATAACAGTTTTCTTTAAATCTCTGTAATAATTATGCAGGCAGGCCAATAGCTTAAATTGGAAGCAGTATTCCATTTTCTAATGTATGACTTGTCTTTCAAAGATTTAGTGAGTAGACTCTCCAGCCTCCCCCTAAGATTTCCTACAAAGAAACCTTTTGATTTCTGTAGATAGGAAGCATTCTAACAGTCCAGCTTAAGTATTGAAGTCCAATCACACAAAGACCTGCTTAATATTATATATGTCAGTAATTACATTGATTTAAATTCAAAATGCCTAAGTTTATGTTTAAAACTTAGTGTATCAGAGGCATGATAAAGGGCAGATAAAGAGCATTCACCTCCTACTCTGTCCATCAAACTCAGGCAGAAGTGCTGAATTTGTTACCCCTTGAGCAGATTTTTCGGAGGGTATTTCAGATTCGCAAGTGCTAACAGTATGGCCATTTTTGATCATTACAGAAATCCCCCAATTTTATAGCCTAGCTTACCATGTCAGTGCTGTAATGTATCCTTCAAGTCTTGAAAAAGCCTACGGTCTTTTGGCTGAGATTAGGCTGAAGATGACACCTGGGGATAGTGGGTGATGTGGGTACCCAAAAGCACAAAAGGAGGGATCCAGTGTGATTCTAAAGCTTGGAACTAAGCAAGTAAACTGCAAGTGGGTCAGCTTTCCCTACCTTTTCCTCACTGCCTCCATTAGATCACTTCTTTCAAACAGCGCCCCTTAAAGTGAACTGACAAAAGGGACAAAATCCTGCAAAGTAGATGTTAGGGGAGGTCTTAGAGCTGAAGAACATTTAACCAAAAGTGTATTCGAAGACCTCTGAGAGAACAGGTTATCATTTAGGAGCTGATTATGTAATCCATAGACTGGTATACCTAGATAGCATCAATGACAGCAGCGCTGTTTGTGTCAAAGGCAGTTAGTGATCTAAAAGATTCATTCTAAACAGTTTCAAGAACATGCCTTTGCAATCACAACAAAACAGTATGAGCCACTCTGAGCATTCATGTTTCAGACACTCTAGCAGTGTGAGGTAGCCCTGGTCTTCTGTGCAGTCAGGGGCATTGTGGGTGGTAATGTACTAGCACTCAGCTTGACTTTTTCATAATACCAACATGAAGTGAGTAGATCGAGGATCCAGTCTGGAATTATGTAGGTGAGAGGCAGGTTAAAGAGCTGCACTTATGTAGTTAGTTATAGCCTAGAAACAATTTAATGAAATGCTGTTTCACATCTTTCAGTTCCCAGCTCATAATTGGTCTCAAGTGTTACTATTTGAATGGGCTTAATGCACGAGGGATGTCATTTAATGTTAGATATTCTCCAGGGTAAAAGCAAATTTAAAACCCGATCCCCTTCCCAGGCTCCTATTCCCATTCACATATTGCAGTCTGACACTTCTCAGTTTATGTTAATGCAACTGTTACTGAGGCCAAGCAGATCACAGGAACGATGTGAATTTAAAAAATGAATGCTTTATACACGCTTGTTTCACTAACACCATTACCTACAAGTGTCATTACACAATGAAGTGTATAGCACGAGGGCAGCCACTAGCAGCTGAGTATAGTGAAGTATGAGAACCTCTTAAATTGGCTTTGATACCACATGAAATAAAATGTTAAATTGCATACTAATGTGTCAAGGCTGCACTCAATATTTCTGTTAGGAGGAGCACATCAAAAGGTCAACTGCATAGACATGTAAATGTATCTCAAGTCATTCACCAGCAGGAGATAATATGTCATGGTTAGATCTAAAACTTGATTCAAAAAGGTTAAAAAAAAGTCCACATATGGACTATTTGATGAGAAGGGGGTTGCCTTCCGTCTTTTAGGTGTTAATGTTTCATATCAATACCAGTAACAGAATTATAAAATAGGGACGTTAAAAGTGCATATTAGCTTGAAGCTTTAATCTAAGGGACGAAAACATTTTCAGGGAATAATAATATTTAACTTTTTTACTTTTCCTGGTTTGTATCTGGCTGCTCTACAGTCAGTAACTAGAAAAAAGAATCGCATATTCCTCCCCCCCCCCGACTGCCGCCTCCAATTTTGTGGCAGTTATATGTTGTGAAAAGTAAAATCATAGGACATTTGAAGACATAAATAGCTTTGCAAAATGTACAGTTATGGTGATTCAAGTCAGGCTTTTTGATTATAGCGATTTTGTAATCTGGTCAGGTATTGAGAGCCTAGGAGTAGAGGATAGGCTGTAACAAAAGTAAGATTTCAACAGCAGTGAGGGGATAAAAACCAAACCCAAAATCTACTAATTTTTTTAGATGAGAATTTCATTATCTTGACTCATTCAGATTAAGGTGATCTTTTACTGAAAGCTATTCTTCAGTCTTTACTTAGGATTTTCTGTATTTGAGAGATCACAGTGAATGAAGTTATGATTTCTAATTGACTTTCATTGAACACAGAAAGGTTATTGCAGATACTGTCAAGACTCCAGTGTTCCCACAGTTCCCCATATGAGATTTTATGCCTTGCCATATGGTAACCCAGCCCATTTCATTGCCCTTAGACTTGGAGAGAGTGTATGCATCCATCTGACAACCAGTTGAATAAATGCACTCCTCCAATAATACTCTGTAATTTCCTTTTGTATTTTGCAATTTTTGTTAAATCTCTCAAATGCAAAGGAAAAGAATTGAGAATCACTTTAAGGTGAAAAAAGTTAGGTGCTTTAGTTTCAGTTTTTGAATGTTGGAGCAGAGGGGTGGTGGGAAACAAATAGATAATGTAGAAAAAGTGCATTCAGAACACAAAAATACTTTCTCTACAACCATATCTAATTACCTTATCATTACGTTTTAAAACTTTGATTCTGTTAGAAAGCCAGAGTTTTGCAAAATGTATAGAGATAAATATCATGTTCTTCTGGAATAGGTTTCTCTTTTAAAAAACAATGCTGTGACTTTCAGACGTAATTGCAAAATAAAGAACTATGAAAATAACCCAGTTATACTTTCTTCTTAATGGAGAGATTAATATTTATTGTCCATCACCTGAAACACAAATGCATTTACAGTTACTTGGACTTAAATGATTTAGTCCAATGGATAATACATATGTTTGTAATAAAATAGAACAAAAATACAATTCAATGTTTATTAAGAAGATAGTAGCAAATTAGAATTAAAGTTGATCGACTTTAAGCCTTTCACACACCAAAAATAGATTATAATTAAGCATGAGATTGGATAGGAGTTCAGCAAACCCAGTCAAGTGTCTTCCTCAGGCTATATCACACTGTAACATGTTTTCAGTGATTGTGCATGAAATGGACAGGTGTGGTTAATTTCATCAGAAGAGAAACTGCCGTACGTCCATTTCATCCTAAGGCTAACAGTCCTGTCTGTCTGTGTTTAAGATCTGACTAATCAAGAAAACAGCTTTGAATAATCTGTGAATAGAATGTATATATGTAGTACCTCATTGACAAAATAGTTTCTTTCAACAGAAAAAATATACAACAAGCATGTAGTGCTTCTGAAACTGTTGTTAAGGTTAATGCTTCTCACACAAGAGTCCTTCTAAATCATGCTGTTGTTTTGCCATACTCATTACTTTGTTTTCCACTTCCCCATTTTCCAATTTATTTGCCTGACCAGCAGGTGAGTTTAAACAATTGTTTCCTTGACAAATGTGTGGTTGGATGCACTGGAGATCAGCTTCCGTACACTGACGTTTCCTGCTGACTCCACGTTCAGTGTCTGTGCAGTACAGGTTGATGATATCTTTGACCTTTGTTGTTTTCAAATAACTTTGGTTCATAGTAGCTCTTCCATGCTACCCTCTGATTAATCTGGCTTTCTAAGCTTTCATTTAGCATTGAGACAAAATATAGAAGCAGTTTCAAATGATCTTTTTCAAATGTTGTATGTCTAGGACAGAAGATCACTAGCATTCTTTTAATTTTGGGGAGGAGTCCTTGGCTTCTTTCTTCTCTGCCATTAGGGTTAAATTAAGCCTATATTGACCGCATCTTGAATAGTCACCCCCTAGATGAATGAAGATGCATCCCCCAACTGACACAAGGCACTGCTATGGCTGGCTTTTTCCCCAGTATAGTTGACTTTACTGCCGGTTTTGAATTGCCAACAGGTTTCTGTCTATTTCTTTCCTCTCTCTAAAAGAATGATCTTATGACTTCTGAAGATAGCTCAGTCTAACTCAGCCCAAGGTGCACTCAAGAGTATTTTCTTCAGCAGCAGAGCTGTTTAAAGATGATCCCAGCCCTCTTGGCCACTTCTGCTGTAATTTTCTGCCTCCTCAGTTATGCTAGTGGAGCTATTTTGAGGTTCATATGAGATCATGGACATGATTTAAATGAAGGAAAAAGATGACAATGGAGAAACATTTCTGAGGATTTGTATTTTAAATTATATCTGTTTAGTTTTCCAGATCACAGAATAACCCCACAAATGGTTACAGAAGCACAAGTGTTTGTTGAAAAAATGTGTCATTGGGTAAGAACCAGCTGGAGGTGGTGGTGGCCAGGGGTAATTTCATGAACTGGCTTTGTTCGTGAAATTGAACTCCATCACAAAAAACTGTCTTTCGGGGGCATTTTGCACTACGCTGCCTCATGGCTTTGTCAGCACAAATCTCCAGTCACAAGGAAACCATGTCCAATTCCTTCCTTACATATGGAAGCAAGACGTTCGGAGACACGTCAGTATCAGTAGGCTGTTTGGTACTGCAGGTATAAAACTGGAAGGCTAAATACTGTCTGTTTCCTCATCTTGCATGTGTCACGCTGTTAGGTCTAGTTACAGTTTAGTGTGAAGGCAAATGTTTATAGGAATTTTCATCCTCTTTTTTGGAGAACGTATGAATGGAAATGAACCATCAATTTATGAATTTTACACAGACTAGCATACATAAGTATGTTGCAATAACTTAAAGCGTTATGTGTCATTTGCAGTGAGACATCATAGAGTGATTATCTGGTATTGATGTTTGAGTAGTGCCTGTGGATGGTATGCACTGAATCAAGTATGATTCAATGTAATCTCTTCATTATTGCAGGTGGACTTCTGGGTTTTGGCTAGAGATACCTAGCTCCCTCTTTATTAAGAAGGCTTTTATAGCATTTCACCGATTCCTGACAAGGGTATTGTGAGTGTAGGTAATGGCTGGCATGTTTTGTAGCACCAAACTTTTAGGCAAATAACTCTAAAGCCTTTGGGACTTTGTAACAATACTGTTCGTGAACTTCTTATGGTTAGCTACACAAATTAAATTAGCAGCACCTTTGACCAGGTTGAATCCCATACGTCCTTGGGAAGCAACTTACACATACTAACTAGAAAATTAAAAATAGGATCCTTTCACCTTGGTAAGATGCTGCAAATCAAATGGAAATACGCTGTGTTGTAAATCCACTGTCAAATGTCTGATTTAGTCGTCATCACAGCTGTTGACAATGATGCGTGCGTGCTTGCAAAGTGAAACCAGTCATTTCACATTGACTTTTTCTGTCAGGAATGGCATCAGGAATAGATTGTGTGTGTGTGTTTGAATACAGTGCTTTATGAAGAAGCTGATACCACTAAATAATTGAGAAGTTAAGAAAATGTTCCAATTTGGCAATTTTAGAGATAATTATAAATTTGTTTGTATTCAGTATTCTTACACCCTTGCCTTCCATCTAGCCTAATAAATTATGCATTGCTATTAAGAAAATAAAATTAAAAAAAAAATCCCTCAATGTGCACATAGATTGTGTCTAGACAGTTTTATTTTGCCGAATTTGAAAACAGGGACATTTTAACTTAAAATTCAGCTCTTATTATGCTCCTTTTATTTAAGGCAGTAAAAAAAAGGAAGAGATAGTTCAGGGGAAAAATAAATGCTTTCTTAAAAATATTAAAGTATTATTTAGCTTGAGGACATAAACATTAAAATTAAAAGCAAGAAACAGGGGTTTATGATTTAAACTATTGCTATAGGTGTATGTTTATTCATTCTGAGATCTGACTTTCATGTGCTTACTTGTTTCTGTGTAAGAAATGAAGCAGCTACCACATCATAATCAATGTAGGAAAATGCATTTCTAATATTTGTAGTGAAGAAACAAAATGTTTGTCACACTTTTAGGACAAGTAACCTCAAATTTATAAAGTTACAGTTTTTAAAATAGTTTGCCATTTAAGGAATTATTTGCTGGAAGTGGGACAGCAAATGGGGTCCCTTATGGGGTAGGACAATGCTTTTCATGCTGTATCAATAAATTGCTTCCTATTATTCAGATAATTTTAAAATATGTGGAATTTAAGTAAAACAGTGGTTTTGAATCTTTTTCATTTTCTTCCCATTTGAATATAATCCAAAGGAGATGTAGCTGAGAGTAGACTTGCTTTCTCAGAATGTTGTTCAACCTATGGGGACATTTTTGATCGGTGGCAAAGCCAATTTTCTTTTGCAATTAATTATACTTGTAATTTTGTGTTAGCCATAAATTTCAGGAATAAATCTCTCCTTTACCATGGAGTTACTTTAACAAGAACCAATGTGCTTTTCCCTATGCTTTTTTGATTCACCTTTTTCTGTGTCATTATACCTTCTTATCCTATTTTTTTTTCTCTTTGTATACAGCATTTGAATTGTAGATAGCTTGTAGCACTTCTGTCTCAATTTTATGGCCACAATACACTATATGCATGAATTACAATTGCTGTGTTCAAATGTTTGATTTTTTTTGTATAAATGAGATCGTGCAATTCAAATAATGATAGTATGTGTTAACTTCTTTAATTCTTTAATTTGGTAAGTTTAAAAAAAATTCCAAACGTATAAGTAAATATTTTCTCCTTGTCTCTTTCACCTCTTCAGAATTTATAGAAAATTTCAGTACCTTTTAAATCCTCGTCAAGTTTATAGTCTTTCTGGAAATGGACCAATGCCAGGGTAAGTCTACAGTTAATATTATTACCAAGAACTCATTTAATAAAATGCTACATAATCAAATGAACAGACTGAAGCACATATAGCATGCTTTGAATGTATCAACACTACAGACCTCTGAACGCTGCAGAAATTTACAGGTATTATTTGTTTACAGGTACCAATATAACTACATATCATATGTTTTACTGATAACCATGCAGTACTCTATAAGAACTGTGGGATCATTTCATTCTATTTGCAGCTTTTACTGCTATATCAGCAACCCGAGTTAATGTGGGGGTTACTTTTATGTTAGAACTATCAGCCTCAAAGGCTGACCTGCAGGACATACATTTCTTCTACATAAGCATGTATATGCACATATGTTTGTGTCTGTGTTATATATAATGTGTATATATATATTCTTATGCATTTCAGATATAGAACGTTGTTTCAAATTACAGTAGCTGTGCACTCCTTATCAATTTCATGATCTTGGGGATGTAGTGAGCAGAACATGATGAGACAGGCTAGATTATGCTGGCAGTGACTTTTTACGGTGACTGAAGTGTCGTCTGAACTGGCTAGTGTTGCAGTCGCTCACCTAACATGCTTATTCCATGATTCTTCCTGTTTTGCATTCATGAGGAGAATTGCAGTATATCAAATACCAACTTTTGCCACCTGGAATTGTCTCCTTTTTAAGTAGTGGGTACTTTGGTAGAAGAAAACAGACAGACCGGCCGTGAACATCTGGTCTGTGTATAATTTTGTATGTATTGGATGTTATTTAGTTATGTCACTGATATATGGAATTTTACATCAATGAGAAGAGTTGCAGAAGGCTATTAGGAGATACATGTTCACTGATAGGAAGTTTACACTGTTATTTGAATACTTTTTTTTTTTAATCTTGGGAGTTTTTATTTGTTTGGACTTTTTTTCTTTTACATTGGAGGAGAGTAAGATGAAGGTGGAAATATGTGTGATTTGTGCCTTGCAAAGTTATATTGCAGTTGTCACAGACGGATTACTGGAAAAAGTATGCTCTGACAGTTTCTGCCAGTACTTCTGGTTTTAAGGCCAAATATATAGGAAGCTATTCTCTCTCAAAACTATTCTAAACCAGCTGTCCATTTGTTGTCTTAGACTTGGGCTGTGTATAGCATTGATGAAAGTGAAAAGCGGATTTGGCCCAATCCTTTTTGAAGTTAAGATTCTCAGGATATCTTGCACTACAGTGTGGCTAATGTGCAACCTGCAGAATGGTGCAAAACCTGCTCAAAAATTGGAAATAATGACATGCATGATTTCTTTCATGCCTGTAATTTTATCCTGTACCTGAACACTAATGCTGTTTTATTAATCAAATGGTATTTACTGTTTGTGTTTTGTTATGCTAGTCTTGACATATGGTAAATTTAAGTAACTTTAGTCCAAAGAGTAAGTAGACTAGAAAAATTGCAGAAACTTGTTTTAGGAATTTCTAAGAAATTTTATCTGAGGCAAAACTAGTAACCAATATTGGTTTACATACGGTATAATAGAAATGCCATGCTAGAGACTGAGATGGCAACTTTTAAAACAACTGAAATATTTTTGTTCAAATTCATCTTATTTCATTGAACCTTTTTTTAAAAGAAATCAAACTGAAAAAAAAAATAAAATCAAACCCCGCTTACTGACTGCATTTCTGTCCATTACTGCCTTCTGGTTTTCATGTATCTTGTGATGTAAAGGAAAATGTATTTTAAGACAGAAGCACAAGAGGGCAGTGTTAAGTTCAAACTGAAACCCTGCACTGAAGCGATTTAAACTTTAGTCTTTTGAACCAGGGCAGTGTTTTTTAGAAAATATTTTCAATTTCTCTTCCTATTAGGAATCAAAATAGTTTTACTTCAGAGTCACTTTGAAGAAATTTCTAATTAATTTTCAAACAGACACTGCATTTTATTAAGCTTGTTTTGGTATATTTTTTATTCATTCCACAGAAATGAATAATCCTAAATTTCCAGTTTATCTTCTGCCATCACTTCTTGCCCCTGGCAGTACTATGTAGGCTGCATATAATTTGTCCCTTAAGTGAGCAGTTGAACAAACTCTGTATTTCACTTGCCAGTCCTTCTTTCCCTGTCTGTGAGGGCTGGATTGCCTAATAAAACCTGCCCATCCATCCATCCGTCCACTCACTCATCCATCTCTATAATGCCAGTTATACTGCGTTGTCAATCAAAATGTTACATTTATTTAATGTTGTCATATGTGTCATAAAGATTGAAATTGAACAGAGCGGAGTATTGTACAGCACAGAGAAAAACAAAAGTGTATTCTTCATGCCAATTACTGTTATTTAGTGGAAAGTGATAAACATAACGATATTTATTTTAAAGCATTTATGATTATTGTAATACATTTTAATTGAGTCTATTTTGAGGTTTGGGTTTTGGGGCTTTTTTTAATAATAATTTCAGACATGTTTACTCAACCTATAGGATGTCTGTCGTATTAGGGTAGAATTTGCATGGTTTTGATAGAGCCAAGCTGTCTGCTTTAACCCACAAGTTAATGTTTTTTTATCTATGATGGTATTTTTCTCATGGGCTGCTGTCATCAACCAAGAAGATAACATTCACAAGTTTTCTAGCTTGAGTTCCAAACATCTATGGCTACCATGAATTAATATTTCCACTTCATTTCTGTCAAAAATCTAAGTATCTCCCATTTAGATAAGAGAGGAAGACAAGAGAACTAGGAGGCCAATAAAATTCTAAATCTTAGGGGGACTGTGAAACCACTGTATTTTTTTTTTTTTTAAGTCAACAGTTCAATCAGTAGGTCTTTTGTTCTTCCTCTTCAGTGGGATAACCATGTTCTTTCATGGAAATGTGTTGGAATAAAGGGCTCCTTAGTAGACCTGAGCTGGAACAGGGTTAAAATAATCTTTGCTCAGAGGAAGAAAGGCCACTAGTGGAATCCCATATTTGAATTTCTTTGAAATCTGGAAATAATACATTTCATTTTCCCTTTCGAACCACTCCCTTAACAAACAAGGAAACAAAGAAAAAAAACCCAAAACACACACCCCCCCTTCCATAATATCAGTTATTGTGCATTTTTTTATAAATATGCTGGTGAGTAGCAGGTCAACGGACAAATATTTTGAACAAGTTGGCAATGAATTTTAGTATTGTTGTCTGAATGTGCAATTACTCAAGTGGATGTGTCACCTACTTTCATAATAGATGGGATGGTACTTGGAGAACTGCAGGGACAGCCACAAAAACTTTTCTTGTAGCTTCTTAGCGTGCCTAAGCTAAGGTTTTCAGATCTGTTTATGTCAAGACTCATGTACATAATCTATATAAAAATATGTACATGATGCAAATAAATCGCACGGCAGCTGAATCTCTGACATTGATTCCTTTCCAACAACGGAAACTGACCTGCTGCGAGGCCTGAAAATCAAGGAGCTCTCAGCCCAAGGGCAACAGTACACTTTAAATACTGGTCTAATAATTAATGGTTTAGGCATTCTTTAGCTGGGAGTAGAGAGATATCGGTAAGCTGGAGAAACCCTGTAAGCTCTGCAGCTGAACACAGGCATAAAAGGTACTCCACAGTTATAGACTGCCACAGTTAACAAAGTGACATGAAAATTGCCAGGCTGATACATTGTGTAATTTGTGCCTGGCACCTGTGTTTTTAGCCTTGAAAAGAGTTTCCCTGTTTGGTTGTTATATCTCTATAGGAGTCTTCTACTTCTGACAACAACTGTTATTGTGGATTTAATGATCTTGAAGAATCTGAAATTCAGTTATTGTTCACCTCACAGAGAGGTAAATAATAGCTGGATGAATAGCAGTCGAGCCACAGACCCACATGACTCTGTAGAGAGGTCACCGTTTCACAAAGGCTTTGTCCCTGTGAAAAGGCTCCCGTTCCCTTAAGTGTATTATTTAAAATGTCTAATTTATGTTATTTTTATACTCTATAATAGAAATTATATCCACAAAAGTTGTATTTCTTTGTAACTCCCTTAGCATTTAATTTGGAGAGCGTGTATTTTTTAAAATTCTATCCGCAAGTTTACCTCAACAGGCCTTTTTAAATCTTAAATTCCGTCCACTTAAAAGATGCCCAAGACAGCCAAACTGAATCCTGACAACTTACTCTGTAATTTAGTTGGGAATCTACAGCACCTGGGCCTTTATAACTTCACAAAGCAATAGGCCTATTTTGAAAATTACACTATTTTCCCTGATTATTGGAATTGATTGCTAGAGCATTTCTTTGCTGTTGGACATTTGGAATATCCAGAGTATTCTGTGAAGACACAGACACCAAGAATATTTCTAGAAGATAATAACTGCGTAGTTATTTTCTCCTGAACAAAACCGTGAACCTGGTCTGTACTTCCTTGGAAGAATTACATTTTTGCCAAAGAATGGCAAAGCAAGCCATGGTGGGTACTTTAATGATTAAAATTACTGTTGTGCATCGTAAATCAGTAGTACTTAGAATTCAGTAAGTCTTCACATGTGAAACTTAAACCTTGGGTTTAGAGATATATTTTAAACAGCTGTTTAACAATATTTTTACCTGTATGACATCTGTGGTGTTTGCTGCATACATAGCACAATCTTTAAGTATTGTAAATATCACCAATTTCCACTCCTCTCTCAGTCTAGACCTCCAAAGTTGTGAGCCAGATTCATTCACCTCTCTCTTAACCATTGTAATTGTTCAGTAGTGAGTTTGCCACACACTTACAGTCTTTGTCTGAAATCTATTTTAAAAGCCTCTGTCACATCCTTTAGCCTGCTTATTAGTTTGCTCGTCTCACATTCTTGAACTGGTTCTATTTTCTCGGTCACCCCAAAATAAGCTTTTGACTCTTACACTTAAGTTACTTCTGAATGTATGACATCCAACATCTTTACACCACCCACTATCCAGCATAAATTGATTCACTTTTCCCACAAATGCTTCTGTATTTCTTCTTCTGACTGGCATATATCTCTCCCAAATCTGCAAGGGTGCTACCCATCTTGTCGGTATTACACAGATAAAGCAAATTTCATTCTTTCAGGGATCATAGGTGTAACACCATCATTATTGTTCAATGTCTGTATCAGAATGATTAGGGGCCATCTGCTGACTATAATGCTATACTGTAAAAATAGGTTGGTATACATCTTAAGCAATAGTTAAGGAAAACCTAAGTTTTGGTTGGACAGGGCTTTGAGCAACCTGACTAGTGAAAAATGTTCCTCCCCATGGCAGGACGGTTGCAGTAGATGATCTTTAAAGGTACCTTCCAACCCAAACCATTCTACAATTCTATGATACTAATGGTTTTTTTGAGTGTGAAGTATATCATATGGACCAATGTTTTTGGTGTTGGGTCCCTGACAGTAAAATGTCCCCTATACTCATGGAGTGCCTCAATATCCCATGTGACCACACACTGAAGGACTGGGATATTGTTTTTCTAAATGTGCCATCATGGTTTTTAGCAAGCCTGTGATTTGAAATTGGCAGCCACCTTTGTCTTCAGAAAATATGAACTGAAAACAGTATTTTCGACTGCAATATATGCATCTACCAGTTAAATTTTGCACATTAAAATGCTGTTCCAGGAGAGGAATATATTGCCACATGCAATGATAAACTGGATTTATTGAAACTATTTTTATTAGAGTGATTTACTGGAATTACTGTCTCATGAATAGTGTCGTTACAGTATACAGAAAACTGTAACTGAGAGTTGTAATGAGATTAAAGTATGTACGTTGTCCAGTTACATGGCCAGCTCAGCTTGGCAGTCTAGAAGAGGAAAAACTGTGTTCAGTTTTCATTTGTATTCTCAAGTAAATAACTATTTGTCAGGGATTGTATTTGCTTTGTTTAGTAAAATGACAGCAATATGGTCATTACAATAAAGGAGTAAACATTGCAACAGTGCAATTGCTTTGTCTTTCTGCTTGGTACTTTCCTATGGACAATTAGTTTAGGAAGAATCAGTGGTGAGTTGAACATCTAAATTAGTGAAACTGCTAGATTAAACCCAGCATTGTGAATTCACAAGTAGACAATGTTTCTAAGTTATAGGGCTCACCTGGAAGTGTAAGACAGCTATCAGATTGGTCCTTTGTCAACACGAATCTGTTAATGAAGGTTTAGCGGGCTCCAATTTGCTTCAAGCTGGTGATATTTAGGGTGAACATTTATCTTTCATTCACTTCATTCATACACAGTGTAAATTCTGTTGTAATATGCAAATGTTGTACTAGTTCACTTGTAATTATCAAACTTACAAGTTACAGATGCCATTCAGGGAAATTTTGTTAATACTACTGTATTTGATTTATGTCACACTTTATGAAAAAGAAATATTTGCTGAATTTAATGATTTTACATATTTATTGATTCATTATTATTGTCTCAATACCGTTAAGGCCAGCCTACTTTATTACTGTGGATATAGACATTTTGAAACAGAAGTCATAATAAATAATTTTTAATACAGTTTCTTTGTAAATCATAATGCAGAGCTTCTGAAGTCCTCTATCTTGCAGCTGATTACAATTAGATGCAAGTATTGTAATTGGCAAAGTTCATGTACTGTGTATAGTAATATTGGCTGAGAAGCTGTGAGACAAAAGTATTCACAAATTTTACTGGTCATCTATTTCTAAATTACTTTCCTTTTCCAAAAACTGAATCCAAATTTCTCAGGGGTAACTGTAAAAGCAGCTCAGTAAAAACATGGGTCTGAGCCACAAGAGATGAACTCTAACACCATTTACAGTATTTAAGAGAAAATTTCCGTAATGTAGGCAGATACTAAGTTCTGTTCCCTTTTTTTTGCACTTTGATCTTCTTTGCAGTGGAGAAATTTACCAAGTTAAATAGTATTTTTATGTCCACTGAGAATTTGCAATTTACCTTACATTTAGCTGATACCTATCCTGAGATACCAATATCAGTGGATTATTCTTTGCTTGGGCTATTGACAGTTATAATTTTTGCTTCCACTGTGAGTGAAGAAGACTGGCTGAACTATTTCACACAGTGCTGCTGTTATGCCACCTTGTGTGGCTGAGCACCTGAAATCTCTGCATAGTACACTGCTGCTGGGTATGAGAGAAAAAAATCATGTGGAGGTACCTAAGTGGAAAGCATTGTAAGTTATGTTTTATTATAGTTTTACTGTGAGTGGGGCAGGATTTCCTAAAACAGTTCTATAAGAATAAAGGGGGGGGGGGGGGGGGGGGGGGGCGGGGTGTATCTGTGCATAAATCAATTATAAATGCATGATTCAACAGCAAATAGTTAAGTCCTGTAGCATTGGTGTTTTATTCATAAATAGTTTCTCTGCATTTATATGGATTTGATGAGGTGATTATGAGAAACTGAATTAGAGTAGTATAGGTAGTTGAAACAGTTGCCATCTTTCAGGTGGAAATTACTAATGTATCAGCAGAAACTCAGTAATTGCCTCTGTGTGTGATCCTTGTGTCTGGCAAAATAAAATAAAAATAGGCTGCCATCAAACACCTTCAGTGGTTTAAATTTATTTGTTTTACTTCCAGCAGATAGGAAACTGGAATAGGGAAGACTAAAACAGGTCAATTTACAAGGGAGCTATCAAGATAAAGATATCTATTTATAGGTTTTCTAGCTCAGTCTTATGACTAAGCCCATTTACTATGTTAGTTATTGACCATGGACCAAGAACTATGTGTATGCTTATGAAATTTGTAGAGTGTGAAAAGTTGGGAGATGTTGTAAAAAAAGGGAAGCTGCAGTTTAATGATAGAAGAATTTGATCATCAGGCAAGAATTAGATGATCTTGTCAATTTTGATGATAGAAATACAATCAAATACAATAATCTCTTGTAATCCACATTAAAGGATTGGTTGTATTGACCTTTTGCAATAGAAAGAAAAATGGTTCATTTTCCAGAATCATCTAACAATTCACCTAGCAAAAATATCGTGCTGTTTTAAGGCCTTAGTATGCAGCCATACATTTTTTTTTCTTTTTGGTCTTCCTGTGGATTATTATATAGTTGTGCCTTTTCATCTTTTATTCCCAAATGTATCAGGAGTTTTGTTTGTCCTGTGGTAGGGGATGTGAGTAGAAGTTCTGCTGATCTTTCTTGTTGTCTTTTTGCCAGTGATTGAAGAATAGGTAACTGTAACTTGGGTTACAGTCTGTACCAGCCTAATGTTCTTAGGTACCATTCTAGCTCTGGTGACTCATGTTAAGTGATGTGGGAAAGCTTTTTACTATAATGTCTATAAAAATCAACTCTTTATAAAAGAATATCTACCTATTCTCATATCCATAAATAAAAGGGGAATTTTTTCTAGAGGCAATATTTTTCTTCATTTAAAAAAAAATAATCAAAATAACATGTAGTATTAAATGTTTCTGTGTGAATTATAGTACAAATTAATTTGATACCTATAAAATACATGTTTTGAAGTTTCTGATTTACCTGTTTCTCCTATCCTATTTAATTTCTGAGAAGGTTATTGGCATAATTTCTCTAAAGATTATTGATATAATGGACATCTGTCCTTTGTACTTACTGTCATACTTGTTGTATTATGCTATGTAAAGAGTAATCATCTAAATTGTTAAAAAATAATAATAATAATTCTTTAAAAAGTAGAGATAAAACTTTTGGGGGAGAGACCCATTGTAAGTACTGTTTTATATTTTTATGTTATTTGATGTTTATTATATATAGCTAGGGTCCTTGTACAATTTTATGAATCAGTTCAGGAAAACAGGACTAAATTTTCTATTCTGGTCCTTTACCTTAGTCTGACAGTGCACAAAGCCTTTACAATGGCTTCCATTTTTTTTTTATTTCCTCTTCAAACCACTTTTACTAAGTTCTTCTCCAACAATTTTTTTTTCCAAACCATATAAAATGTTCCGTGGATAAGAAATAACAGGTGCTATTGAAACATTAATTGACTAAAGTTATCTTGATAGGCAATGCTTACTCTTTACCTTAAGTTCTATTAAGAAATCTGTCAAAATCTTTACAATTACAACACTTACTGAGTTTGAATGAAACCTTATAAACAGAAAACCATGTTCCCTTCCCAACTCTTAATGTAGGCTGCACATTCTAATTCAATGAATGAGATTTATTTACATATATAATTATATAACTATATTTAATTTTATAAATTAATTTGATTTTATAAATATTTATATTTGTTACAATATATTTATATACACTGTTTATATATGCAAATATAGAATGTAAGGTATATTATACTTTATGCATTTTATGTATTATATAGTTATATAAAGTATATCATTTTTATATTTAAATTCATAAAAAGAAAGTGTCATTTGAACTTAATGCTGTACTATGAAATTGTTTGGAAAATTCACTGTGTATGAATATAAAATGCTCCAGGGGAAATATGAATGAAGCTTACTGAGAATTTTTTTGACAACATGGTTTTGTTAGATTCTTCAATCCCCCACTTTCTTGGGAAGGTATACTCTTTTGATGAACATTAAATATAAAGTCAAAACAAAAAGAACATTTGATAGCCATATGATGAGGATGCTTGTTTATAAAAAGGGAGACAGAGCTTTAGGTCTGTGTTCTGCCTATCTGGATTAATGCTAGCATCAACCCTGTACTTTTGGTGTTGTTTTGTTTGTTTGTTTATTTGTTTTTTCCAGACTTTCTTTTTGACATCTGTTACATGTGGTAGAAATACTTAAATATTTATAGAACATAGTACCCTGCTGTCACCTCTGGGCTATAATTTGATTTTAAATTAATCTGAAATACCCTCAGTACTGGAAGCAACATAATTAAATCTGCTAACTTTTTACAGACCCAACACATTGGGTCTAAGTGGGAATGCTGGTGATAGGAGGCATTTGTCTCTCTGCCAGGTCTTGTGAAGTGACAGAGATGTGCACCTGTGGGCCAAGGCATATCTCAGTGCCCACTCTCGCACTGGTAGGAGGTGACTTCCAGCAGAGGGTCTCTCAGCACATATGCTTATTAGAAGATGTGTTCCCTAAGTGTACCCAGTCAGATTTGCCACACGACGTTTTGGATCAGAAGAGATCCTATAGCACTTGTCCTGCAGATGTGTGAAGTAGAATGTTAAGAGGTGAGAAGGGCAAAGGAGGATTTAATACAGAATGAGTAAGCATCCTTCAGACATTGTACTTGACACTTGAAATTGTCTAAGAGCTCCTCTGAGCAGATAAAATTAGAGGGAGTGGGACAACAATGTGATGGGCTTAATTCAGTGTAGCTTTGCTAACTTTGAAAATCTGATCTAAAACTAATACAACATGAAGTTGTCCTGTTGTCTTCCACATCTTAAATAACATTTTTTGATCATCATGCCTTTCATTTCCTTCTCCCATGCTCTTTCTTTTACTCTGTAGTTTTTCATGTGCTCTCGATTTTATCAAGAGGTCTAAAAGAATTTTTAAACCTTTCAAGGGACAGGAACACCATTCTCGATGCAGCATTAAATTTTCATATGGAAAATAGCTTGAATTAAGCATTTGCAAGTTATTGTGTGTATTTATTTGTATTTAAGAATTTGGGTACAATGTACTAATTGTGCATTTATTAGATAATTGCAAACTGGAAATCAGATCTGGTCACTAGTATATAGAATATTCATTAAGATGTCTGCAACACTAATGAATAGAATATATGTGAATGTACATACACACACATATATATAGTAGTTCAGCAAAATTACTGGAAGGGTTTTGTCTCCTCACAATTTGTGAGTAAGGCATAATTTCAGTATGTGTCAAAAGCTATCCTTAAAAGATGCTTTTACAATATTGCAACTTAGAGTTGGTTTAATATATCCTCACTTTTCAGCATTGTGGAACATTGGTATTGAATGAAGTGGTGATACTGTCCAGCACTCAATGGGTATGGAAGCAGAAATAGCCAGGCAAATATTACCAAAGATATTTCACTCTTAAAATATGGTTTGTAGGGTGATGGAATGTGTGCATTCAATCTGAAGCTTACTTATTTTGTATTAAACCATGGTGCAAAGTTGTTTCTATCAACCATAGAATGTTCAGCTTATTTTGTATTAGTGTACTATCAGAAATATGCTGTTTTCATATGTTTTTATATCTAGCACCTCACAAGGAAATGTTGTGCAAATACATTTAGCCACCTTAGACTTTTCTGTCTTGAGAGACTACATGTCCATTTACAACTAGGTAAACAGATAATGTTTTCTGATAATAGTTTCAAACAAGATTTGAACTGAGACAAAGACTTGAATTAACCATCAGGTCCAAGCTATTTCTAGTATTAGTGTACTGTAACAACCCTTGAATTAACAATTTCATATTAAATTGTTGAGATAATACAACGTTGGATTGTATTTGTCTAAAAAATGAATGCATGAGCCCTCATGATTATTATTTCAAGTGTTCACTTGCCATTTACTATTAAATGAAATGTCTTAAGCCATAAAATGTTTGCATAATGCACAATGCATTTATGATAATTAAATAGATATCTTCAATTACTGTTTTTAGGTTAAATTTTTTCCGAGATGTTCCTGAGTTCAGAGTACTAGCGTGTGGTGGAGATGGAACAGTAGGCTGGATTTTGGACTGCATAGGTAATCAGTGGCGTTTACATAGTTTTGCTTGATTCATGCTGTTCATTTTACTGCTCTTCCTTATATACCAAAGTATGGATACAGCTATTTCAAACAAGATCTTGTTCATTTAAATTTTTGACATTTATTAACTTGGGACATAATTATTTTTAAGGATATTGAAATTGCAAAGGATATTCAAAATCTCCAGACAAGTCCGGTGCTTGTAGTCTTCTGGATTTCCAGAAAGCAAGAAATTTGAATCAACATATTTTAATTTCAGTTCAAAGTCTATTTCCCAAACTGAATCAAATCTAAGTTGTTTTTTTTAAGACAATTTACCTTAGCTTATTTGCTTTTTCAGTTACCAAAATTTTTATTATGCTTCATTATCGCATAACAGAGATAATGGGCTAACAGCCATTTCAGTTCTGGAGTTCTTTCAGTCAGTTAGCAGCAAAGTCCTCTATATAAATCATTAGGAAGGCCCAGAAGTCAAGATATTACAGAGTTAAACTTCTCAAGGCTTATTAGGGAGAATATCTTCCACACCACATGATCATTTATTTGACATTAGAGAAGCTGCAGAGATAAAATGTGACTATGATGATGGAAATGAGGAAGGGGATGAAGAGAGGTCAAAAGACTCAGCTGAAAGTTTAGATGAAGAGTGTTTAAAAGTGTGTGCTTTGTGGGAGGTGGGAACCAGAAAACCTTTTCAAGTTCAGTGAAAAGTAAAAATGATGTCATGAAGGAATGGATGATGGCAAAGGCATATTTCTAATCTTCATTTAAAAAAAAAAAAAACAAACCTAAACAACTTTTTGCAGATGCAAGCTGTTGATTGTAACTCTCAAATAACTTTCAAAGATGTAAATCAATGTACATAAATACCAGGTGTTTTGCCTAAACTTGGAAGGAAGGGGTGAAGTTTTGCAGCTGTTAATTGTGTCATCACTTTTTTCATGAAGTCTAAAATGTCATGCAGTTACTTTCTCTTTCAGTGGCATTATTTGAAAAAAGACCATTTTGTCTTCATAAAATACTATCTTCTGCACCAATTTTTGTGTTACAGAACTAAGAAATTATTTGGGGGATCCAGGATCTATTTGTTTTGTAGGTGCAGGAAATAGATTTTCAGTGCTGCCTTTTAGTGAACAAAAGCCCTTTGGCATAAAAAGCTTAAGAAATCACCTGTTTTGCGAAACAGACAATTTCTAGTTTGATCTTTTCTTTTCTGATCTCCTGATATACAAAGAACCTGAGATCTGATATACAAAGAAGCTGAGAGTAAAGGAAGAAGAAAATAAAAAAAGGAAACGAGAAAAGGGAGGGGGGAGAGGGGAGGGGAAAAAAACCCCAAACTTTTTTCTCCTCAGTTTGAGACTTTTAAACTTTTTTAAATTATTCTATTAAATATCAAATGTTCTTAAAGATGTGCAGTACAGTGGTACTGTGAATGTTAAATCTTCCTAAAGTATTGATGAGAAATTGATAAATAAGAAGATGTCCCTGCCACATCCATTGGATATATAAACTCCTGCTGAGAATTGCTGATAGTTGTGCCTAATTCTGTGAACAAAATAGCTGATTGCTTAACTAGGGAATTTAAAAAGTTGTATATTTGAAATATTATACCTGGGGGATCAGCTGTCCCACTTCCAGCTTTCAGAAAGGCTCTATTTCTTGACAAGGGTACTTTGGCTTGAAATGCTAGAAAGGTACTGGTAAAGAGTCAAAAGGCACTGTAAGTTCATACATTTCAAAACATTACTTATTAAATACAAAATATTGACTTAGAGACTTGATCAGATAGATCAATGCTCGTTTTGAATAGCAGGTTTAATTCCTGATGGACAAACCCCTGGTGTTGGTTTCAGGGAGTTCTTGGTAATGGTCCTCCTGTGTAGACATGAATCCAAGTGAATACATGCTTAAACACAAATATGGTCACTCACATGAAAAAGTACAAGATTCATCTCATTATTCATGCCCTTAACGATTACTCATTTGCATTTGTAGCTGGGAATGACAGAGTTGAGAGCAACAGAGAGCACAACATGTTCAGTCTTGGAAAGATCTTGTCCATCATTGTTTATGAATGTTTATCACATCTAGGGGTTACGAAAGTCCTTGTGGTAACAATCAAGTAAATTAGGATTAAAGATTGAATATTCACTGCAGAAGGGACTCCATAATGGAGTGGCTTGGTGAAATGCTTGTGGCTGAGCAGGCAGCATAATCTCATATACAAAACATGTATTGCTGTCTTTCGCTGAAACAAAACCTAACACAGTTACTGTATCAGTACCGTACAATTAGATTTTTTTGTTCCTTAGTTATGTTTTTTCCTTCTTTATTCACAGAGAAAGCGAACCTGATTAAGCATCCTCCAGTTGCTATCCTTCCTCTTGGGACTGGCAATGACTTAGCAAGGTGTCTGAGATGGGGAGGAGGTAAACACAAATTAAAAATACAATGCATTATGTAATTAAAAGGGGAAAAAAAACTTTTGCATCAATGTCTACACTCAATATTTGGATTTCTTTCTTATGATGTATGTAAAGAACCGTTATCACCTTTCCTCTTTTTAGAATTACCTGTCTGTAAATGTTATATGAATGATTTTATAGATATTAAAGGTTGTAATCACTCTTCATACCTTGTGTGTAGCTTCCACTGACACCAAAAAGGCTCCAAGGTGCAATGAGAGTAGTATACAGCTGTTTGGTTGGCTTTTTATCATCTGTATTGCAGTTATTTCTTTGATCAATACCTTATAGAGGGAGTATTTATTCCTAAATGGATTTTAACTGGGGCTGTTCTGAAAGGGTTACTGAAAACAGCTAATAATGGGTTTGGAGTGGTTTCATCTTTTTTAATATTCATAAATATTAAATGAAAAATGTGTCTCAGCCTCAGACTAGTTCCTTTGATCCACTCCCTTTCTCTTCTTCTACAGAGGATTCCAGACAATAAGTGCTGTGGTGCTATTTATCAGGAAATGAGAAGGCAAAGAATGCTGAAAGGAGAATATATGTAAAGTCAAACCTTTAATACCCTTTGCATCCTTTCCTGGATGTATGGAGCCTTACTCTCAGCTTCTCCAATAACTTATTTCCATTCAAGATTTGCATTACAGGATAACTCGAAGGAGACACAAAGAAAGTCTTAGGCATGACTTAGTCTCTGGTGAAAGAATGTCATGTTTGTGGGCTCGCACCCAGTTCTATTTCAGGTCTCGGTTGTTTCAGTCTGAGATGTTGTGTATTTGGAACTTGGCTGTTTATTTGTAACTTCTCAGTCTTTTTAGCTACCTCTTCCTTCTTTTGTCTCATCATAGCAAGTTTCCTTTCCAAATGTCTACCTTGTTACTAGATAGTCTTTAGCAAATTCTCAGTAGTTTCTGTGCTGTAGAACTTCTTCATTAACCATAATGTTCTGTGAAATCACTTGAGGACTTCCTTTATTTTCTCTGTCATGACTGGTGATTGTTTATTCACATAGTCTTAGGAAAGAAAAAAAAAAACAAAACCCAAAACCTAACCAAATCAGCCTTGCTTCACTTTCTGAACAGTTCATGGAGTTGAATCATAGAATAATACAGGTTGGAAGGGGTTGAAGGAAGTTGCTAGTTCAATCTCCTGTTCTAAGCAGGGTCAGCTATGAGAGCATTTGGTTACATTAGTCAGGGCCTGTCCTTCCATTTACTTTTATTTATTTACCTTCCGTTTTGAGTGATTGCATCTGGACTAAAGTAGAAAAGGACAGTATGAAAATATACCAGCTTTCAACATTCTTTCCCCAGTTGCTTTGTGGTAGACAATGCTGTAACACAGATTTTCTGGAACTTCCATAGATTGGAGAGGAGACAGGGCTTCCAGAAATTAAATTGCTGGTGAGTGATCTCAAGGATGCAGACAAATGGAATTGTGCATGCTACTGTTATGCAGTGGTTGGCAGTAACTAACAAAAACATACTATACAACCATAAAGAAATACATGAGCAATAGGTTTTGAGCAGGGAGGCTTTGAATGGCTTTGCTTGCTAAAAGTGTTAATGACCCAGGAAATAGACATCGCTTGAATATGAAAATTTATTTCTGATTTGAAGAAGGAATGCATCCACAGATCTTAGTTATCTATTACAAAGTTGTTTGGTCTGAATAGTGTTCAGAGTAATAATGTCATTTAGTAAAATCCCCACACTTTTTATGTGTGCACACATGTACTGTATGTTGTGTATACTCAGGAGTGTGTAAACAAGTTTTCTACTAAGTTTAGTATACAGTGGAGTGAACTACTACTACTAGTGAATTACCTAAAGACTTCTTGGCAAGTAAGAGTAAGGTCTCTCTACAGAGCAGGATGAGGCTCATAAAGCAATTGTTGAAAGATGGAAAAATGTTAGTTCTGCTGATAAGTCATCGGTTATGGATTTCAAATTTCGGATTTATTATGCTAAACCACATTGAAACAATCAACAAAAAATAGCAGACAGCTTTTAACCTTTCAGTCTCTTGTTAGACTTTAATCAGGCAAGCCTACTGTATGTCTTTTTTCCATAAATTTTGAAATCAAAGGAATTTAATTATTAATTTCATAGCAAGAACATTTTGCAAAGTATAACCTTAGCTTGTTGGATAACTTCTATAATCGTTTGGAAAATTCAAGTGATTGGCAAGTTTTGAAGATCAAATTATTTTCTCCAGTATAAATCTGATGGCCAGTGAAATCTGTAGAATTAATCTAAGTTTACATTAATTTAGCTGACTGCAGAAACCAGCTTTGTGTTTGTACTCCTTTTAATGACAGGTGCTGGAAAATTGTCAATACTTCAAACACAATCCTGCTTTTCAGCTCTTAAATGCATAGTTTTCATTTTTCCAGTCATAGAATCATAGAATAGTTTGGGTTGGAAGGGACTTTTAAAGGTCATCTAGTCCAACCCCCCCTGCAGTGAGCAGGGACATCTTCAACTAGATCTAGCTGCTCAGAGCCCCATCCAGCCAGTCACCCAGGAGAAAGAAAATGGAGTGAAACTTCATTATACTTTATTAAGTAACCATTTTCATGTTTTGCTAGGTTATGAAGGTGAGAATTTGATGAAGATCTTAAAAGACATTGAGAACAGCTCAGAGATTTTGCTGGACAGGTGGAAATTCGAAGTAATACCCAATGATAAAGATGAGAAAGGAGACCCAGTGCCTTACAACATCATCAATAACTACTTTTCTATTGGCGTGGTAAGACTTGTGGTTATCCTTAAGTGTTTTTCTTTTTCTGTTTTGAATAAATGTTTGCATTGCATGTCTTCAAGTGAAGAATCATTGGCTACAGATCATTTATAATGTTATTTTGCTAGTGAAATGAATACTTAGATGACTGACAGCAATTTACATAAATTTACTTACACCCATTTAAACCAGAATTATTTTTCAGGACCTTCTACCTTCCCATCTATAAAGAAGATATTTGTGTTGTTCCTAATGGTTTACGAGCAGCCATAGCACTAAATTTATATTGTCATTATGAAGTTCTTATAAAAATGTAAAGGAAAACTAATCACTTAATAAGAACTCTAAGTAACCTTTTCCATTAGTATTCACATAATCAGAACTGCTTAAAAGAACAGTGGCATTCTTTATTTCTTCCGAGCAGTTTTAAATGATAAAATAAAATAATAATATAAAAAAACCCCACAAGTATCTTCTTGGCTCTGTCTTATGGTGATATTCACAGTTAGAATGAATTATGAGGAAAAGGGGTTTAAGAAGCTCTCCGTGTCCTAGGAACTGCATCTTTGGCTTGTGCTTCTCTATGGTTTGCCATTGTATCTGCTATCCACACTGCATATATGAGGGGAATCGGGCACGTCCAGTCTGACTCTTCAGCCTTTTGCTTTGGATATGCTTTCAAACACAAGCAAAAGGGGGACCATGCTGAGGTGCAAATGTCACAGATTGAATAGTTCATAAATAAGATTTTTCACTTGGACAGAAATGAAGTCTAATTAACTTGGGAACATGCTCTCCAATAGCTAGCACTAGCTGTTCTGAAATCAGTGTGTTCCACATACATTACATGAATCTGTATATTATTTTTTAATAAAAATCAAAATCCACTTTTACAGGATATCTAATTCTGCAATCCAGTATTTCAAAATACTGCAGAAAAGTGTTTTAGTGGAAGTGCAGCATACAGCATTGTAAGTGCAAGGAAATTAAGGATGTGTGCTTAGTTTATTTGCTTTATTTGCTTACTTAGTTTATAATGCTTCAGCATTAACAAGGTTTTGCCTCAACTTTAAGTGGTTGATGAAATTTTTATATATTAATTGCAATTCTGTAATTTTTATATACTGCCTATCAGCAATGTGCAGAGACAGTCTATTCCTTAAAAACATTCCTTGGCTTCATGTACTGTGTATTCCTAAACGCTGAAAAAACAATTAATCAGGTCTCCCTGAGGTTAAGATATTTAAGTAGTAAGAAATTGTTGTTGAGGGTTTTTTTGCTTGTAGAGTTTGGATTTTAGCCTCTGTTGTTTGAAGCAAGTGCAGAGAACTAGATGCAACAGAAATAACAGAAATTAGTATATAAAAGTACATAAATGCAAAGTATAAGCACCAAAACTAGTGCAAATTAAGTTCATGAATAGGAGAGAAAGTGCAAAGGAAAATCTTTGGTTACAGGAAAAAAATACCATGATAACAGAAAATACCCAGCCCAGGGGGACATATTCAGTGACTTTGTCAAAAGGGAGTATTGATGCTAAAGCTCACAGATAAAGAAAGAAAATAAATGTGTTATATGAAGGAAGCAAGCAAGAAGTGAGAGGGAGGAGGGATGAGATTTTACACCTATATATTAATACAGTGCAATTTAAATGGTTTCTAAAATGTAGAGTACCACCACATGTAAAGACACAGCACAGAAACAGGAAATTGAATGCCAAGTAGATACTGGGACATCTGTGAATGTGCTAGGCTTCAAACAATCCATTAGCATTTTTCATGGGAAGAAAACAGAACTGCATTCAAGAAAAAAAGTTGAGCTGAAATTATAAAGTGGCAAGATCACAATACTATTAAGGACAGTGTAAATTACTTGTAGAATACTGCAGGAAAATAGCAGGCTCTACTCTGCATACCAGGCTCCATGGAGAACCAGAAGACTCAGTTTTCAGTTAAAAACTTTAAATTCATGAATTTAATAACACTAAATTTATGATTCTTCACATAATAGAAATGTGAGCACCAGAAAATTATACCAGGAGTGGACAATACAATATGTTGCATTGAGGAAAGCTTCTAAAATTGTAAAATCGCATTTTTGAAGGAGTAACATCTGCCAAGTTTGTCATATGTGGAAATATATAAAATGCCTGCTTCTCAATGTTGTTGGTGTGAATAAGACAAAGCAAATGGAAAAAATCAGAAATTTGATTTTAAACTTGCTAAAATTGTGTAATTCATATATTAGGCAGCATTCATAGTAACTCTTGAAAAGCCAGCCAAAATGTTTGTCTATGTGAGTAGACAAAGTACTCAAACTTGGCTACAACTAAAGTAAATCTAACTTCATAAAAGCAAAATTGTTTTCAGTACTTGGTGCTTAATACAAACTTCGGCAAGTACTGAATTGGGAAAGCAAGAATCTACCACCATGTTGCACACCAGTCCATAGCTGCTGATACCCAAGAACATAAATGGAGTTAAGTCTATAGCAAAAAAATACTAGTGCCACATACAATGTTATATTAAGAGAATCCGAAAGAATTTAAATCATTGTTATAGAACCATAGAAAATCATTGAGTCATCTGTCCAATCCTCTCCCTAAGGTAGCGTCAGTGACACTTGCCTAATTCCTGACAGGTGTTGATCCAGTTTGTCTCTAGAAATTCCCAGTAAAGGAAATCTGCCTGTGATGACCTACTGTATTACTTTGTTGTCTTTACTTTGAAATTTCTTTGTCAATATCTAACCTGAATATTCTTGGTGTTGTCTAGGCCCAGGTCATTTTGTCCTGTACAGAGTGGAGAAGAAAAACAAATTATTCCATTCCTCTGTTAAGGAGGAATTACCTACTTATTACCTACTAGAAGGTCTATCAGATCATCCCTTAGTCTTCTGTAGTCTTTCTATCTCCAATTTCTTCAACCTTTCCTCACAGAAAATGTTTTCTAGACATCTGATCATATATGTCGCTTTTATCTGTGTTTAGATAAAACAGGAAAATTAAATCTGATTACTCCCTTTGGTCCATATCTCTCTGGAACCATAGTGCTCCCAATTAGACACAATGCTGCATTTGGTGTCTTACCAGCACCGAGTGGAAAAGAGGAATTAATTCATGTCTTGCAGAGGATACCCTTATTAAGAAAAATTAGCCTTCTTAATATTAGCATGAATTTCTTTATTCATATTTGACTTGTATTTCATTGTTAATTTCAGATACTGTACTGAAGAGCCACTACTTCGTATCTCATTTGCATTTTTCATAGGTGATTCTTCCTGCCTACATGCAGAAACCTACACTTAATTGAAATTACACCCTCTTAATTTTTACTGTTTCTCCAAGGCACTGTGAAAACTGATGGTAACCTACAACATATTGCACATTGCCTCATAGATTCATGCCAAATAATAAGCACAGTCACTAATCCGATATGAATAGAATCTGCTGTATGAATTTTGTAACAGTATGGCAGAAATTGTATTTGACAACAAACAATCTCAATGTATACTTAGAAAGGCCAGGGAAGTAAAACTCCATAGAATTGTGCTTGACATGGGGCTATTGCTGCTTTAGGACCATAATTCAGGTTGGAAGGGATTGCAGGAAGTCATTAGTCCAATCTCCTGTTCTAAGCAGGGTCAGCTATGAGAGCAGGTCCTGTTGCTCAGGGCTTTATCCAGCTGGGTTTTAAAAACCTCCCAGGATGGAGGTGGCGCAACCTCTTCTGGTGCTTGACTGTCCTTATGATGAAGATTTTTTTACTTTTATCCAGCCTGAATCTCTCTTGTTTCAACTTACAATCTTTGTCTCCCATCCTCCCATTATGTGCCACTGTGAAGAGCCTGGCTTTGTCATCTTGATAACCTCGTCATAGGTACTTGCAACCTGCTATTAGATCTCCCAGAAGCCTTCTCTTCTAGTCTGTGAACAAGCTCATCCAGCCAGTCTTGTTTTTTAAGCTGTTTTCCACCAGTCAAGACCATAATATCCCAACTTGGATATAAGAATGCTGGGGTGGACCGTGTTCAAAACCTTGCTGAAGTTGAGTATGACATCCACTGCTCTCTCCTCATGTACAGATCTAGTTGTTTTATCATAGGCAGCAATCAGAAGGCAATTTACCCATTGGAAGGAAAATAATACACTAAGTTGAAAAGGAATGTTTGACAGTAGCATGTGTATGTGAAAAGTTTGATGAGTATGTTCAAGCCAAAAAAGGCATTTTTTCTACAGCAGCATCGGAGCTCTGATATGTACGTAAGTACTATACTATGTATAATTACAGGGAAAAAAGTAAGAAACAAAGTGAGATGTAGTAACTGAATGAGTATATGCAATGTTCAACCTGATGAAAGCACAAAGCCTGGAAGAACCATAAAAGTGTAAGCCAAACTGTGTCAGTTTCAAAGCAGGAGCTTGAAAACATCTAAGAGCAACGTAGAATAAGATAAAGATTTTTCAAGTGCTCACATCCATCATTCTGTCAGGATGGCAAGATACCAGGAGAGAAGTTCCATCTGCTTCCCAATAATACTGGAGTCACTGAAACAAGCTAAATATCCAAGAAAAATGTGTATTAAAGTAGTCAAGTCATATTTGTTTTAAAATCAAAAACACCCCCCTCAAAAAAAAAACCAAACCAAAACAAGATCAAACCTCCTCAGGAATATAGTAGGGCCATCTGAAAATAGAACCTTGTCTTGGAAAGTCACAGATTTAGTGAGCTGGACAAACATAACTGACAATATTAGTGGACAGATAAGCAGGCATGATAGAGGCAGGAAACATCAGGCCAACTGTCAGACAGTGGCAAGTACAATTACCAATGTATTTTGGAGAAAATAAAAAGTTTTTTTCCCATAATCTACACAACCTGTTTTAATAGTCATACATTCATGCACTAGGTTGGTACTATCACAGTGGTCACCAAAGACAAAGTCCAGTAATGCTAGTATTGGTGTGTTATCACAGACTGTATTCTAGACAGTGGGCTTACAATGCATTTCTGCAGTTGCTGCAGTTATGGAATTTTAGTCACATCACATCATTTAGCCAACTTGCTGAGGTTATAAACTATTAGAGGGACTGTGTGTGTAGACAGAGTATGTCAGCTCGCACATAGTATTTGTCATGGTTAGCCTTTTGCCCATGGATAAAACAACATATCTTACACTACTTTCTTTGAGCACTCAGCTGCTTACCATTAATGGTGGGTCAACATGTATATGTGGACAGTTACTTCAGGTAAGCTTGTGTACTGTAATACCCCTGCACATCTGGTTTATTTTATCCTAGCTGTTTTCCATGTCTGTATCCTAGGCCTGCATTAAAAAAAGATTTCTTCGCTAATCAATTATATAGCATGGTATCTTAGCATAGAGAAATATTTTCATGAAATTCAGTAATAACTCTTCAGTTCAATGCTTGAACTTAAAAAACAAAACAAAACAAACCCCCTAAACAACAAAAAAAATTCCTCAAGCTAAACCCCCATATACTCATGACTGTATGCCAGCATATTACTCAAAGTGGCAAAAATAAGAGGAAAAAAGTGGATATAGATAACCCCAAACTAAACGCTGTTTTTGCAAACAATTGCTCACAAGTCCAATCTCAGATCTTGCCAGGATCAAACCATTTTCACCAGTCATGCAGTCACAAGAAAGCATAAATACACATTGTTATAAAATGGATGGGCATATATTCAATGAAATTCACAATAAATGTACCCAATTCGAGTACACAGGAAATGGATAAGCATGGAAGATTGTGAAATACTCATTTGCTGAATTAGACCTGAGCAGCAGGACATGGAAGATGAACAACCAACTGACAGTGAGGCAAACTCTCGCATAAAACCAAGAAACAAGAAAACAACATCAGAACAGTCTTTGTTACCTTGAGAAGGACTTGCATCTGCACCATCATCAAACCATATAACGGCATGGTCAAAAATTTTATATAATGCTCAGATGTGAAGAAACAATCCTTTTAAGTTTAGGGAGAAGTACCTTAGTTGTCAAGCAATTTTAGTTAGATAATAATCAATTAAAGTGGAGTGACTGTCAAGGCTATGCATCTTTTATGGGGAAGTTATTAAAGAAAGTTAAATATGTAGGGAAGTTATGATGCTTATTTTTAGTGTTTCTCAAATGATTGTCTCAAAGTGAGACAAAATGGGTATTTTGATAAAAGCTTTCTCAGAGTGCCTCATTAAATGTTCCATTGTGATTAAACATTAGAAACCTCGACTTTCACTAAATGCTTGGTTGAAAAGAGCATGCGGAAGAGGGAAGAAGCCATCTTATATACTTAGGGATAGGAAAAATGGGAGAGAGAGCAAGAAATCTCTGCTGCTTTGGCTTGCTGTGCTTTCTCTTCAAGGCGGATATTCAGGAGAAATGACTCAGTGTTTCTCTCTACCCTGGCTGCCTTCTAATACTTGGGAGGGACAGGAGAACCACAAGAGTTCTAGGAACAAGCCATGGACATGCAGGATGGAGGCAGAGTTGTGTACGCAAAAATCACAGTGGAGATTTAGGGTTCAAATTAGTTGATTAAAAGCTTAGAAATGATACGAGCTAGGCAAAGTCTATTCACTGATACTATTATAAAGGATAGGAAATTCACTCATACTCTTTTTTAAATCCTTTTTTGTAACTCAGTTCCACTTGGATTAGTCAATAGAAGTTCCTGGAAAATTGGCCAAAATGTCCTAATTTTCTAAGTCTGGAAGTACTAGCAGTGCTGTGACTGCCACACATTCACTGAAGATTAAAAAAACCCACAAACAAAAACCAAACAACACCCCAGAGAAATCAGCCAAAAACTATCGTGGAGCCCTTTAAAAAAAAATCTCATTCCTATTTGATATCTCATGATGAACAATTCTTATTCCTAAAGATAGGTGAGTACTTCAGAGTCATCCTTGACTGGAGCAAATAGCTCTAGGCCAAAGCGAAGGTACAAAGGTAGTCAGCTGAGTACCAAGCATCGTTCTGCAGCAGACAACTTCGCTAGACCCTGATTTTTTTACGCTAACTATGCAAACAACTTGAACATATTAAAAACAAAAAAAAATATACTCAGATAATGACTGACCTCAAAAAGGCTAAAAAAGTTTAAACCAAACAATTTATCTCCCGTTGACTTCCTTCATAGTTACTCATAGCACTTTGTATTGTTTTCCATTTTGTGGGTAATAATGCTGAAAGAAATTATAAATAAATTTGCATTGCTGTTAAGATGAGAGTCCTAGGCTAGGCTTTCCAGAAGCAAGCATAATATTGAATTTACTGTTCTGCCACTGAATTAGTTTAGAGTTTAATCTTTATGAAGCCAAAATCAGGTCAACAGGAGTCAGTACTGCAAATCTTTTACCATAAACATTTTCTTCCTTTTTGTTCTTTCATTTTCTTTTTACCTTTTAAATAAATCATAAATTTATCTGATGTTAATAGGAGATAAACTATTAACAACACTGTTTAACTATAATTTGAATTTTTGTAACTGCATAGGGTATTACAGAGCATATGCCACTAAGCCCCTTGCAGCTCTGTAATTAGAGTGTTGGAGCATAATAAACTGAACTTGCAAACATCTGCATTGTCTTTTAGTACAAGTTTGTATAGAAAGAAATATTACCGAGATAGATTTTAAGGCAAATTATACTAGATAAAGTGTGGCACAGTGCAACCTTCCCTATGTTAAAACAGTAGATACCATTGTAAAATGAAAGCAATTCTTATTGGTGTCAGTGCAGTATTCAAGGTGTAAGAGTAAACCAAATGCTATAGTAATGATCGGCATTTACAGATAATAGCTGTAAAGATTATACTAGCAACCATTTTATATCCTTGTGTTTAACTAGTAATGTTCTGTATGACTGACTGGTTAGCTAAGTCTCTGATTTTCATCTCAATTTTGTTCTTCTTGGGCCAGATTCCGTGCAAATTTTAAACTATCTCATATTTTTGGCCAAGTTATGTAGCTGTTACATATGTAAAGAACACACTTATTCTTTCTGTTCACACTTGGGTGGATTGCCTAATGGTCTGGCCAGAAGGACTGCAAGGGGTGCTGTCTTTTAGGACAACAGCAGAGTCCCTTAGAGGCTTACATTCTTTGTAGATCCAGAATCGCTTCTCCCTTGTCTAGGCTGACCAGTTGAGTGCGTGCTTTAGGTTTGAGCCTACTTGGGATCTTTGCTATTGGTGCTCTTCTTCATACATACCCTAAAGGGTCATTGTCAACAGAATCAAGCTTCTTAGGAAGCTTAAAGCTATAGCTAATCTTACTCAGGCTATTTCATTTACACAAGATACTTAAGATATGGAAAACATCTTATTTGTCTGCTTACTGAGGTAGGATTTAAATAAGAATCTTCCAACATCCCTTCAGCTGAAACTTTGAATACATGTGCGAACACATACATAAGAACATATTGGAGGGAAAAAAGGAGTGGAATGCTCTAGGACAATAATTAAGACAGTAACCTGGAAGAGAACTGTGTTATCCAGATTCCTGCTCCATCTGTTGTTTTTGTCCATTTTAATCAAATGTACATGGCAATTCAGAAACTTCCACTACTATGAATGACTTCTTTTCTAACATCAACAGATACAGAATTTTAATGCCAAAACAGAACTTAAGCAAGTAGAACACCTCAGTCTTTCATTCAGTCTTTACAACATGTGATAATTGATTTCATAGCAATATGGTGATATTCTCATTTGGATGATCTACAACAAAAATATTTTTTGCAAGTGTATTTAGTTAAGGCAATAAAGATATCTGAATGTGCCTGGAAATGTTCTGTAAGTTCTTCGAGAAACAAGTCAGTGTTATATGCTGGTTTAATAAAAAAAAATCAGTTATCAGGTAGAGGAAAAACTTCTTTAATACTAGTAAGTAATACTACAATCAGGATGTGTTCTCTGCAAAATTATTATCACAAAGTAGTAAAGGTCTACGACAAAGACAAGTGTACTTTTATGACACCTAATATGTTACTATCCAAATGCACTATCAAATAGATATTTGCATGGTCATGATTTAATATCCTTCAGCCCTAACCAGTCACTAAGAGCCTCTTATTCTGCCAATGGCAAAAAATATGACTGCTTAATTCTCATAATCATAAATTTGAACTTGTTATGGGTCTGCTTCCCCATGACTATACTCTAAGTCATCAACATCCACTTCCATTACATTTCCTTAATTCTTTTTTTTTTTTCCAAAACTGCAAAAAAAAAGTGTAAGAAAAACCTTACATAGAAGCCATATTTTTGGCTTTTCTTGTGAAAGAACATTTCATTAACATCAATAGAAACTTTGGCTATCAGAGTTTATAGTCACAAATACCTGTCTAAGTAGGGTTGTTCCCTAACTGACAATGTGATCCCATCATCTTTTATTTCATCTGTGTTATTTTAGGGTATATTTATTTCTACAAAAAATGAGTGTATTATGGTATATGTAATTTACAAAAGGGAAAGAATTTTAGTTTTGCAGTAGCCACATATTTTGAAATTTCAAAGCCTCGTAGCATTTTGCTGTTCATGCTCGTTAGAAGGAATTTTTTTTTTTCTATAGGAAAAAATCCTAAGGACATTTACTGTTTAGGCACTGATTCAATGCGGAATTTAAGCACATGGAGATCTTAATACTAATTCAATGTGGCATTTGAGTATATGTTTAAACTTTCCTGTTCTAGTGAAGCAGTTAGATACTTGGTTAATTTTTTAACCATTTTCTGCAGTTTCATTAATATGACTGGACAAATGCACACGTTGAATTGTGGGCAGTTGGTGTAAGCTAGTTAATTATTCAAGTCAGATTTGTGGCTATACATAACTAAAAATCATGTTTATTGGTTTGCTGAACTAATATGAATATAAGCACATGCTTAAGTGATTTTGTGAATCCTAATCATCACTTTGAATGTGCTAATAGGATGCTGTGATATATTGCATTATTTCTGTGCTAGTGAGGGAAAGAACATTTCGTAATAAACAGTATTATTGCTCTGTAATCCAAATGACTTTTTTTCTGCAAAAAGGGTTAAGAGAATGAACAACTCATCTGTGTGTGAATGTAAAATATAAATGTAAAAGATCCATATAGATATTGGGTATATAATAGCCTCAGTCTTGTAGCCAAATTGTAGAAGTGGTTGCTCTATCTGTGGAGAGAATTCTGCCCTCTTTCAGAAGGAGTGTGTTCAGAACAGCTTCTGTCCCAGATTTGAAATACTATCTTATTCAGAAGTTATTGGTAGTTCAACCTATAGTGTCATGGTTTAACCTCAGCCGGTAATTAAGTACCACACAGCCATTTGCTCACTCTCTCCCCACCCCCAACACTGGGATGGGGGAGAGAATTGGGGGGGGGGGAGGGGAGGAGTAAAACTCGTGGGCTGAAATAAAGACAGTTTAATAGGACAGAAAAGGAAGGGAAAATAATAACAATAAGAGAATATAGAAAACAAGTGATGCACAATACAATTGCTCACCACCCGCTGACTGATGCCTAGCCGATACCTGAGCTCAACCCATGGTCAACTCCCCCCCAGTTTATATACTGGGCATGATGTCATATGGTATGGAATACCCGTTTGGGTCAGCTGTCCCAGCTGTGTCCCCTGCCAGCTTCTTGTGCACCCCCAGCCTCTGCTGGCAGGGCAGTATGAGAAGCTGAAAAGTCCTTGACTTAGTATAAACACTGCTTAGCAACAACTAAAACATCAGTGTGTTATCAACATTATTCTCACACTAAATCCAAAACACAGCACTATACCAGCTACTAGGAAGAAAATTAGCTTTATTCCAGCCAAAACCAGGACATATAGGTTTCTTGTTTAATCTCCAAACATTGCAAATCTTTCACAAATTAGTTATTTTTACAGGCTTTTTCTGTTTGCACATTTGAACCATCTTTTCAGCTTTTGTTGCTATTGAAATTCTTCTGCAGAAATTTTGGACATAATGTATGGCAAATAGGGGTGATGCAGGCTTTTTTGTTGCAGGTGGTTATTTTTTTCATAGGGCAGAAAGCCACAAACACATACTACATGCCACGGAAAGCTGGATCTGTAGAATAATTCATAGGTAAGGAGCGATAGGAGCCTCTCTGGAGGTTTCCCCTTGCTGCTGTGCGATGATATTTCCCTGGACATGGAGCATGTGAATTCCGTAACTAGAAATACTTAGCCTTAGAGTTGGTAATATCTGTATTGCAACACTGCTGGTAGTATTTCCTGCTAGCTAGTTTACTTCTGCCACTGTGGATTTAGTATACCTTGTAAATCCCTCTTGCCATCATAACCTTCTACCATTGATAAGGTGTATCAGGGTACCCTAGCAAGAGAGCTGTACTGTACTGCATGCAATGTGTAAGGTACATTCAGGCAGAAAACCAAAGATTTATAGCTTATCTACTACTTAACGAATCTTGCTGCAGCAAAAAATGATACTTTCCTAAGGTACCATTTCTTGTGTTTTATGTAAGTGTAAAGAAATTCAAAGAATTTAGGTTATTCCTACTTTTTGTTTGGTTATTTATTTATTTAAATTGTAAAGCTAAAATGTGAATGTATGCTAGTCTGTGCTGGAACGTCCTGAAAATATTTATGTATATTATATAGATTGATTAAGAGTTGCGTGTGTAATTTCCCTTATAGCGCAGCAAGAATGCTGAGGTCTGTGCTGAATTCACTGTAGGTTTTTATCAGGTTCAGTGAAGATACAGTTCTGTGGGCTATATTTAAATTAGCAAGTAATTTGGCTCAGTAGGAGTATAGCAATTGATGCTGAGTCCCTTCTGTCTACAAAACATGCAGTTTGGGAGTCTTAATTCAAACTGGATGTAGTGTGTTCCCCTGCAATGAACTCCCCTGGCACATGCTTGTCCTAAAGTGACCTAAAAGACTGGTCATTGGTTTGGCCTGTGTGTCCCCCTGTTATGGGAGGAGCACACTGACCGCACTAAATGCGTTTCCTTCTGGTATCTGGGCTGAGATGCGCCAGTCTTCACTTCAAGCAGAATCGCAGGAAGTGGGGATGACGAAGAGATTTGCTTTAAAATTTCATTGCCACTGCAACAGTTTTGCAATAATCCTGAAAAAGTCATATAGGAGTATAGTGTGTCTAACTTTGACCTACCTTCTTCCCCTCCTATTTTCCCACATGGATTTTTTTCTTTTGGCATTTTAGGTATTTGAGACACTCTTTCATTTAACTTTTCAAGATGAGGTTAGAACAATGCTGAATACCTTGAACAAAGAAAGACTCCCTTGCTTTAGATTTATGAGTAGCTCGTGCACTTGCTGTCACTTATTACCCATTCCTGTCATGTAAAATTATTCTTCTGGTGTAAAATCAAAGGCTAAAAAGTGACTTCTTTCCTATAGTCAGTAAAAACTTTAAGGATCGTTGGGAGAGTCTTTGACAGTTACCTAAATCCTTCTCTTTACTCTGTAAAGGATTTGGAAAGTAGAACAATTTATAGAATTGAGATGTATGTTAAATTTCATGATTGAGAAGGCCAGTTATATTAAATAAAATACAATGAGGCATTATAACTTTACTAAGCACATACTATAAAGGATATTTTGTGGGTGGAAGTGCAGTAAAATGAAACCTGCAGTCCTCTAGTGTTTTGTCTTTGCTTACCTTAGCTAGTAGAGATTTTGAGTCTTGTATGTTCAGGGATTCTGCTTTTGTTTGTTTTGATGTTTTGGGGCGGGGGGGGGGGGGGGTTTCTTTTCATAAAGGAAGGGTGTACAAAGCAGCCTAACCAACAGCTACTGTTGCAAGTGACAGTTACAAATGAGAGTATATGCCTAAAGACATAATTAATCTGCAGTGAGCTCGGAACAGCTCCTTAACTAAATGCAACTAAATCAGCTACACAGTGTGTAATTAACTTACAACTATATTAGTCCTAGTACAATATTATTCATTATATATGTAAGTTATTATTTTCTCCGTATGACATTTGTAATATACTAAGTAATGATTAAGAGTTCATTATAGTATTTCATTCATATTATCATAATATAATTGTGATGTATGTTCATCTTGTTAATGATGTTATTCTTAGTTGTTCTTAAAAGAAATGTCAAGGATATTGGGAAAATACGATGTGGTTTTTTGCACTCAGACTAAGAAGCATTTGTATTCAAATGATATTGAAATTTTAGTCCTTGTCTTGATTTTGTAATTCTGCTTGTTAGTGATGACAGGAATGTATTGAGGAAAGGTAGAAGCCAACAATACTTTGTATTGAAGTCAATAGTAAGGTGAATAAGCTTTGAGGTCGGTCATAAGACTCATGCTGAGCTTAAAATAGGAAGAAGCTTCAAGGACTGAGAAAATGACTTGAAGAAAAAAGGCAGAGATTTTGAAGACATGTGAGGCTAGCAATGGAGGTAAATTGCATCTGGAAAAGGTGTTTATGGAATGTGCAAGCTGTACAGAACATAAGGTGGGCTGTGTGTACACTGATACCTTAACCTGGCTAAGCTATAAAGCATGTGTCTCTGTGTACACGTGTAAAACTACATGAAAAATAGCTCCGATTTAAATTGTAATCATTCTGTTTTCATGTGAGAGTTAATCCTGATATATGTAAACAAGTTTATGTAAATGAGTTGCTTTTGCAGCTTCTCCCTGACAACATCATTTACCTTTTTCCCATGTCATTAAAGATCCTGTCTCAGAACTTTACTTTCACAGGTCTATCAGAACCCTACTGGTCTTTTCAGACTGCCTGTCTGTAGCTGAGAGTGACCACAGAAATCATGATCATACTGACTCAAGTGTCCATTGAGGACAGGAAGTACAGTTATTTCTGAGAACATAATATAAAACCCAATCTATTACAGGTAATAAAGAGGGACATCCATTTTATATGCATTTTATATCAAATTCAATTTATAGGTGTTTAATTATATACATTTAAGAAACAAATTCTTAAGTAATTGCTTAGAATTACTTATTGGTTAGAAAATGAGCAGTGTGATAGCCATTGGAAGTTTTTTCCTCTGCCTTCTAATTCAGATTGCCTTAGTTTAGAAGAACAGTCCACCTGTTGACTACATTCAAAATTGCTGTTAAAACTAGAAAATTCATCTGAGGTATTGATCCTTTGGGTGCATGATGAATACAGCATGATGCTATTTTAGCATGTGTTATGCAGTCATAGCTGTTGTGTTCTCAATGCTGTGAGGGAGAAAGATAAATCAAAAAAGAGTAAGAAGGGCATTCTGGCCATAGACACAGGGATAAAGAGGAGAAATAAGCAAACATAGAATTCTGAGATTTAAAGTGGACACCTCTACAGATTTAAAAGAGAAATCTGATGTGTGAATTGAATGTCAAATAGGCACAGGGAATTTTTGTTTTGGTGTCCACCATACAATCATATGTACAATACATATCTGTGCTCAATCTTGAGTCCAGATTGCAGAGAGATTCTTCTTTAAAAAGTCCAGCAAGCACTATTTAGGAAGAAGTTTTTACTTCTGAGAGACTTGTATATATCTGAGAAGAGTTCATGTCACAAAATATATAAAAATAACAATGGTATATCAGCCATTTAAAGTATGTGCACTATTGATTTTATGGTGTATGTTTTACAGGGGGAAATATTATGGTGGAAATATCTAAAAATCTCAAGAGACCTGAGTTGTCTTCCATTTAGCATTATTTACATATCTAGAGAGTTGATAGCTTAATTGAGATTCCAGTGGTACAAAAATATTCTTTGTATCTCCAGATCTGCATGTTTTCTACATTTTTATGGCAAAGTCCCAAAAGGAACATGATTTAACTAAACTGAAAGTGGGTGGATTTAGCCAAGAAACACTTAGACTTATGTTACCATCCGAACCAGGTGGAACTAGAGGCAAATTACTGAACATAAATTATTCCATGTCCTTACTGGAACAATCTGTACTAAAGAGCCTCTACAGACACATAGCCAAGGAACTCTCTATTCACTGTTTGTGATTTTACAGTTTCTTCATTTAAACTGGAGTTCTGAGGGTAATACATAGCATATTCTTTGTTTCTGTGACAATCCCAAGAGTACTTAGGCTTATAACATACCAAAGAATGGGTCAAAATTGTTGCCTTTATGCTGTCATTTTATGTAACTACTTGTGGTGTCATCAAGGCTGAATGGTCTGATGTGTCACACCAGAGTAAAAGTCATAGGACCACACATTTTAGTCAGTGCTTTCCAGTGCATCCTGCTAGGCAGTCTCACCATAGAGGATGCTCCTATCAAGAACCATGCAAGCACATCGACACATATTACACAGTGCACTATGGTAGAGTATGCACCCATTTGCACCTGCACCTTAGTTTAGCACTACCAAGCCACATACACACTCTTCAATAACTGTGTAATGCAGACAGGGAACCCTTTCCATGGCAGGCTGTGGTACCATCCTGGTAATGAGGTTCCTGCCTAGAGGGCTGTCCTTGGCATTACATGCAGTACTGCTGCAGTGGAAAGACTGTTCATGCAGCCATTCCAGTCCCTACAGTGATGAAGGAAGAGCTCCTCAGCTGCTGGATTGTCTAGGACATGCCTTTATGTTTTCCTTTTCCCTATACTTTATAACTCATGATGTTGTACTTTATAACTCATGATACGAGAGAAGTATCAGAATTGGCACCAGTCACTTCAGAGCTGATCATGGTATTAGCCGTTTACAGTCGTTGTCTAGAGCTGTTACCCTAAAAATTCCTTGCCAGATTTTTCCCATGTTTAAAAAGTAATTAATCCATATGTATTGCATGTAACTGCATTGCTTCTTTGTTAGGTGTATCCTTGGCATTCATACAAATCAGGTAATCCAGAATGCTAAAGGCAACAAATAGTGGAAGTCTTGGTGTTGTCTGGAGAAGCAGATGCAAACTGGGATTCTGTGGACTTTTATACAACTAGTACTTAGGAATAGCAAGATACCACAGATTATATAGATTCAGCCTTGCCAATCTTGGCCAAAGGGAAAAAAAAAAATCAGTAAACCACAGCCTGGGAAGTCAATTCTGACCCCTATGGGGCTTGTCTATATTGCTGCAGCATTTTGATTCCCTTAGAGAGTAGAAGGGAAAAGGTCTGCTGCCTTTCATCTGTAAAATCCCATAGCTGGTGACTAAGAGAACTCCTTTCTGCCATTCTTCCATCTTAGGCAAACTCCACGTCAAGGGGATGATGTCAGATGTTCATCGACATGTTTCCCTGTTTGAAAAGGTTGTCTGTGACCCTGTGACCTGACACATCCAACTGATTTATTGCATACCTGAAATATCCAACCACATTCATTTCTGCTAGGGTTACAGGGAAGGAAGCATACCTACTTCCCGAACAGCAGTGGTTGAAGAATCTTCAGGGAGGTGAATATACCCAGCCATAAGCATTGAAGCCTTGGCAGAAGTTGGGTAATATTAAAAATAATTTGCCTTTGGACTCTGGGTTTCCACTTGCCTCTCTTGATTTCAATGGGAGTTTTACTATGGTGATTCTATTTCTTTTGTTCTGTCACTTTCAGACTGAGTATGCTATGAGACTGAGAGGAGGAAAAGCTTTGCCAATGTCTAGAAAAAAGCCAAAAAGAAACACAGTGGCAGGAGGGTTCTTTGATAGTTCTTCAGTTCAGGAGGATAACTATCAGTTCAAATATTGACTATTTTCTGCTTTCATTGCAAAATATCTCTGAAGAAAGTTCAGCATTTTTTGAAGGAAAAAAACTAAACAATGGGGTTCTAATGAGAAAAAAGAAATTTTCTATGATCATTTTTGAAGTTATTAGATTAATAAGCACAGCCTTAGTTAAATGACATTTCCCTTCTTAGGAGTGTTATTGACATTTTGATATTAGACAGAGAGACCTTTAATGAGATCTCAATCAAAGGTAATATTTATATAATGATACATGAATTCGTAAATGCTAGTCAAATAAAAGTGCTGTAGTCCATTTTGGCCTTCACCTTATGGAAAACTGTACAGGTCATGAGATGAAAAAGGTCATAAGATGAAAAAGCTCAGTGAATGACGACTAATACTGTCTCACTTGACTGTCTAATTATGTCTGGCTAATTGTGTGAGTTAATGTTTGAAGCTGAATCTTGCAATGTAACTTAATCCATCACCCAGACAAATGCATAGAAAAAGATATTGAAAATCTCTCCTTTGTTAGACATATGATCTACTTAATGTTTGAGTTTAAGGTGATTTCCCTTCTCATGAAAAAAAAAAAAAAGGTCATGTTAGTTGGAAAAAAAAAATCAACAAAATTGATGTAAGCTGTATGTTAGCTACCAAAAAAATGTGCAGACAGGTAGACAGATCCTTAAAATTCCTGTTTCGGACCTTTGTTTTTACTGACGGTTTTTGTTAGGAAATGCTTTGTTTTACTAGTTGAAATTACAGTGTCTTACATTTTGTTGTGGCTTCAGAGGGCAAAAACATATTAAAAAATCAGCACAGTGAATTTCTTCACTGCTTGAAGAGAAAGGCAGGAAAGTCATACGATCTGCCATTTCATCTCTGCTTTAACAGAGAATAAAGTTTGTCTGGTAGAATCCCGCTCTGTTACTTAAGCTGTTTTTAAGGGATAGAGCATAGACACCAAAATAACATTCTGGGTGATCTGACCCTGTGACGATATTGATGCCTGAGTCCAATTATAAGGGTTGTGACACCAGTGGCAGAGAGGGAAGATGAGGGGGTCACTTGTCTGTTAGTTTCTAGGCACTACAGACAATAGCCCTTACTAGTAGTACTTTTCAGCAAATTCCCAACCTCAGAGCACTTGGGAAAGAGGCAGATTTCATTATCTGTTTTATTCATAGCTAAAGTGGCTTTTCACAGGCCATTCAGGAAGCCATGGGTGGAACTGGGAACAGAGTCAGATCTGTTGAGTTTTAGACAAATTTTATCTAGAAGGGAATGCTGCCTCCTGAGTACTTTCATCTTGAGCTCTTAAGTCCATTCCCCACGTGTGGAATAACATTATTTTTCTGCCATAACTTTCTTTGCGTGCTTTGAATTTATACTATTTAGTACAGATAAAATAGTGATGTTATTCTTGTACTTTTGATCATTTGCAAGTAATCTGTGCTGTGGGTTTTCCATTACATGGGTAAAGATATACATCATGCTGTCTGAGCATGAGTCCAGAATCAGAGCAGCCTTCTTCATGTAACACTGTTCTGTGTACGCATACCAGATCAGGTCAGAGATAGCTTAGGGATGCACAGTCACAGCATCACTGACTTTTTTTCTTCACTACATCTTTTTTCTTTGTGTTTATAGCTTAACTGACATATGGTTTAATCCAGTTCTTTCTTTAGCTAAGCTATCCCAAGTCCAGATATTTGAAAAAAGATGCCTTACAATTATAAATTTTGACCTAAAAATTCATTTACTTTGTTATATAATATATAACCATATAATCCTACTCTCACAGTGTCTTCAAAATCCAAAGAAAATAAATTCCTTAAAATATTTCTTGATGAGACAAGAAGGAATATTGTATTTGGGATTTTTTCAGTTTCTAGGCTAGACAGCTTTTGGAGATAAAATGAAGAGATAGTAAATGGGTTGTGGTTGTATTTTTGAAACCCTATTTTCAGACTTCTTACTCAATCTAGCTTTATCTCTTTGGATGAGAGAGGCTACCAATGTCTCGAGGAAATTTTCCTTTTCAGGACTTCTGAAAAGCTCTGGGCCACTTCAGCCTAGTCAGATTTATCTGTCTAATTTTAACATTTAATTCTGAAAATTTCATGCTACCACTGCCAAATTCATTTAATGGTGTTGTAGGGGTTTTTTTGGTTGATTGGTTTGGGATTCCACACCTCCCCGCCCCTGAATTTCAGGGGAGAAAAAATGTCCATGCCAGAAAATGACATGAACAGCAAATAATCAGGAGGATCAGTATTTCTGAGTTGTCGGATGAGATTTGAAAATGAAGCTTACAATGCAAAGCAGCACTTAATCTTGTGTGCACGATATTAGATACCAGTTTTGCCTATATGGCACCAACATGTGTATATACAAACAAAACAAAAAAAATCATGGGGCTAATGAATTTGGGTTCTTGCAACTTTTGTCACCAGAGTATACCTGCATTTCACAAGCAGTTGTCAAAAATTTAAGTAACTACCTCACCTCGTTTCATTTTGTAACCCCAGAAGTAAGTACACTTGATGTCACTTGATTCACAGCTACATTCATGTTACTAGTTATCCCTTAAAAATGGCTCTCATGAATAATGAAAATAAATCCCCTTTCTACTCCCATAGCAAGAGGTTTTTAAGTGCTACCACCTGGCATCTTAGCGAAAGATCATAATAAGCATGTTTTCTTACAATAGTTCATTGAGATGGTACATGGCAAGAATGAACAAATTTCCACTCTTAGAGCCAAATTAGAGGCTCAGTCTCTACTCAGGCAAAAATCAATAGCAGCTTTGCCAGACCAAGACATAGATGGTTGTTCTTAGAAGCATGATTTATAAAATCCATATTTTGTCTTTACTACTTCTGTTCTTATTTATTCTGTAGGAAGTTTAAAGCCAAACCTCTCTTCTTTCCCCACTGTGTGTTTGGCCTTCTTTTCTATTTTATCCATATATCTATCTATTCTATCTTCATTTGTATTCAACCCTTCACCCTTTTTCCCTCTTCATGGTTCATTCATTTATCCTATAATGCCCATTTATTATTACCTCATCTTCACCACTCTCTCTTTTTAACTCTGTCACTTATCTGTCACTTTTGTGTGACAGGAATTGTTCCTGCTTAACAAAATCAGTTTCTAATTCCATTTAGCTAAGTAGGTTCAACTGCTTTGTGTGGACATTGAAGCAGTTTAAAAGTGGCTAAAATAGTTTTAGCTTAACCCAATTAAACTAAATCAATTTTGACCACTCTTTAACCACTTTAAAAGCAACCACACAAATGAGTGCATCAATTTTGTCTAAATTAATTTAGATAAATCACCACATTTCACCTCTGTAAACCCTTAGTATCTCTTTTCCCATTCTTTCTCATCAGAACACAGAGTCCCACACATTCTCTTTTTGTTCCAGTACTCTAATCTCTGGACCAAGCTGATTCTGTAATACCTCTGAAAATTGTTGCAGATGAACAGACTGCAAAATACAAAATTTCGGAATATGGAAAATGGTGTCAGATGAACTCTGTCTCATTGCACAACACTGATTAACTCAATAGTAGATACCTGTCAGAAAGGTTAGCAGGGCTTCTCAGAGACCAGCTATTGGAAATTGCCAAGGCAAATCTCAAAGAATAAATTAATTAACAAGCATGTTATCTGGACCAACCTCAGTCTTTCCTCTTTTTTCTTGGGTGGTAATAGCTATTCTTATCAGCCAATATTAAGGGTTTTCTGTTTAACCACTGTCAGATATCTAGAAATGAAGCATGGAAATTACAGTTAGAAGACTGCATACCCCCAAGCAACAACTCTGAAGCACTAATTGGCCATGTTCAGTAATCACTGGAATATAAGTTGTTGCTAGAAAGGCAAATATGATCCTTGAATTTCTTCTGAGGGGAATACAGTAAACATAGCATGCTCTGGATGCAGTCTTAGTAAATTTGTCCAGCTGTAGCATCCATATTTCAAAAAGGATGTTGAAAGATTCAAGGAAGTTCAGAAAAGTATGACAAGAGTGGTTCAGAAGGTTTAAGAGCTTTATTGCAAAAGACAATGAAGAGACAACTTGGTCAGTCTAAATGTACCTTAATGGGAAGAAAATCTGCGGTAGTCAGCAGTATGTTAAGGTAGCAAAGATCCTCTGGATATAAGCTGAAACTAGACAAATCAAGGTTGGACTCGAGTCACTGAAACTTAAAAATGAAGCAAATTAATCAGGGAGGCAATCTGCTTACTTTCATCACTTCAGCTTTCAATTCAAGACAGTGCCATTTCTGGAAAAAGAAAGTATATAGCTCAGGAAGAAATGGTATGTATTTCTTTAGGAACAGCAGTGTTGAATGTTATTTCCTATTTAGGCAGGAAATCATAACGAACTCTGGGTAAGCAGTGAATCCTTGGTCAGTGGGACCTTTCCCACGTACTTCAATTGTACCAGGAATTCCCGTTCCAAAGGAAAGAAGGAGGGGAAGCAGCAGCACACAGGTGGGCTGTTGGGGCTGCCAGAGCTAGTCCTTCTCATTCTAGCCTGCTGGAGCTCTTCTGACGTCTCAGTTCCTCTGCCTGCCTACGGTCGTTTGCTGCTCCAGCCTACATACAGCTATACCGCTGCACATGTATAGCAAAAGAAATTTCAAATGGCAGGGTAAGATATACAACTCAAAGGAGGCATAATCTTTTGAAAGCAACAGAGTTGAAAAATACTGCAGTAAGTATAATAACATTTAAGTGTATCATAGTATAAAATAAGATAGAATATGTTGATAGGGTCACAATGACTACAGTACTTATTAAGGAAATTTTTTTTGATATGTAATACTGTGAGTTTCTATTTTATCTGCCAGTTATCATGAGAAGGAATTTTTTATGTAAAGGAAAATATGTGGAAAACTAGTAGGCAAATTTCCCATTTGTTGCAAAGCTAAAATAGATAGTGGTTTGATGTTTAACAAGCTGGCCTACTTGATTTGAACCTTATTACATATTTCTTCATGGGATGGTTTATAATGTTCCCAAAGTATTGTGAAAGCAAATAACTTAATTAAAAAACATTATTTTCTTTAAATGTCCTCCTTGATCACATCATCTCAGTCAATCTCTTCAGCCTTTACTCCCTCTTCTGTTTGAAATCTGAAAAAGTGTGCCGTGTGGGGCTTCACTGAAGCTATTTAAAGACTACTGAATTTAAAAGGCCCAATTGATTCATGTGACAATTTAGAAGTGGGGTTAATGGCAAGAATAATTTTTTGGTTCAGAGAAAAAGTAATTGAAAATGCTGCAGAAAAAGAGCATGTACATACGTGAAATTCAGTTGAAAAGCAGCATAGAATAATTATAAGCTCTTCCTCACCCTTGGCTCACTGCTTAAACTGTGTGGAGCTGTGTCTTTTTGTGTACCATTTCTCTTTAACTATATTTGAAGTTAAACAGCACGTATGGTGTCTTTTTCTGTCAAGAAGAGTGACAGCTTCTATAATTCCCTTGTTTCACAGAGTATAAATATTCCAATGACTGTTTTGATGGCTGCAGTCATTGAGTTTTAACATGTATATTTATTGATTGCCTTGTTCTGATAATTTATGGTCAGCTGCCAAGAACAACTAAGCCTTGCAGTTAAAGACGTTTTTTTCAAGTTAGACTAAAAAAATAAGGTTTCTAAATGTAAAACACATGTAAAATAACACAGATTTCTTGTATTTGGGTGATAGAAGCAGACTGGGCAATTGATAATCCCCCAAGAGGTGACTTTCTGGAAGTCCCTGCCTGCCATTAATTTGCATAAAATTTCAAATGCAGACTGCAAACAGTTATGAAAGTGCTGCTAAAGAATCTGTAGCTCCAGGATGTATTGCGTAGCTTGGCTGGTTAGATCAAGCTAGAAGATTGCATACCAGGCCCTATATTCTTCTTGAAAATGTATAGACATTTACTTCTTGTGGGTGGAATAAAAAAATCCCCCTGGATGGCTGCAAAAAGCTGCGTTTTCTGCTAACTTGGTTATATACACACATATATACAGAACAGCTAACCAGTTAGAAATGCCAAGTGGATTTAGGATTCTTATCTTTGGGAAAGTTTTATTACATTTCCATCCCTGATGTAGCTCTCAGTAGCAGAAGCAAAAATTGATATTGTTATTCGAAGTACTGTAACAGCTACAAGACTCCAAGGTCAAACTGGTAGCTAGTGTCTCAAATGGATGCAAAAGACATGGTAACTGCAATGAAAAAAAAAAAAAAATGGACTATAGTTTTACTTGCAGTGAGGCTCTTTGTAATTCAGTCAGTATATAAAGATGTCTTATGTCAGTGCAAATTTAGTGAAACGGTTAATAGGGCTATAGCCCTTTTATTCCCAGTGCTATGCCCAGAGCAATGCATATTTTAACCTTTCTGGTATTCAGCAAATTTAATATCACAAACATTTGGCTATGAAGGCACAGTCTTCTTATGGGTAAAAGCTGATGATGAAATTGTACATTAGTTTGTCCTGGTTTAGACCAGGAATGAAAGTTTGTCTTCTCCTAGATAAATACATAACATCATTATCACACTTGCCAAGGATAGCATGGTTATTGAATGTTATTTATATCATCTGTAGGCTAAAGGACTGGAATATCTTCTGCTTATGGCCCTGTCAGATAGAGGAGAGAGTCAATATTCTAGCCAGTTGGTTGAAAACTTATGTTCTGCTTTGTCCAGTCATTACCACCCTTGAAAGTGGGTGGCCCAAAAGCTTGATAGAAGGGAGAACGAGGGTTTTTCTCAAGTATGGGCTAAACTCCAGCTTCTGTGGAAACCGGTACTTTTATGCCACAAAGGGTAAGATGCCTTACAATTTCATCGTGAAACTTGCCCATGGATTTGCACTGTTGTCTTAGGCTCTGTATAAGCTATTCCTTGCAAACACGTTCCTTTGAGGAGCATATAGAACTTGCCTGGGTTTTTTAAGAGTTTTTCACAACAATTCTTTGTTTGAACCAGATTGTGTGTATTTTGTTTGTTAAAAAGGAAAACAAACCCAAAAAACATATTAGCACAGTTCTGTTTTCTGTGGTATACCTATATTCAGCTCTTACAAAGTCAGCCAGATGAAGTCAATGTTTCCTAGAAAAGCCAGGGGAACTTTTTTCCACCCAGACTTTCTAATGAACTAATGGCTTGTCCCTTCACCTGGCCAAAGTGCTTTTAACTGTGCTTTTAAATATGTACTGACAAAAGACATCTTTATATACTGACTGAATCACAAAGAGCCTCACTGCAAGTAAAACTATAGCCTACATTTTTTTCATTACCATTGGCAGGTATCTGCCAATAGTAATTATAGCATTAACTAATTAGCAGTCACTACCAAGTCATAAGTAGTTAGCCCTCAGTCAATGTTTTTTTCTGGGTACAGGGATGTGATTGTGAGGTTCTGAGGCACATGAACAAGGACTTAACTGATTTCATAGGTCTGATAAAAACACATGGTCCCACAGAATCCTTACAGAATCATGTGTTTAATTTCCAGCTATTCTGGTCATCAGTCTAACTAGTGATTAAACTACTGCAGGTAATTCTAGCTGTTGGTGCTATGTTAATATTAATTTGCGAATGATCTGTACTGCATTACAAAAAATTCCGAGACTTACTGTTTTCTTCTTGCAAGTTTTAAATAATATTTTTGCAAGCATCTAAGTACAATACAACACTGAACCTGGATGGAATACATCCAGGTATCAAAGGGTACCAAGCAACACTGTCAGTATGCCATCTAGACATTAATTTCCCACATAAAGGGTTTACTAGCATTTTGCACGTAAGTTGTATAACTTGTGACCAGCTGCTTCCGTGTGCGGTGCGTAACTGATGGGAACATATGGCTTTAATTAAGTAGCCTATTCTAGCTGATTTTTAGGCATCTATCCACATGGCATACAATATTTGTTGAATCCAAATCAAGTTTCACAGCTGTCTCTCGAGATAAACTGATTGACTGACATGAGCTGCTTTTAAACACTGTCAGGTTAGTTCCCATAACCTCAGGAGGTTCAAACAATGGGAAAAAATGTCTTAGCCATATGCATCAAAGCTCATATGACTAGGCCATATATATAGATGTATATATGTTTAACATTTCAGACTAACCATAGTGGATTTCTGTAGCTACTAATGCTGGCAGGCAACACAGAGCCCAAATGATCAAGAAATTTCCATGCTTTTCTGATTTGACTATATTATATACAGTGGCTCGACACCAATCTGAACTTTAACAGTAAGGACATGCATAGCAATCGTGAAGTGGAAAAGGATAATTATCACAGTGCAGAACTGGTGCCTCACTGGTTTACATCAGTGTAGAACTGTCTGGTGTTAGCTATTAGGAAAAACAGTAAAAAAGACAACCACCAAATACAATACGACTCTGTTTTAAATAAGAGTTTGCTTATTTGTTAAGCACATTGAACAGCAGCTGAGTGAATCTGCATGTGATATACTCTCAATTGTAGGATGTACTTGCTGATGTAAAGAAGAATATAAAAATCAAGGTTATGAAATATGAAGAAATATTCATACACTTTATGAAAGTGCAAGTGTATTTTCAGTAGTCTTTTGGAGTATTCCATGCTGAAAGCCAAGACAGATGATCACAGCTGATCTTACATAATAACACTGACCGCAAATGTTACTAAAGGTTTCAGGTGTAAAATTAGAAGTTTTGTATTTTATTGGCAGGGTTGGGGACCACCTTATGTATTTGAGCTAAATTTCTAGGTTTGTTTCCAAAGGTTGTGGTTTATTACACAACACATAGAAAGTGAAACATGGGCTAAAAAGGATTACAAAAATAATTTTAGAGGCCATGAAATTCTTCTTGGGTAAATTAAGCACTTGGAAAACTGATTGAATCTTCTAATGAATTCTGATTTACTCATTTTCTATAGTATAGTGGTGATGGCAAGAGCCCAAAACTGACAAGTGCTGTGAGGGAAGGGTGAGAGCACTCTAAATGCCAAGTTTGGAGCTCTGTAATTAATAAGCTGTCTCTGGTCGTTATGAAGATATGAAGATAAACTAAAGCTTGTGAATTTGAGAAGATGTATTAGTAGTGATAACTTCTTACAGTCCATGATTTATACATCTATGGTAGACCTGTGCTCTGTGACTTGTAATACTCTTGAAACTATTGTGGTGAGCTGGAATGTTATTTAAGCCAGAAAAAATAGGCTTAGTCAAAGGATCGAAGTGGAAGATACCTTTCTTGGCACATCTACATTGAATAGTACTATAACCCAGAGTGAGAGGAAAATGGGTGAGTGACCCTTAAACGAAGGAATAAAGAAGGTGAATGTAACCAGTAAACCCCTCAAGGCTTAGTCGTTCATGTGGGTTAGGGGTGGGCTAGTTTCCTTATCTTTCCTAAGCAAGACAAGATGGTATAGCAGTTAGGAAAGATCTTTATTACCAAAACTAGTCTTGAAATGTGTTTTATTGTTATTTATTATGTTGTATTCCACTCCTGTAATGACTTTTGAATTTTCAAATCAAGAACTTGTTCCTTTTCTGCTAGAATACGGGTGGGGGGGGGGGGGGGGGGGCCTTTT